>NC_134586.1:28674166-29002500 GCF_037038515.1 Microtus pennsylvanicus
CACTGACATGACCAGACAGGACATGCGTTACTCTAGTGTCATCAAGGAGAAAACTGAGGCACGGGGTGAGCTAAAGGTCTTGGGCTGAAGAGTAAGTGAGCTAAGGCAGAATTCAGACCTCCCTGACTCTCCCATACAGCCCCGACATAGCTTGTGGCATCTATGGCTCTGCGGCTTCATCAGAAGCCGTGGGACTTTATCTCTGCCTGTACCCGGGGTCGTCCTCTTTGCTGAGGAAGAGGCAGGGGGGCTGGAAGATGCTGATGCCTTTCTCCACTCTGGATGCTGCAGGTGCCACTCCCGAGAGAGCCAGGGGGCCTCGGTGAGTCAAGAGATGTTCCCCGATGAGACCTGCAGCATGAGGATGAGTGAGGACGCCGAGTACTGCAGTGAGCCTAGCCTGCTCGCCACAGATATGTAAGCCTTCTGCCCAGGTGACCCAAAGTGTAGGAAAGGGTGGGGGCTCTGGAGCAGTGCTGAGACCCCTTGTTGATGGAGCAGAGGGGCTGCGTCCCCGGCACCCGGCCGCCCACATGGCTAGCTTATGCCCAGAAATAATTACACGGAAACTGTATTCTTTTAAACACTGCTTGGCCCATTAGTTCCAGCCTCTTATTGGCTAGCTCTTACATATTGATCTAACCCATTTCTAATAATCTGTGTAGCCCACGAGGTGGCTTACCAGGGAAGATCTTAACCTGCATCTGTCTGGAGTGGGAGAATCATGGCGACTCTCTGACTCAGCTTCTTTCTCCCAGCATTCTGTTCTGTTTACTCCACCTACCTAATTTTCTGTCCTATTAAAGGGCTGAGGCAGTCTCTTTATTTAACCAATGAAATTAACACAAAACAGAAGACTCTCCCCCATCAACCCCTCCTCTGGGACAGACAGTGGCATATCAGTAACATCTTCCCTCTGCAGTTTGAGTGGTCTCACTGCAGAACACTTCCAGGAAGCCTTCTCAATATTGTTCTTAAACTGTGAGATCAAGTTATAGGTGTATTTCTTAGTGTGAGTCAGTAGACATATATGATGCTTAAATAAGCGTGTTCTGGAATAGCTTCTTCTAAGTCTGCCCAGAAGAGGCACAATTGGCATACCTCTTGGGAATATTTCGCTTCCATCTAGATCCACTGGGTGACTGTAGGGCTCATCTGGTGAGAAGGACCAGTGCTTTTTTTTTTTTTTGGCTTTGGTTTTGGTTATTTTGAGACAGGGTTTCTCTGTGTAGCCCTGGCCATCCTGGAACTTGACTTTGTAGACCAGGCTGGCCTCTAACTCTCACAGAGATCCACCTGCCTCTGCCTCCCGAGTCCTGGGATTAAAGGCATGCACCACCACTGACTGGCTAGGACCAGTGCTCTTAAGAATTGGATCAGCATATATTTTATGAATACCTAGTAAAAATGACCTCAAAGGTGCCAAACCCAAAGTAATGTAAAAAGATGGAGCGTTCATGCTGTACTGTCCATGTCTGCTGAACTGGCACAGTGCACCCCAGAAATACTGTCTATTACACACCCGTCAGCAGACTACTGTTTAAGGAAGTGGGCATTAACTCCTAGACTTAGTCATCACATGTTCTCTACATATGTCAGATGCTCACACCATGCCTCATAAATATGCAGTTAATAATAATTGATACAAATAAATAAAATAGAAGAACAGCAGAAGACAACAGAAAGGTACTACAAGAGTAAATATTGTTTATGACATGTGTGCTTAAGTATGTGCCTCTCTAGGCTCCTTGTGAAACTTTTAGGTCTACTGCACACACCCTTCACATTCCTGAAAGTGCTTTGGTATGTACCAGCTTCTCGGGCCCTTAAAGTTAAGAAAGGCCTGGATGGAGAGATTCCTAGTCTTACTGCATGCTTACCTAACTCCGAAAAGGCCAGCTTCAAATCCAGGAGATTTTACTAACTAGTTAGGAAGCTAAGAAAAGGAAGAAAATGTGGACCTTTCTAACCAAGTGCCCATAGAGTAGTACCAGTGCCAAGGGGCACAGACATCTGAACAAGCCCAGAAGCAGTGTAGCTGGTGCTGTGTAGCAGACCAAGCAGAAGTCAGGTCTGCAAGAATGGGGACAGCTGAGTAAGAAGAAAATGTACTGGGGAGGGCTTATCTAGCTGGGAATAGATGCACGGCTTGGGCAGCATAAGAATATGAGATCCTCGTGTCCCAAACTCCCTGCACAGATATATGTTCTTGGAATCACTGTGCTTGGTTGCAGGGGTGGAGTCAGGAAGTAGGCTGCACAGTGTCAGCCTTCAAGCCTAGCTCAGTGGTAGGATGCTTTATGGCATACTCATGGTCCTGTGTTCCATCCTCAGCACTGCAAGAAAAGAAAAAAAAAGTAAACTTAAGAAAAGAGTATTAGTGGTGGCAGTCTGTGATCTAATCTACAGCACTGGGGGCTGGAATGTAACTGTGCTTCTCAAACTAAAGACTGATCGACTTCAGTGGGTGATGGCCAACAGTCACTGAAAAAAATAATACCCACTACAGTAGCAGAGAAATTGAATCAGAGAGTGGCTTGCAGAAAGTGCAGGGTCTCACATGGCTAGGGATGTCTGATACCGGGGATAGGTACGATACAGTTTTCATTGTGAGGCACCATCAAGAAGCTTGGAAGTCCTCGACTGGAGGCCCTGGACAGTTGTTCTCAACCCATGGTTCGCAATCCCTTTGAGATTCGCCTAGACTCTTGGAGAACACGGATATTGACATTATGATTCATAACAGCAAAATTATAATCATGAAGTAGCAATGAGAATAATTTTGTGGTTGAGGGTCACCACAACCTGAGGAGCTGTAGTAAAGGGTCACCGCATTCGGAAGGTTGAGAACCACTGTCTTAATTGCTGCTACTGCCCTGCTATCTACAAACCAGATGATTGCAGGATCACTACAGACTGTGACATATATGCTTTTGACAGTGAAGAGACAGTCACACAGAGAAGAATTGGAGAGGTGGGGGAATCTTGGGGCAGCGTTACCAAAGTGAACAGCATAGAACTACTATGTAAAGACAGGCAAGCATCTAAGATGCTTCTGAGAGAATGCTCTAGGCCTAGAATTCTTCTTCCTACTTCTCTATAACCAAGAGAGCCTCCACTGGCTGAAACTAGAGATGCAAGGCTCAGGGATGGGATAGCAGCTCAGTTAGAGTACTTGTCTAGCATGCATGAGGCCTGCAATTCCAGTCCTCGGCCCACGGGAAAACAATAAACAAAAAAATCAACCACAAGGCTCCTGCACAGCATATGTATCAAGAGCTGGGACATCCCCCCACCCCCGTAGCAACATGCAGGCCTGTTAAACAACTACAGTGCCTAAGTGCAGACACAAGTCTCTTAGCACGCCTTGCTACCTGCTCCCCACACCTGTAGTATAGGCACACACATGGGCATTGCCTTCACTAAGGAAAATGGAAACTGCTTCTGGGGAGAGCAGCTGTCCTGGTGGGTGGCGCCCCTCAGCCTTCAGGAGCCAGCGCTAAGGGTTCTCTGTTCCAGTCTCTCCTACCAGGATGATGAAAACCGGCAGCTGACGTCCCCAGAGGAAGACAAGAGGGAGATGCAGCAGTCTCCGAAGAGGAGTTTCCTCCGATCTGCCTCTCTAGGTAAATTCACGGACTGCCCTGTAGATGCAGACAGCCGTCGCCTCAAGGGTGGCAATGGTCAGACACCAGGGACAACTGAGAAACTGAGCCCACTGAGGCGGCCTCTAGAGTGGGCTGGTAGATGTGCACGCTGACAAGATGATATGGCAGGCTTTCCTGGACCACCGGCCCCCAAATCATGACACAGAAACGTATTAATTGTGAAAGCTCGGCCTTAGGTTAGGTTTATTTCTAACTAGCTCTTATAACTTTAATTAACCCGTTTATATTAATCTACATTTTGCCTGTGAACTTTTTACCCCTCTTCCATCTTGTACCTCCTGTTTTCTCTTCATGTCCTCTGGTGTCTCTCGCGTACCTAGATTCATCTCCTCTTCTTTTCTCTCTCACAGGAAGTCCTGCCTAACTTCTTCCTTCCTAGTTATTGGCCATTTAGCTCTTTATTAAACCAATCAGAAGGCACCTTGGCAAAGACACATCTTCACAGTGTACAAAAAGATTATTCCACAGGAAGATAGTTCTCCAAAGACATAGTTTGTTGGAATGGGACCTAGACATTGACTACTCAGATGTCTCAGAGATAAACTGAGGCAAAAAAAAGCTTGGGACAGATAGCATTAGCCCTCGCACCTCACCTGAGAATGAGTCTCTCTCGGTCAGCTTTCTATCACTAAGGGAAACACCTGGCATGATCAGCTTAAAAATAAGAAAGACAATTTTGAGCTCACGGTTTTGGAAGTTCAATTCATTACTTTTGGGTCTATGGCAAGGTGTAGCATCATGATGGGAAATGTGCCTTTTGCTTCCTGGCCAGAAATATAACAGAGGGAAAGAGATCAGCGTCCCATGATCTCTCTCAAAGACACATCATCAAAGGTGGAAAAGCTCCCATGAGGCTCCTCCTTTCAGTTGTACCAAACTGGGGACTAAGCCTTTAAGACATGACGCTTGCTAGATGCTGTAGATCTGAAGGGTGGCAGAGCTGTCATAGGCCGGTGCCATCGCCCATGCCCCGATTCTAGCTCTTTATCCACTTTTGCAGGTCGAAGGGCCTCCTTCCATCTGGAATGTCTGAAGCGACAAAAGGATCAAGGGGGAGACATCTCTCAGAAGACAGCCTTGCCCTTGCATCTGGTTCACCATCAGGTATTGAGACCTATGGACAGGCCACGAGCCTTACCCCCCCTAGGATGATGGGGGGTCCCAGACCCATGTCTCCCCTTCTCAGGTCTCTGGGAATCCACTCCCCTGGGGAGGGCCATCCACTGCTCTGCAGATACCACAGTCTGTGACGTCTCTGTGAGATCTTGGCAAGGGTTCCTTTCATGATTGTAACCGCAAGTTCCAGGGCTCCCGAGCTTTCTCCTTACAGTGCGCAGATATCCCTCCCCGACACACTGCCTTTCGCTGCACACGCCGCCGATGCAGAGACAGTCAGACCTGGGGTTTGATGGGACCTGGGAGCTGAGCGTCACAGCCATCTGTCTACCCACTGTAGTGCAGAAATGATGGCAGCACCCGCCAGCAGCACGGTTGAGAGTAGGGAAAGCTGGGCATGGTGGTCACGCTAATCACAGCGCTCCAAGAGACTAAGGCAAGAGGAGGTAGGGAATGGTCTCGAAGGAGAACAGGCCAGGAGGCTAATTAATGAAGTCTACGCTAGCGTGGTACAGCTGAGAAAGTGAAAACACAGTGTCACACTCGCTCTTGGTGACACAGAACAAGTAGGAACTTCAGGCTACAGTCAGTACATTACCTGCAGCAAATGGGGACCTAAACCTGAGCCCTCCCCCCATTGTAATTACAAACTCCCTTTGGGGCCTGTGCTTTCAGTGTGTGTGTGTGTGTGTGTGTGTGTGTGTGTGTGTGTGTGTGTATACACGTGTGTACATGTGTATCTCTGTTAGTACATGTGTGCATGTGTAAATGTGTGTGGTAACATGCTCACAAATGTATTTTATAAACTGCTACAACTTCGTCTCAAAGCCAAAGCACTGTCTAAATAGGGATATTGTCATGAACTTCCCAACATTATGAACATAGTTTTGTGCTTCCCTTAGATTCCCAGGTCCCCAGAAGCTTGGAACCCTCGTAAGCTGGGGAGAGGGAAGAAAAGGAGGATGGAGGGACACTGTGTGTTCTATTAGAAAGATTTCTCCAAGTTGGTTTTGTCCCTCTGTCCTTGTGCCCACGGGCAGGAAATGAGGTTTCTCTCTCTGTATCGCTGTGCTACCTCCAATCCGTTCTCTCTGTTCCCACCACAGAGTGTCATTCTTTTTAACAGACATATCACCTCTGAGCAGTAGACACTGCTGGGAGTCACGGTGGCAGTGGGAAAGCAGGGTCACCCTCAGGATTCTCGGGAGCATTTGGGGAGAGAGAAAGCAGACACAGGAATGATGAATCGTGGTGTAGGCGGCTGTTAAACAGGAGTCGAAACACTCCGCTTGAGATTGACGGGCGTTGTCAATGGGCCTATCTCATCGTCAAAGTTAAAATAATGACTACCGGTTTTGTCTAGTCCTTTATGATGGCCTTATCACGCTTGGCTTCACACTGGCCGTTAGGCCGATGCATAGAGCGGGCCCTGGTGAACTCTGGCTCTGTGGAGAACGCCTCATCATTGCTCTCTCTGCCCTAACGGGAAAGCCAGAGTGACTACATCCAGAGACTGTGGATGGCAGAGCCACGCTAAACAGCAGATGATACTGGTTATACTCAGTTGCAAGGTCCTGAAGCTAGAGGGAAATGCCATTGTGTTAGAAAGAAATGCTCATTAAAATATTTCTGGATATTATTGAACCTCAAACCTGGTCTCAGTGAGGTAGACAGGACTTGGACTTTGAGAATTCTAGGCAGGACCCACTGGAAAAAGATTCGCTTCAGAGTTACTCAGAAGGCAGAGGACTGAACCCTCCTGGTAACTCCTTGTCTTTTGTCCACAGGCATTGGCAGTGGCAGGTTTGAGCCCGCTCCTGCAGAGAAGCCATCCTCCTACCAAGTTCCCCAGGCCATGTCCCACACCCCCTGTCACTCCAGGCAGCAGGGGCAGGCCTCTCCAGCCTATCCCCACCCTACGGCTGGAGGGGGCTGAGTCCAGCGAGAAACTCAACAGCAGCTTCCCGTCCATCCACTGCAGCTCCTGGTCTGATGAGACCACTGCCTGTAGTGGGGGCAGCAGCATGGCCCGGAGAGCCCGGCCGGTCTCCCTCACTGTGCCCAGCCCGGCTGGAGCTCCAGGGAGACAGTTCCATGGCAGCGCCAGCAGCCTGGTGGAAGCGGTATGTAAATTCCAGGTCCTGGGGAGGGAAAGGCCCCAGAAAACAAGAGACTTTTGTACAGGGAAGGAAGCCTGGCTTCCCAAGTAGACTGGGTGTCAAGTGGGTAAACTAGAGAAATGCTGAAGGAAGGAGCCAGGCTTCCTTCCCTGTACAAATTTCTGCAACCATGACTGTACAAAATGATAGCGTCGGGCGGGGTGGACAGGGAGAAAGCCCTTAGTAAAGCATGGACCAGTGAACCCTAGGAGAGGTTCTACTGCCTCCCAGTGTTCACGTGTACCAGAGCTTGTTCCCACAAAGAGGGCAAGGGTTCTCTGTGTGCAACCCGGACTGCTCAGAACAACGTCCCAGCACTTTGGAAACTTGCCGGAGGAAGCTGGCCTTTTCAGGGCTTCCTGTGATTCTAATGCACGAGTTGGCCAAGTTTAAGATGGCGCTTTCCCTCCTTGGCTTCTGTTCCTCCTTTAGAGAGATTTTACTGTCCCAATTTCTCTGCCTCTGAGGAGTAATCTGTTCCAACCCTAGCACCACATTTATGGGCCCTTGACAAACTGAAACAGACCTCAATGAGTGTGGCAAGGTCCTTAGAAACCATCTCCTAGGAGAACTGGTGGAGGGGAGACCTTGCCGACTCGGCTTTTCCCACTAAGAAGGCTGTAAAGAGCTAACCTCCATCACTGGACGTGCCAAGCTGAGGCTGTGTCTGTCCTTTGGTCACATGGACTTGGGAGTGGAGTGTAACCAAGTAACCTTGGTCCTTCCAATTCAGAAACACTAATTCTTGAACTTGATTGTCCTCGATTCATCTCAAAAATCTCTGAGAGTTTTCCCAGGTGTGGAGCCTGTAGGTGTGGTGAGACATCTGGAGAAATGGGTTTCAGCTCTCGTGAGCTCCCACTGTGCTGGTGAAGACAAACAGGTTCAAAATTAGCACGGTGTGGCCAGAACAGGCAGGGTCGCAGTAGAAAACTCAGGCAAGGTGAGGAGAGAGTGACTCGGGCAGAGGAGGAGCAACAAGAGCCTGGGAGAAAAAGAGATGGCCGCATTCTACCCCTTGGCTCAGAGATTTAGTGATCTTCCTTCTAGCTAGTCACTGAAGCAGCTGGCAGGAAGGGTGGACACATGTTAGTCACCTGCAGCCCTTGCAAACAAAAACTGAGCTTGTGTCCTCCACAAAGAGTCCTGGAGCATGCGTCCTGCACGGGCAGCCCTGGAGAGGCAGACAGGTGGGGGCAGTGGCTAGCACCAAATAAAGGTGAAGGCTTCTTGGAAGGGGCAACATGAAGGATGTCTTGGGGGGCAGAGAGGAGAAAAGAAAGGGCAGGCTAAGATCTGTCTGTGGGAAAACAGAGTCCACAGCCCCTCTGCCATTTTCTCAGTTGGTGATAGGATATCCTCCAACCTAAAGCTCTCTCCTCTGATCTATCTATGCATGCCCACTCCCTTCGGTCCTACTACATCTCTACTTTCCTGTGAGTGCTCCTCTTAGTACACAAATACAGACACACAAACATGCATGCACACCCCCCACACATGCACGCTTATGTACACGTTCGCACACACATGCCCACATGCACATGTTATGTACACACAGATGCTCTTCTTCACAGCAGCCTGTGACTTCAACCTTCCGGATCTTGGAACTCTAGTGACCACGCCCCTCTTCTGTCTGTTTTTTTAGGTCTTGATTTCAGAAGGATTGGGACAGTTTGCTCAAGATCCCAAGTTCATCGAGGTCACCACCCAGGAGCTGGCTGACGCCTGTGACATGACAATAGAGGAGATGGAGAACGCCGCAGACAACATCCTCAGTGGGGGCGCCCAGCAGAGCCCCAACGGCACCCTCTTACCTTTTGTGAACTGCAGGGACCCAGGGCAGGACAGGGCTGTGGCCCCGGAGGACGAAAGCTGCGCATATGCCCTGGGGCGAGGCCGGAGCGAGGAGGCGCTCCCGGACAGCAGGGCCTATGTCAGCAACCTGTAGTCCGCAGGACTGACCAGACGCGGGTGTTTTTTATTCGTTTCAATGTTCCTAATGGGTTCGTTTCAGAAGTGCCTCACTGTTCTCGTGACCTGGAGGTAACCGGAACAGCGTCTTCATTCACTGCTGTCGGGACAAGCCTCAAGAGCTGGGCGGTGTGCAGAGTCGGCTTGTCAGGGGAGAAGGCCAAGGCCGTGGTGCAGGACTCCAGCACCTTCCCGCGGCAGCACCGCCCAAAGGACCCCACCCCCCTAACCAAAAGGGTGTTTTCCCCTTGCTTGTATAAACAGTCATTTGCACATGTTCTGTCTGAGCCTGGCGGTCTCCATGGAGCAGAGACCCAGAGATCTATGGCAGGAGTAGGCCAGTGCCCCAAGTAGGGGAGGTGGCTGTGAGGTTCCAGTAATGCAGGTTTGGTCCCTTCAGGGACCCGTCCCCTGCAGGAGTAGACGCAGGTGACCGGAGCTGGTGCAGACCGCACCACCGCCCTCAGCTAGCCGGGCCAGGGGGCGCAGGCTGCTGCTCGGTGATCTTGGTTTCACGGTTTGATGGTTCTTGTTAGCATGTTTCGGTTTTCTGAGTTTGGGTTTCTTTATTATTTTGTATTTGTTGTGCTTTCCCACTGGGAAGGGAGGAAGAAGAGCGTTTACAGTTGCGCAGCCTCACCCACCGTTTCCACATTTGCGTTATTTAAGTCGGATTTGGTTTTATTATATTCTTCAAATGGTGCGGTTTCCCCCACCCCTCTTTTTCCACCCATGGAGCCGAGGGCTCAATAGCACCACAGGAAAGTTTACCTGCTCTGTGTATGCCCAGTAATTATAATTTCCTTAAGTAACAGCACCTTCCTCCCCCTTTCTTTCCGGTTTGGTTGACAGTCACAATCTGCAAGTAACAGGGCTGTTAGATAAGGTGTTGCGTGCCTGAGCGGTTGAACTGGGCTCCTTTCTAAGCTGGGTGTATGGACAGGTTCAAGAGAGAGGATGTATGAGCATCTGTGTGTCTCACGTGTGTCCATAGTGGGTCGTCTGTGTGTGTGCGTGTGTGTGTGTGCGCGCGCGCACCCACACGGTGCGTGCGTACCCTCTCCACCCCGTCCTCCCCACCCCGCACAAAAGTCCATAGATCCCCGTTCCGGTTTGACTGCAGGGAGTTCTGAATCTGGGGCTATTCGAAAGCAAAAACAAATCACTGTCTCCGCTTCTGCTTCTGAAACGAGAATCGGTAACTGCATTTCCTGTCCCACGAGATATGCAAAAGCAATGCAATAATATCCATTTTAAAATACGATTGTGAGTTGTGTCGGCATTAAAATTCTATTTTAAAAAACACAAAATTTAAGGGAAAAAACTCAAGAAGACATTTTGCTTCGATATATTCTGTGTAATGTTTTATTGCATTGATAATGTTTCTGTTGAAGAAACTGTTATACTTGAATTCAGGTCAGTTTCAGTATTTTTCAAATATTTTTTTAAAAACTGAATTGCAATTGTGCCAAGCAAATATAATGACTTAAGTTTGTTTTAAAATTCACTTCTTGTATATTTTGCTGCATGTAAAGTAAATCATTTTGTATTTGGAGTGTGACAAGCTTTCCCTTTGAACTCGTAAGTGCTTTTTCTACCTGTGGTTGGGGAGGAGATGGTTTTCTTTCATTTGCAAAGTGAACAAAGGTGTCCCCGGTTTCAGTCCTCACCCTGCTCTCCGTGGGAAGGTCTGGGAGGTACCTTTTTGCATATCTTGTGTCTTGTTTCCATTCCCCTCAATCTTTCCAAAAACCGTGTGGTAAGACAGTCGGTACCACATCTTGCTTTGCGAGGTCAGGCATGTTTCATCCAGCTCTTCAGGTGCTGCCTTCTCTGTGGATACTTGTTCAGGATGCTCCTCTGGAGAGGCGGCTGACTTTGTCAAGCACTCCCACAGCCCACATCTTAACTGAGAGGATGAGGTGACAATCAGGCTGGGGCAGAGGTAGGACAGATTCTTCTTGGACCCATGATCTGCCCAAACATGGGTAGCCATAGCCGTGGCTAGAAAAAGGTGACTGGGTAGGCCTGTGATCCTTCTAGAAACTATATCCTTTCCTTCCTCCAAAGCAGGAAGGCAGAAAAGCAAGGAATCTTGATGAAGGCGGGGACATCAGGATCTCATAGGGATGGAAGGAACAGATTGTGTGGGACTTTTATTTAGGCTCCTCTATGTCTGCCTTCAGAAACCATTACAATAGTACCAGGTCCTTCAGTTGTGTCTTAACAAGAATGGTTGAAAAGGAAGGGCTCTGGGGAAAATAAGACTCAACCATTCACCCAGAATTTACCTACGTACAGGATATCTTCTGGTCCCAGGGTCCTTCCAGCCTTTGTGGAATTATGTGAGAATCTGCTAGAAATTCAGCAAGGTTGTTCCTCAGTGATAATGCTCTCGTGGGCTATTTCATGAAAATGCAGAGAGAGGCAGTGTTCACAGGTTAACCAGAGTATAGAAACAGCATTTCTCCTTGAATTCCCGTGCACCTCGACCCAGCGTTTATGTATCCTCTTCAGTACCATAAGGGCTTCTAGATATAAGGATTAGACGGCATCCTTTGTCTTGTTTCCGAGACTGTTGATGTGCCTAGAGTGACAATGGAGAGGTGAGCCCTCTGATTGGCTGTCTGGTTCTGGCACGCATCTGACCCCTAGGGAAATGTGGTGTTTTGATTGCTCCTACCCACAGACATGCATAGGCTGCATACTCTCCCCATGCTGCTTTGATCTGCATTGCCAGTCTTCTGACCAATGACACAAGGTACAGGCCAAGCTTCTGCAGCCCCTACCAGGACTCTGCCCAGTGTGGCTCCCCAACTCCCCCACCCCTCACCAGTCATACCCACAGGCTGCCTTCTCCTCTATGGCCAAGAAGACCAGAGTAGCCTTTCACGCATACACTGCGCCCTGCAAGAGTGGCACCATCAGGGACAATGGGCCCCTGCCCTTTATTGTTAGGAGGAAAGAAGGTTCAGTGGACAGTGGGGCTTTCATGCTTGGCGTCATGACCACCTACATAAGACTAATGCATGCTGCCTGTGGCCAGGAACAGAGGGGGCAGTGAGTAGGAGAGCCACTGAACAGTATGCCAGACTGTCTCCTCCCCGCCCACCATGGAGCTTTCCCAGTGACTCTTCTAAATGGAACTGCGGGCCTTCTACAATCCCGGTAGCCCCTAGATGGCAGGGAATTAGCCCACAGCTAGGGACCAAAGGGACCAGAAGGAGCGAAGGGCTTATACTTTCATCTCCATGATTAGCTGTCTCTTTTATTTATGCTCTGTTCATGTATGTGGTCATTTTATACAGACAGAGTCCTGTTGGTTCCTTTCTGCCTAGTCCTAGAAGGTTCTTCATATTTTCAGGTTAAAAGAGAGAGACTTTCCTAGTCCTTGTTTGATTTGTAAATGTCTTCCCTCTTAGCTGTGGTTTCCATCGTAACCTGACGAATCCAAGGCCCAACTCTGTCATTTACCTTCCCCTGGTACCAGACACCCTAACAGAATGCAGTAGGCAGCCCTTCCTTTGCCAACATCAGCACGTTTTTGAGAATATGCTGGAAGTCAGTAGAAGGAAAGTGGCTGCTGTCCAGAGGCCAGGAGATACACTCCACTGCTCCTAAGGGCAGGCCAAGAGATCAAGGACCCAGATCAAGCATGGAGTCGAATCTGATAATCAGGGCTTTTAGCCTTCTTATCCCACATTTCAAATGTCACCAAGGGGAAGGACCTTCCATCCTGGGACCTTGAGTGACTGAAATGGCCTCATTCAGGAGCTAGAAAACAATTGACCTGAGGAAGGATCATCTAGCTTTCAGAAGAGCTACTCAGAGCCCAGGCTGTAAGCACCCTGGTTGATTCTGTCTTCAACAAAGCTCTGGCTCAGAAGCAGGCATCAGCACAGAGAGAGTTAGAGGGGAGTGAGGGCGAGGAAAGGGTGCGTCCTGACCCCATCCGTGTCACCTCATCTTATGGAAAGCCCTAAAAAAAGGCCGATGGCTCCATAATCTGCTTTGGAAGCTGTGAAAAATGAATTCCTACCCTGAGTGTTTTTCCAGCTAAATCAACCTAGCTAGAGATATATATGGTCCCGACCTGACCATATGAGGCCCCTCCGCCATATCTCGCCAAAGAGTTTGCCAATGGGAAAGTGGTTGGGGGAACTTGGGTCTCCCTCACCAAAGCCCATGTTCTACAGCAGCTGCCATGGTAGAGGTGTCCTAGAAGGTTGTGGGCGGGGAGGGGGAAGCACCCTATCTATGACGTCAGTAACAGGGACCTTCCCTTCCTTTAGCATTTACTCCTCTTCCTCCTCCCCCCCTCCTCCTCTGCAAGCCCAGTGAAGGGAACACAGAGGCGAAAGGAACCATTTGCAGATTCTTACAGTGTTTCTTAGGCCATAGCCTTTCACCTTGTTAGGGAGACAGTTGAAACACACCACACACACACACACACACACACAACACCCTGAAGCACACACACACACACACACACACACACACACACACACACACATACCCTAAAGCACAAATGCTGAGGTGTTGGCCACGTGGTAGGCATGTTCAACCTGTTCAGTCTGTAGCTCTATGTCCCAGAACAGCTATGGATGCATGTGTAGGTGATATCCTATTATAACAGAAAAGCACAGAACACCTTTGAAGGGGAACGTGTGGAAGAAACTAGAACAGTTTCCATGGGTGGAAATGGTAACCATTTATTTATCTACAGTGAGGAAGAGCTACCACTCTTTGCCTCCAGCCATCTTAACAGATTTGATTCATGTAGTACGTGATAACGGCCTGGCCTTCCTGGTATGTGAGGAACACCAGGTGCCATCTCTGAAAGGGAGTTGGAGTATGTAGCTGGATAGATCAAGCATTGCAAATCAATTCAATACTGACAGTAAAGTCGGAATTGAGATTTTTTTCCTGTTATGTTTCTTCTAGGTCTCTGCTAGCAATAAGGAAGGCAAGGCCAGAAAATGCAATGAAAATATGAAATGTCATATCACCAGAGTCAACCCGTCTCAGATGTGTAACCCCCTCATCCCCACGGGAAATCGTATGCACCCCAGTTTCCCAGAATCTAAATGAATGAATGTATAAAGGTTACAGACCAGGTGACGTGCCACTTACTCCAGCGTAAATGAGTTCAGTTCATGCAAATTTGCCACCTAAAACTTCCCTGATGCTTCTTCCCTCAGCAGGGTCATGACACAGACGGTTTGGGGGAAACAGAGGCTATAGGGAATTGGAGGGTAGTTTCTTTTTTCTTTTCCTTTTTTGAAGAGCAGTGTGGAAGTACTGGGGGTTGAGCCAAGGGCCTTCCTTGTGCATGCTGGGCAAGCACTTTAGCTTCTATGTTGCCTCCTAAGACTTCCCAGCATGGAGAACCACACCAAAGTTAAAAACAGGGGAGAACCCTTGGGAATTGAGGACAGGTGATTTGTGAGCAAGCAGTCCCCGCAGAGGGCCCCTTAGAAGGCATCACCGGGACTGCAGGCTATGTATGGGTCCCTTTCTGTGCCCCAGCCAGCACACATCCACACCTGCATCCCGTCCCCCAGACTTGAAATCTCCCTCTCAGCCTTCCCGCCAGACCATGCACCCATCTACCCTGCCCAGCTCGGGCGTGAGCTGCTTGCTTGCTGCCCCGAACAGCCTGGGTAGCAGGAAAACCGCTGGGTTTACACACATCTGTGACCATAGCAGTTAAGAGCAACCTGCGGGGAAAGAAGCCATTGGGAAATAGATCCCAGGAGTGAACGCTGCCTCTCCCATAGTACTGCAATTCTACTTTGATCTGCCAGTGTTGCTAAGGAAGACTTCCTCCATGTCAGGGGTCCACATCACACTGCGCCCATCCCCCACGCGCCATGTGTCTACTCAGTCCACTTCATGTCCCTGAGAAAACCTGTGTCATGTGCCATGCCTGTTCCCAGAGAGGCACGGAAAGATGAACAGGCTTCTGTGTCGCTCATACACACCTGCACATCCCATGCCTGCCCCTCCAGACTCCACGACACCACAGTCCGACTGTTGTAAATATTGTACAGTTTGTGATCATCCAATAATCCTGTTGTCAAAGGCCCTGCCTGCTGCGCCTTCTCCCCCTTGAGCGAGGCCAGGGAATCTAGAAGGGGAAACCTTCAAGGAGAGCTTCAGGGTCCATCTCTGTGTGAGACGTTACTGTATATTCCTGTAAGATTGCATTTTTATCTAAGGAATGATGTTATTTAAAAAACAAACAAAAACGCAAAAAAGAATTGCAAATAAATTTCTTAACAATGTCGCTCTTGGTTTAATCAGTATCTCCCCTGTTCCACACCTCTCCTTGTCTTGTCTCCTGTTCCTGCAGGTCACAGAAATAGATTTAACCCTCATTGTTTCACTTGCATCGGATCCTTCAAAGCAGGGGACAATAGGGGATGTGACTCCAGCATAATTCCCTAATTTCACGACCCCAGTGGTTCTCACAAAGATGTTCTTTCATCTGTACAAGGGTCAACAAAAATGGCCCAAGGCGAATAAGGAGGCAGAACGAGAGAAACAAATGGTTAGCTCAGGAAATAGTAGTACTGTCCCCTACGTAAATGATCTTGGATAAAGTGGGGAGGGGGACATACTGGGGAAGGGGACAGAAAGTAGGATGTGTTTTGCAGCCACCAAATGCAAGGTTCTGTGGTTACCATGACGATGTAAACTGGGTCAAGCAAAGCACCCAGAATAAGCCCATGAAAAACAGAATGGTTGCAAGGATTCCTGGAGGTGGGGGAAGCGGCTCCAGAACCTGCCTCCTGCCTAGGGAACCACTGGTCTGCTGGACTCTGGCTTCTTGTAACTCCCCTGGAGCTTGGAGGCTGTTGATGCTTTGGAATCCCCGAAGAGGAATGCCTGAACAGCCAACTTAACTTTGGCAAGTTCAGCTTGCAGCCCAGCAGCAGCATCGTGCCCCATCCAGCCTGGCACAGCAACTGGACCCTCATCCAGGGCACCTGGCATGGAGCCTGTGGGGACCACAGCAGATGGAAAAGCGAATCTTCCTGAACATCAAAGATCTGTGCTCAGCAGAGATTGATGCTTCTAATCACTGGTGTGTAAACACAGAAGCAGGAAGTCATTACTGTACCCCCATCCAACTGAAATAACTTCTTAGATTTAAAGGGCCCGTACCCTTTTCTCCTTTTTCCTCCTTTTGGAAACTAGACAGAACATTGGAAAGTGATTGCCCATATCCAGGGAAAGTTTGGCCTCAGAAAAGACTCAAGAAATCCTAAGTTCATATAGTATGCTCATCCAAACTGATCCTGGGTATGGAACTTACCCTTCTTCATTATAGCCCCACCACTCAGAGAGGCTGAGGCAGTAGGTGACTATGAGTTTGAGGCTACTCTGGCCTACGTCATGAGTTCCAGGCCAGTCCGAGCTACAGGGAGACCTTGAACAAGCAACAGGAGGCTGGGGAACCCACCAAGCAAACTAGCACCCACCAAGAAAGAACAACCATGAGAAAATGTGGAGAAAGGGGCATCTGATTTTCAGAGTCACCATATTCAGCTGTTCATTGTGCAACAAGAAATCACAAAGAAGCAGGCAACTGTGACCCATTCAAAAGGCAACAAATCAACAGACCATCTCTGAACAAGACCTGGAGAAAGTACTAACAAAGATTAAATTAACTAAACAAAGATTACTCTTTTATAATTACAGTTATTTGTTTGGGGAGGCAGGGTATACGGTGCCACGGTACACATGTGGATATCAAAGGGTAACTTTCAGGAACCAGTTCTCTCCGTCCAGGGCTCCACCTTTCTGGATGATCTCAAAACTAAAGAGAAACAGAGCAAGTCAAGAAAATGGTATGCAAATAGAACAGCAAGTTTGTAATCCTAGTATAGGAACTAGAGATGAGGGCTCCAGGAGCTTGCTGATCAACTAGTCTAGCCAGTAGGTCAGCTCCAGGGTCAGTGACACGTGCACACGCACGTGCGTGCACGCACACACACACCGTGCGCACGCACACACACACATGCATTGTGCGCACACACACACGCACAGAGTGCTCTATGACATGGCAAATGTACAGCAGATTAACAGTGGTCCATCCTACCAAACAATTATTTTAAAATTAAATGAATTAAAATTTCCAATTCAAAGACAGGGATTGGCAGAATAGTTTGGGTTTTTTGTTTCAAAAACAAGCCAATTGTATACTATCTCACTGAAGTCTCTAAAAACTTACATCTTAAAGATCCAGTCTTAAGGATAGAACGCGCAGGATTCTCCCAATAGATGCAGAGTAAGTTTTTGACAGAGCTTGCCATGCAGACATGATGAAGGGCTTGGAGAAATTAGGAACAGGCAGAACATACTGGAAACAATAAAGGCTGTGTATGACAAGTCTACCAACATTATGAGATGGGAGAACAGAGAGCATTTCCCCTAAAATGTGGAGGAGACAAGGGTGCCCACTCTCTCTTCACGCATAGTTAGTATAGTTCATGAAGGGCTAGGCCAAGCAAGAAGATGAAAGATATAAAAGGGATAAAATTGGGAAAAGAAGGAGATGAGTTATATTTATCTGCAAATGATGTGATTTTATACCTAAAAGACCCTACAGACTCCACCAGAGATCTTCTAGATTTAATAAATAGTTCTAGTATATTTGCAGAATATAAAACTAACACACAAAACCCAGTAGCATTCACATATACTAAAAATGAGTTGAAAAACATTCCAACCATGAGGCATGGTGGTGCATGCCTTTGATCCCAGCACTCAAGGCAGAGACCAGCATGATCAACAAAGCAAGTTCTAGAACAGGCAGGGCTACTTAGAGACCTCTACCCTCCGAACACACACACACACACACATCATTTCATTCACAATAGCCCCCTGCAAAATCAAGTATCGTGGAATAATCCTTGTGGCTGACATGTAAATTTTTTTAAAAAGGAAACTTGAAGAAACAGAGAAATTAAAATACCTGATAATGAAAAGAAAACTTATATGCTTCCAAATTGGCAGACTTTATACTGTGAAAATGGCTCTGTTGCCAAAAGTGATCTGTAGATTCAGTGAAATTGCCATCAAAATTACAAAGACACTCCTCACAGAACTTGGAAAAATAATCCGAAACTTCATATGGAAACACAAAAGACCACAAATAGTCAAAATAATCCTCAGAAGAAAGAGCACAACCAGGTGGTGGTGGTGCACACCTTTAATCCCAGCACTTGGGAGGCAGAGGCAGGCGGATCTCTGTGAGTTCGAAGTCAGCCTGGTCTACATAATGAGTTTCAGGACAACCAGGACTCCATAGAGAGACTCTCTCAAAAGAAAAAAAAAATCCATTCAAAAAATGGTTTTGGCAAAACTGGTGCCCATTTGCAGAAAAATGAAGTTGGATCCCTTCACAAAAAAATTAAATTTAATTTAATTTTAATTGAAACTGTTAAAGGAAATACATAGCTAATACACTCCAAAAAGAGATATAATCAAGAATTTTCTGAAAAAGATTTTGCATAGGAAAATAGCCCCAAGAACTGACAATTGGAATCACATGAAATAAAAAGTTTCTGCATAGCTAAGGAAACTACCAGCAGACTGGATAGATAGTCCACAGAGTGAGAGGAAATCTTTTTCAGACAGGCGGTTAATATTTAGAATATACAAAGATTATCAAAAATTAAACACCCACAAAATCCAAAGCTGTCCGTCAAGAAATACACTGATGGAGTGAGCAGACAGTTCTCTAATGCAGAAATGCAAATGACAGATAAGATTTTGCTTGGAAAAAAAGATTTTGGTTGGTGTTTTATTTTGGTTTGGGGACTGGATCTATATAGTCGTGGCTGGCATGAAACTTACAGTGCTCAGCCCGCCTTTGCCTCCTGTACCTTCTACTGGGAGTAAAGGCGTAAGTCACTGCACTTGTTGCAGATAGATTTTTTTAAAAGAGTACAGCATCTTTAGCCATCCAGGAAACGCAAATTAAATTACACTGGAATTCCACCCTCATCCCCAACAAGAAAAAGCATGCTGCTTTGGATGTAGGCACAGGTGACCACTTAATCTGGCTGGTGGGAGTGTAGACTGATGCAGTCATTATGGTGGTGTGGTTCTCCTTCTTCCTCAAGATTGTTGACCACCTGGTCCATGCGGGAGGAGGGAGCAGAAGAGGGGAACAGGGTTCTGAGCGCTGTGGATGTGACTGAGATAGCCCTCCGGGAAATGACCTCAGTGGGACGACTCAACTCAATTCCAGAGTATAGGAAACATATAGGATGGGGAGCCTGGGGACACACCCCAAGTTGCAGTGAGTGGCATGCTCCTATCATGTAGCTGAATTAGTGGAAACATGGCCTTACCAGAATGGCTAGAGCATTGGCCCAGTCATCATGTGGGCATCAGAGGAGGAGTGTTTGCAGGGAACCATGTCAAGGGTCACCCTTGAGATAAGTCAGGCATCCAGACCTAAAGACATCCTCCAAATAAGGGCAGGCAGAGAGCAGGAAGTCTCGCTGGGAAGAGAGTCCTCCATGTTGAGAAGCTTGGAGAAAGCTTCCAGGCCATGGTAGACTGCAGCCTCTGACCAGCAGGGCCTCCTGATATGGAAGTTTCTCAAATAATGAAAAACGGCCTTCCATACGATCCAGCTATACCACTCCTGGGCACGTATCAGAATGAGTCTGTCCTACAGTGCAGATACTTGCACATCCATGTTTATTCTTCCACTGTTTACACTAGAAGAGGAAATGAAGTCGGCCTAAATGCCCATCTACAGATAAGTAGATAATGAAAAATTCACACACACACATACACACAATGGAATTTTATTCAGCTGTAAAAAAATGAAATTATGAAAATTTCAATGAAATGGATGATCTGGAAAGTCTTATATTAATTACTTGAAAAGACAAAAAACAACAACAACAAAACAAGCTCACATGTATGTCTGTGCAGATCCTAGCCCGGTGGTTCTCAACCTTCCTAATTCTGCGACCCTTTGATACAGTTCCTCATGTTGTGGTGACCTCAACCATAGAATTATTTTCATTGCTACTTTATAATTGTAAATTTGCTGCTGTTATGAACTGTAATGCAAATACCTGTGTTTTGCAGTGGTCTTAGGTGTTCCTCTGTGAAAGGACCATTCGACCCCAGGTTGAGAATTACTGTCCTAGCCTATAATGTCTATTATATGTGTGGAAGAGGATTGAGTGCAGGTATAGGCTAGGAAACCAGTAAGGAAAACAAGCAAGAAAAGAAAAGAGGTCATGGGGAAAGTGTGCAACAGAAAATACGTGGCCCAAAAGGAGAATGGAGGCTACTGGGGATGTGTGATCAAGGGAGAACAAAGGGTGGGAAAGACGATGTGATGGAGAATCACCGGAAACAAATGAAGCCTACAATCGTGTATACTAATTTTAAAAATTTAAGCTGGGCATGGTGCTGCACACCTCTAATCCCAGCACTCAGGAGGCAAAAGCACACATAGCTCTGTGAGTTTGAGGCCAGCCTGGTCTACATAGTGAGTTCCAGGACAACCAGAGCTAGATAGTACAACCCCATCTCAAAAAAAAAAAAGAAGGAAAGATAGAAAAGATAAATGAAGCCTAACTATGTTTCTTTGAGAATATCAATGAAATTTAATAACTTAACTTCATGAACTAGGAAGAGTTATGGGAGGGATGAGGGCAAATCTGATCAAAATCCATCATGTGAATGTATAAAATTCTCAAAGACTTATTAAAAATACTACATTATTAAAACAAACTACCTTGATATAATAAAAAGCCTTGCACAAAAAGCCGATAGTGAACATCGCACACTCAATGGCGAAAGATGAATCCTCTAAGATCAGGAGCAAGGCAAGGATGACCACTTTTGCCATGTCTGTTCAAAACAGTACCGCAAATTCTAGACATAGCAAGTGGGCAAAAAAACAAAGCATCTAGTAGGAAAGCATGATGTAAAACCATCTCTTTTCACTCATGGAATATGTAGGAACCCTTAACAATCTCACATACAAAGAAAGCTGGACTAATAAATGAGTCTAGCAAAATAGCAGAAAACAAAACATACAAAACTCAGTTGCATTTCTTTGTGTTGGGAGGAGAAGACCCACAGTTTTATACATACCAGGCAAGTGCTGGACCACGGAAACACATCCCCACATTTGCTATATTCCATACACTAACAATGAACAATATGGAAATAAAATTATGAAAATCGTTCTATCTATGACAGTATCAAAAAGATAGAAATAGTTAGGAATTAATTTGACCAAAGAGGTAAAAAAATAAACCTACACAAGAAAATTCCAAAGTATTTCCAAATGAAAAGGCATACTAAGAAGAAATGTTTCATATTCATAGATGTCAAAACGACTCAAAGCAGTCATATAACTCCATGCAGTTCCTATCAAAATCTCAATCATACTGTCTACCAAAATAGAACATCCACTCTAAAATTCATAGGAATCTACAAAGGAATCCAAATATTTAAAACAATCCTGAAAAATAAGAGCAAAGCTGTAGCCCTGTGCTTTCTTATTTCAAAACCTAGAGAACAGTAAGGTTGTAGAATACTAGGTTAAACACAGACATAAAAATTGTACGGTCTGGTTTGGTGTGTCAGCTTGACACAAGCTAGAGTCATTAGAGGAAGGAGCCACAGTTGAGGAAATGTCTCCATGAGATCCAGATGTAAGGCATTTTCTCAATGAGTGATCAATGGAGGAGGGCCCAGCCCATGGTGGGTGGTGTCATCCCTGGGCTGCTGGTCCTGGGTTCTGTAAGAAGAGAAAGCCATGGGATGTAAGCCAGTAAACAGCTCCTCTCCATGGCCTCTATATCAGTTCCTGCCTCCAGGACCCAACTCTGCTTGAGTTCCTGTCCTGACTTCCTTCAGTGACAAACAGCAATATGGGCAAGTAAGCCAAATAAACTCTTTCCTCCCCGACTTGCTTTTTGGTCAGGGTGTTTTGTTGCCGCAATAGAAACCCTAAAACATGGGCCAATTGGGATGATATAGAGATCACAGAAATAACCCCTCCTTCACATGATAAGTCATCTTTTTTAAAAAGGTTTATTTATTATGTATATAACATTCTGCCTCCATGTATGCCCACGTGCCAGAAGAGGGCGCCAGATCTCATTACAGATAGTTGTGAGCCACCATATGGTTGCTGGGAATTGAACTCAGGACCTCTGGAAGAGCAGCCAGTGCTCTTAACCACTGAGCCATCTCTCCAGCCCCAATAAGTCATCTTTGAGGAGGACTGAAGGCCATTTGTTGTAGGGAAGGTCAGTCTTTTCTGTTGGAGAATATTTTCAGGTGTGTGACTTTTGTTTATGTTGCATTTGTTTAATTCTGTGAAGCTGTGTTACTATGCCTGTGTCAAATCCATGATGGTCCTAATAAAGAGATGAACTGCCAATAGCAAAGCAGGAGCAAGGATAGATGGGACTGGCTAGCAGAGAGTATAACTAGAAGGAGAAATCTGGGAGGAGCAAGAACAAGAAGAGAAGGATATCAGGGGCCAGCCACCCAACCACCCAACCACCCAACCAGTCATGGAGTAAGAAGGAAAGAAAAGTATACTGAAATAAAAAAAGATAAAGCTAAGAGGTAAAAGGTAGTCAGGATAATTTAAGAAAAGCTGGCAAGAAATAAGCCAAGCTAAGGCCAGGCATTCATAATTAAGAATAAGCCTCTGTGTGTGGTTTATTTGGGAGCTGGGTGGTGGGCCCCCCAAAAAGCCAAAAGAGTAAAAAATCATACAATATGATAGCATAACAAGTTGGGGCTCAAATATCCATCAAGAATCTGAGAACTCTTTAAAAAAAAGATATGGCTCCTTTAAGGGTTTCAGCAGGGCAGTTTCTGCTGGTTAGTAAGATCTTGACACCTAGTATGTTAAGTAGGAACAACAAACAAAGTAAAAATGCCTACCACAGTGCAAGCATCAGCATTCTAGAGCTCTAGTTCCTGGTCAGGTACCTCTGACTTGGCTGTAAGTTTTGGGCTTGACTTTCATGACCCAAAAGTGGGCGGAGTCAGGAGACACACAGGGAGTCGGGATCCTGTAATTGTGTTGATTTTGGATTTTTTTGATTGCTGGAAAGCAAAGGAGACCTGGAATTGAAAGAGGGGCTGTTAAAATAAACCAGCCTAGATATTTTAATAATGCCTTAACTTTAAAAATGCCAAAAATGTGTTTGTCAAATGGAAATCATAAATGCTTTGGAGAAAAGGTTTTGCTTTTGTTTTCACAGGAAACAAGAGGCTGTGGATTCATTCCAGGTTGATTTGGATCTGGTTTGATCAAGGGAGACCTCCTGAAACTTGACAGGTGAATCTATCAAGGGTTATAACTGGTCTTCCCAGGACTTGGTCATTATCTCAAATTTTCTCTCTGGGACACTAAAAATACTTCACCCACATTTAGCAGGAAGCAGTCTAGAGAATAAAATGTCCACATTCCCAAGAGAAAAGGGGGTATTAGTGGTCTTTGGTTATTTTATGGGTCATGGATGTTTGTTATATTTAAGGGAATATAGGATAAAAAGACAATTATTAATCTCAGATATTTTGCATTGGCATGGATTTTGGTATATGGGTACAAATTCAAAGTCAATTTTGTTACACTGTATATGTTTTTTTACTCCTGTTTAAGGACTTTTGTATATTGATACAAATTTAAGGTAATTTTTGTTATAGCACACTGTATATATGTTACTACTTCTGCTTAAAGGATTTTGTATAGTGATACAAATTTAAGGTTATTTTTGTTACACCATATTGTATATATGTTTTTGCTCTTGCTTAAGGTGTTGTACCTATGCAGTTCATTTTAAAATGTAAGGTAAAATTCTAGTTTTTGAAAACTATTACTATGAACTGTTTAGGATAATCAAGAAATACAGGCCAGTAGTTAGTCATCTATAACAATCAAATTTGTAGATATGCTAGGTATGTTTTTCCAGATCATATAGAGACATATTTTAGATACATAGATGGTCTTCAAATACTTCAAAGACCTATAGAATATGACATTTTAAATGTTTTGCTAAAGTTTTTTATGACAATGAGATACATCTGCTCCTGGCAGCACCAGTATACATCAGAGAAGATTTGGGCATTGAAGAAACTCCTTATGGAGTTTGCTTCCATTGTGGCAAGGTTAATCATTGAACAGAGAAGCTGCTCTTGCTTGGACTGATTGACTATATGTTGTTTGAACTGGGCATGCAGGACCCACAGGAAAGGGACCAGTGAACTTTGCAAGACTGAAAAAGGCGGGATGGTTCTTCAGGGTTCCTGCTTCACAGAAGAAACTGCCAGATATTCTGCAGGACACAGAGAAAGGTGACTGACAAACTGTGAATCTAGGCAAGACAGTTTTTCAAATTTCCTACTTCATTGAAAAGTCTTTGAGATACTCTGGGCCTGTAGGCTGAAGATGGATGACCCAACATTGTAAAGGAACTTTGGGTGACTGTCCGGGCAGTCAGAAGTCTTGTAATTTCTAGAGATTTTTATTTGTTTGTTTGTTTTTTCAAGACAAGGTTTCTCCCTAACTTTGGAGCCTGTCCTGGAACTAGCTCTTGTAGACCAGGTTGGCCTTGAACTCACAGAGATCCACCAGCCTCCCAAGTGCTGGAATTAAAGGCGTGCACCAATGTTGCCCAGCATTTCTAGAGATTTTAAAGTCATTTGCAATGCACTTTTTGTTTATTTAAATAATATTATCCTTCTCGTGCCTTTGATGGAGTTGAAGACTAGATATTTATAGTTACAGTTTTCCTTAGATATGATAGAAAGTAAGTTAGGTATAAAATTTTTGGATTTACTATGGAGGCCCAAAGATGTAAGTGAGCCCGCTTCCACCTTGTCTGAAGGTCACAGAGTTTTAACTTGTTCAAAGTTGTTGACAAGATGTGTGGCTAAACTTCCTGACCTAGGGTGTGATTACTTTGTGGTTTTGACATCAAGATGGCCCACATAGGTAAATCCACTCCACCCACCCCAACCAATGGTCAGGATATTCAAGTGTACTTCTACACCTTCTTTTGGAATAGGAGGTTTGACCTTAGGAGTAGCTGCCTTCACAATACTTGGTCTAAGGTAGGTTTATTGTCTAAACAACAAAATGCTAATGATTTGATGTCTCAAAGTATTGAAGCAAATAACTGTTCTAGTTGTCCTTTGTATTATGTTAAAGCAGTATTTTGTCTTCTTTCCCCTGTGGTATTGCAGTATAAAAATGTGTGGAAAATTAAATGCAGCAAAATTTCAGCATTTATTGGAACTCCCTCTCGTTACTGTTCTATGTTTCTGTTTTATTATTTTACTATCCAATGTTTCTGTTTTACTATTTTCACTCATGGCTTTATACTCTTTACTTATTTTTCTAATCCTTATGCCCCACCCTGGTAAGTGATATCTTTGTGGAAGCATGGTCCCTGACAATTTACTAAGATAATATAGATTATGGAGTATTGTTTTCAAATTTACCAGGCATGAATTGGAATTCAGACATTGTGAATGTAATCTTTACTTGATAATTGTTCTTATTGTATGCAGTCTTAACTATGTTTAAGTTAAAACTTTTCATTTTTGTTTAGAAAGAAAAAACGGGGAAATATTGGGGAATATTATTTTCAGGTGTGTAACTTTGTTTATGCTACATTTGTTTAACTCTGTGAAGCTGTTACTATGACTGTCTAAAACGCTTGACGGTCCTAAGAGATGAAGGGCCAATACATCTCTTAGATGCAAGAGCAAGGATAGGCAGGGCTGACAGGCAGAGAGTATAAATAGAAGGAGAACTGAAGAGAATGAGGAGCAAGAGAACAAGGAGAGGAGGACATCAGGGGCCAGTTACCCAGCTACACAGAAAGCCACAGAGAAAGAAGAAAAAAAAGGTATACAGAAATAAAGAAAGATAAAAGCCCAGAGGCAAAAGGTAGCTGGGATAACTTAGGTTAAGAAAAACTGGCAAGAAAAAAAGTCAAGCTAAGGCTGGGTATTCATAACTAAGAATAAATCTACATGCATGATTTATTTAGAAGCTGGGTGGGGGACCACCCCCCAAAAGCCAAAAGACTAAAATATCACACAACAGTTTTCAGCTGATAGATCGTAGAAAGTCAGATGTCCATGTGGAAAAAAATGAAGTTATATCCTTATCTAAGACAACATACAAAAACTAAACCAAGGGCATAAATGTGAGAGCTAAAATGATAAAATATTGTAGACTCAAATATATATATATATATATATATATATATATATATATATATATATATATATATAAACTTTTTGTCATGATATTAATGGTTATATATTTTTCTTTTCAGGATCTCTTAAAGATGTCATTGCCCCTAGACAGCAGGAAGTAAATTTAAGAAAATGACACCCACATTCCCAAGAGGTGGGATGGGTAGTTTTTGGTCATTCAATGGGTTATGGATATTTGTCATTATTCAGAGGGATTGGTTATAAGTTGTTATGGTCAGGAGGAAAGTTGAATGAAGGAGATCAGACACAGTATTCTTGTTTTGGAAAAAAAAGGACGATACAGATATGATAGGATAAAAGGATGATTATTAAATCTACTCTGAAAAGAAAAAAGGCAAGATATAGATATGATAAGATAAAAAGTTAGGTTAGTAAATCTACTTTTAAAAAGCAACTACTAGTTTTAAATGTTTTACATTGAATCAGACTTTTGTATATTGTATACAAATTTTGTGTATTATAACAAATTTGAGATTAATGTTGTTAGAATATACTGTACATTCATTTCTACTCTTGTTCAAGGTTTTATGCCTATACAACTCAATCAACAATGTAGTGTGAATTTCTAGTCCTTGAAAATTATTGTTACCAGCTATTTAGGATAATAAGGAAATGCAGTATAGTAACTAGTCACCTTTTACATTCGAACTTGCATTCACATTAGGTATGTTTTTCAAGGCCAAACAAAGATATATTTAAGATACGCATGTCATCTTCAAACACCTCAGAGATCTACAGAATATGACATTTAAGATGTTTTAATAACATAGGCTCTTTTTTAAGACATTGAATTATATCCTCTTAGTAGCATCAATCTACTTCAGAGAAGATAAATGAGCATCAGAGTAACTCCACATGGAGTTTACTTTCTTTGTGGCAAAAGTAAGACACTGGGCAAGAAAATGCCCTTGCCTCAATTGCTGACAGTACACTGGACAGGCAGAACACAAAAAAGAGTGACTGCCAAACATTGTCAAGATATGGTGGAAGAGCCTTTCAGAATATCCTGCTTCACGGAAAAGGCTGCTGAATAAGCTTGGCCTGTAGACTGGAGATGGATGCCCCAACATTGCTGAGAAATTTTGGGTGAATGTCCAGGTAGCCACCTGCTTCTTTCATTTCTCACATTGTTTGGAAGTCACTTGTTTTACCTTCTGCTTACTCAGAGTAGTTAATATTATTTCCTTCTTGGATCTCTGGGGGAGCTGAAGACTAGATAGTTATAGTTTTCCTTGTTTACCAGATGCAGAAAGCAAGTTATGATAGAAAGTAAATTAGGTACAAGATTTTGAACTCACCAAGATAGGATAGATATGGAATATTTTCTCTGCATTTGTCAAATGCAGATGAACTAGACCTTGTTGATGTATTTATTGCCTGGATATATTATATATAGTTATTGTACTTATTGTATATAATTTTTCTTACATTAGTTATAGCCTTTTTATTTTAGAAAGAAGGGGAAATGTAGTGGTATTTTATTTGTATTTTAATAAATAAATCTTGCCTGAAGACTAGAATGCAAAACAACCACACTAGTCACAGGCAGGGTGGCACACACCTTTAATCCCAGCAGCCACACTAGTTAGCCATAGAGGCCTGGCATTGGTGGTACACCTTTAATCTCAGTACTAGAAAGGAATATAAGGCGGGATGAGACAGGAACTTGCTCTCTTTCAGTCTGAAGATTTCATAGAGGTAAGAGCTCTCTAGTGGCTTGGCTGCTTTGCTTTTATGATCTTCAGGCTGAATGCCAATATTTGTCTCTGCTACATAACCTTGGCAAGTCCATTCCTGTCTGAATAAGGACATAGAATTGAAGTTCCTTTTGTCCTTTCACTGGGTCTCTATGAAAGCATTGAGTTGTTTTGGTTCTCCACAGTGTCAGGGTCACAGTTATGCTCAGTTCAGTTACTCCAATTGATCAGTTCCAGCCTGTAGTGTTTTAGCATTCCTCTTCCACCTAGCATTGGGGTATGCTCCCAGGCAGGATCCCCCCCCCCCCCCCCGCAGACTGTGTGAAGGGTCCTTCACAACTCCAGTTTCTGCCTGAAGTCACTCTGGCCCAAAGATAATAGCTGAATTTTGCATTTACTACTTCGGATTGGATAGTTAAGACTTTCCATGTTACAATTCTTTACACTAAAAAACTTCCTATTCAAATTTCTAGCATATTTTTTTGTCTGTTTGTTTCCAGATTAGTCCCTGATATAGAATTGGCAATAGGAGTGGTCTATGGAGAGGGACGTTCATCACTGGGATTTAGGAGTACTCAGCCATGTGTTCAGGTTTAAGGGCACTGCTAAAGTTCTTACCAGTGGAATCACATGTTGGCATGACACACAAGTAATTAAATTACCACCTGTGCCTGGTTTTGATAAAGTGCTAACTGAAGCAACTCCCTGGGGAGCCCAAGGACTGCTTGGTTGTCATGGTAATGGTGCTGCAACAAGCCTGCAGCATGTAATTGAATGTGCTGAGTGCAGTGTAGCCCTTCAAGAAATAAAAAGAAACACTCGGTTTATAGTAGGAGAATCAGAGGGCTCCGTGGCAGCCCTAATAGAATTTCATTTCTAGTAACCACAAGGCCACTGGTGTTGAAAATCAAACACAAATCTAACTGTGCAATTGGCTGGATTAGGGAGCAATTGAATTCATGACCTTTGCAAGTTTTTCATACAGATGCAAGATGGGGTCTTGATTGGGAAACAATGAGACCCTGATACTTGGGATTGGGAAACCTGCTCTGATAATGTCAAGGTCTGAAGCCTAAGAAAAGAGGCTCCCCTAATTACTTTCTGTTGCTCTAACCTGCAGCTTAAATCAAACCTCAGGTACTTCAAAACGTCAGGAGCACCTGTTGGCCCAGGAGGGAAAATTTAATCAGAATTATCATAAGACTTTTTAAAATATGTATTGGCAGAAACATAAGGAATGTGGGCATGATTCTTAAGGAGTGGGACCAATGACAGTGGGAGGTAGCCCTATATCACAGCCAACTCATTTATATGGAGCACTAACTAGAGATTCCAGGTCATAAAATATGCAGCTGGGTCTGCCGGACACTTGGGTTCAGTAGCCTTTTACTCTGCGGGGATAAGATGCCAGAGTTTCCAAGGCGTGTGAGGTAAGACTCCGGATGTTTAGAAAGGGGAACATGGCGTCCAGGCTCCATTCCCAGGAAGGCCTAGCAGGCTCTCTCAAGCCAAGGTGTTAAAAGGCACACAGATAAAGGAGCATCCACAGCTTTTAGGAGTCTGTGGTTGCTTTCTTAGTATCAACACTTGTGAAAATATGAAGGGGGAAAAGAATCCTGCAGATTAAAATTGAACTCTGATGTAGGCTCAGGAACTGCTGGTGTTAAGGTGTTTTATATGTGTGTGTGTGTGTGAAAGCAATATATATATATATATATATATATATATATATATATATATATATATATATATATATAGAGAGAGAGAGAGAGAGAGAGAGAGAGAGAGAGAGAGAACCAGTTTCCTCACTGAGCATATAATGTTTTTCCTTTCCTTGTAAGAAATAAATGCAGATGACTACTAATCAAAAGATTAAAAAATAATGGAGCAAGTATGAAAGCCAAAGGTTACATTTTAAGTTTTAATTACTTTGCCTAAGAGATACTTGAAACAAACATGCTTCTGATCTGCAAACCCCTTGCCCAAGGACAAGAGAGTTCCTGAAATGAAGGAGGCTATTGTTTATGGGAGAGAGCAAACCTTGTATTTTTCATTTCCACCAAACAAGTTTGTTTGGCCCACACACACTCGTTGTGCTTGATCACACATGGGCAGGAGGTTCACAGGCTGGGGGCACTTCAGGATGTCTGCTTGTTCCTGATTGGACCAGATGGGAAATGCAGTGAATTTCCTTCTTAAGCCCTTGCCATACTTGATCCTGGGCCGTTTCCCAGGAACCTGGGTATGGACCTTGCCAGAGCCTGTCCACCTGGCCAGTGTTTAATTAAAGCTTGTTTTAAATTTGACTTTCAACTGTGGTGGTGATCTTATTCTCGATCAATGGGATTAACTCAAGAATTTTATGATATGATGGCTGCTCACAACTGTTTATAACTCCAGTTCCAGAGGACCTGACACCCTCACACAGACACACACATAGACCACACACACACACATATACAAATATATATGTATGTTGTATGTATATATAGTCAAAACATCAGTGCTCATAAACAAAGAATTTTATGATATACATGTACATAGCTGTTTTTAAAGTCCTCCATAAAAGTCATTCATAAAATTGGATAGAAGCAGTTGACCATACCTTGAATGAAATTCTCTCTAACCTTGCCATCATGATCTATGCCCTCTTTCACAGATGGAAGTTCTTACCTTATTCTCATAGCTTTAGTTAAGATTTGATAAATTAAAGAAAAAGTTGTGGTTTTTAAAGAAAGTCAAATATGTCCTCATTTTCTCATGAGAGTATACAGATGAAGGATAGAAATATGTCTTTTATCTGTGTGAGTTCTGAGAGCCATGCAATACTGGTAGTAGCCGATCAGGTGGAAGCACCAACTCCCCCTCTCTCTCCCCAGACTGTGCCCCGCAGAAAGCCCACTAAATAATGGCCCCTCTCCCTCAGAAAGCCTGCCAAGTGTTAACCCCACCCAGTATAACATGAACTGGGCACAGTAATGCATGCCTATGAACCTGGCACTAGGAAAGTACAGGCAGGAGGATCACAAGTTCAACATCTTTTTCAGTTTCAGAACTAGTTAAAAGGCCAGACTGGGGGTAGAAAACTTCATCTGAAAACAACAAAAAGTGAAAACTGTACTTCAATATAAATTTAATGAATAGCAAACTACTCTAATTTCTTAAATCATTTTTTAAGAACTCCATACTGTATTACATCATTTCTACCTCATCACCCTCCCTCCAATTTCTCCCATGTCCCTCTCACTCTCCTTCAAATTCATGGAATCTCATATATCCTGCTAAGTTCTTTTGGTGCTGCTTGTGTTTAGGGTTAACCACTTGAGATTACATAAATTATCAGGGCTAGTCCCTGAGAGAGACCAATTCTCCGCGCCTCAGCAGCCATTAACTGCCTGCAGCAATTCATCTAGGGGTGGGGCCTTGTGGGATTTCCCCTACCCCATTGGCATACCAATTGGTGGCATCATTATGCAGTTCTTGTCTATGCCTTGATGAGATTTTGTGGGTGCAGCTTCCCTCTCCCGTACAGAGGACACTAGCAGCAGGGGTGCTGCTCCTCTTGTCCTGACCATCATTCCACATCCTCTTCCAAGCTGTTCCCTGAGACCTAGGTATAGACTTTATTCTAGATGCCTCAGTTGGGGGTTGGGCACCCTATGGTCTTCTACTGCCATTTTCCTTAGCTAGTATTATTTCTAACATAATTTCATTGTATAATTGAGATTTATTTTTATTATGTGTATGAATGTTTTTTAAATTGTTTTTATTGAGCAACGTATTTTTCTCTGCTCCCCTACTTCCTCTCCCCTCCCATTCAACCCTCTCCCATGCTCCCCATTTACTCAGGAGGTCTTGTCTTTTTCTACTTCCCATGTAGATTAGATCCATGTATGTCTCTCTTAGGGTCATCTTTGTTTTCTAGGTTCCCTGGGATTGTGAATTGTAGGCTGGTTTTTCTTTGCTTTATGTCTAAAAGCCACTTATGAGTGAGTACATATGATATTTCTGGCTCTGGGTTACCTCACTCAATATGATGTTTATTATATCCATCCATTTGACTACAAATTTCAAGATGCCATTATTTTTTTCTGTGTAAGAACTCCATTGTGTAAATGGACCACATTTTCCTTGTCCATTCTTCAGTAGAGGGGCATTTAGGTTGTTTTCAGGTTCTGGCTATGACAAATAATGTTGCTATGAACATAGTTGAGTAATGTCCTTGTGGTATGATTGAGCATCCTTTGGGTATATACGCAAAGTGGTATTACTGGTTCTTGAAGAAGGTTGTTTCCTAATTTTCTGAGAACTCGCCATATTGAAATCCAAAGGGGCTGTACCAGTTCTCACTCCCACCAGCAATGGAGGAGTGTTCCCTTTACCCCACATCCTCTCCAGCATAAGTTGTCATCAGTGTTTTTGACCTTGGCCATTCTTATAGGTGTAAGATGGAATCTCAGAGTTGTTTTGATTTACATTTCTATGATGGCTAAGGATGTTGAGCATTTTCTTAACTGTATTTCAACCATTTTAGATTCCTCTGATAAAGAGTTCCATGTTTAGGTCTGCACCCCATTTTTTTATTGAATTATTTGGGTTTTTTTTGATGACCAATTCCTTGAGTTCTTTGTATATTTTGAAGGTCAGCCCTCTGTCTGATGTGGGGTTAGTGAAGATCTTTTCCCATTCTGTAGGCTACCATTTTATCTTGTTGACCGAGTCCTTTGCTTTACAGAAGCTTCTCAGTTTCAGAAGGTCCCATTTATTAATTGATTCTCTCAGTGTCTGTGCTACTGGGGTTATATTTAGGAAGTGATCTCCTGTGCCAATATGTTCAAGTGTACTTCCCACTTTCTCTGCTATGAGGTTCAGTGTGGTTGGTTTTATGTTGAGGTCTTTGACCTACTTGGATTTGAGTTTTGTACATGGCAATAGATATGGATCTATTTTCATTCTTCTACATGTTGATATCAAGTTAAACCAACACTATTTGTTGAATATGCTTTTTTTCCATCTTATATTTTTTGCTTCTTTGTCAAAAATCAGGTGTTTGTAGGTGTGTGGATTGATATCCAGGTCTTCAATTTGGTTCCATTGGTTCTTCTGTCTGTTTTTATGCCAAAACCAGGCTGTTTTCAGTACTGTAGCTCTGTAGTAGAGCTTAAAGTTAGGGATTGTGATGCCTCCAGAAGTTCCTTTATTGTACAGGATTGTTTTGGCTATCCTGGGTTTTTTGTTTTTCCATAGATTTTGAGTACTGTTTTTTCGAGGTCTGTGAAGAATTTTGCTGGGATTTTGATGGACATTGCATTGATTCTATAGATTGCTTTTGGTAAGATTGTCATTTTTACTATGTTACTTCTACCTACCCAAGAGCATGGGAGAGAGTCTTCCATTTTGTGGTGTCTTCTTCAAGTTCTTTCTTCAGAGATTTAAAGTTTTTGTCATACATGTCTTCCACTTGTTTGGTTAGAGTTACTCCAAGACATTTCATGTTATTTATGGCTATTGTGAAGAGTAATGTCTAATGGATTAATTAAAATTGCTGCAGGATCCCCAGGGTCTGCAGTGGCAGAAACGCTGCAGGTCACCAAGGGGTGGCCGCAGGCAGCGGGTCCCAAGAGCAGCAGCAATGGGCCAGGTGGCAGCAGGCAACAGGTCCCAAGAGCAGCCAGTCCCAAGCAGGGACTGCACAGTTTCCCGAGTGGCTGCAGCAGGCCACAAGAGAGACAGACAGATGAGCATGCCAGGAGACCACGCTGGTCTCTCAAGGTAGCTGGTCCTGGCCAGGGAGATGCACAGATTCGCGCGGGGAGGGGGGGAGTGTTGGGGGACATTGGAGGCGTGGCTTGTCTCTTAAAGAGACAGGACAGACCATTGCAGTAATGTTTCTCAGCCCGATTATCATCTGTGTACAGGAGGGCTACTGATTTTTTTTTTTAGTTAATCTTGTATCCAGCTGTATTACTGAAGGTGTTTATGAGTTGTAGAAGTTTCTTGGTAGAATTTTTGGGGTCACTTATGTAAACTATCATATCATCAGCAAATAGTGAGAGTTTGACTTCTTCTTTTCCAATTTGTATCCCCTTGATCTCTTTTTGTTCTCTTATTGCTCTAACTAGAGCCTCAAGTACTATATTGAGTAGATATGGAGAGAGTGAACAACCTTGTCTTGTTCCTGATTTCAGTGGGATTGCTTTGAGTTTCTCTCTATTTAGTATGATGTTGGCTGTTGGCTTGCTTTATATTCCCTTTATTATGTTTAGGTATGTTCCTTGTATCCCTGCTCCCTCCAAGACCTTTATCATGAAGTGTGTTGTGTTTTGTCAAAGGCTTTCTAAGCATCTAATAAGAAGATCATGTGGTTTCTTTTACAGTTTGTTGATGTGGCAGATGGCATTGACAAATTTTTGTATGTTGAACTATCCCTGTATCTCTGGGATAAATTCACCTTGATCATGGTGGATGATGTTTCTGATGTGTTCTTGAATTCGGTTTGCTAGTATTTTATTGAGCTTTTTTGCATCGATGTTCATGAGTGAGATTGGTCTGTAATTTTCTTTCTTTAATATCTTTGTGTGGTTTGGGTATCAGATTTATTGTAACTCAATAAAAAGAGCTTGGCAATGTGCCTTCTGTTTCTATTGTGTGGAACAATTTGAAGAGTATTGGTATTAGTTCTTCTTTGAAAATCTTGTAGAATTTTGTGCTGAAACCACCTGACCCTAGGCTTTTTTTTTTTTTGGCTGGGATACTTTTGATGACTGTTTCTATATCATTAGCAGTTATAGTTCTATTTAATTTGCTTATCTGGTCTTCATTTGATTTATATAAGTGATATTTATCCAGAAAATTGTCCCATTTCCTTTAAGTTTTTCAATTTTGTGGAGTACGGGTTTTTGAAATAGGATCTAATGATTCTCTGGATTTCCTCTGTGTCTGTTATGTCCCCCTTTTCATTTCTGATTTTGATAATTTGGATAATCTCTCTGCCTTTTGATTAGTTTGGATAAAGGTTTGTCTATTTTGTTGATTTTCTCAAGGAACCAACTCTTTGTCTCATTGATTCGTTTCTATTTTGTTGATTTCAGCTCAATTTGATTATTTCCTGCCGTCTAGTCCTCCTGGGTGAGTTTGCTTCTTTTTGTTCTAGAGTTTTCAGGTGTTCTGTTAACTCATTAGTGTGGGATTTTTCCAGTTTCTGTATGTAGGCGTTTGGTGCTATAAACTTTCCTCTTAATACTGCTTTCACTGTGTCCCATAAATTTGGGTATGTTGTGTGGTCATTTTCATTAAATCTTAGGAAGTTTTTAATTTCTTCCTTTATTTCTTTGATCCATTGATGATTCATGTGAACGTTGTTTAATTTTCATGTGTTTGTGGACTTTCTGAAATTAGTGTTGCTGTTGAATTCTAATTTTAAGCCATGGTGATCCAATAAGATACATGGAGTTATTTCAATTTTTTGTTATCTGTTGAGGTTTGTTACATAGTATGTGGTCAATTAAAGAAATGGTTCCATGAGGTGCTTTGTTTGGATGGAATATTCTTTCTATGTCTGCAAAGTCCAATTGATTCATAACATCTGTTAGTTCCCTTATTTTTCTGTTAATTTTCTATCTGAGAGACCTGCCCAGTGTTGAGAGTGGGGTCTTGAAGTCTCCCACTATTAGTGTGTGGGGTTTGATGTGTGACTTAAGCTTTAGTAGTGTTTTTTTACAAATGAGGGTGCCCTTGTATTTGGGACATAGACGTTCAGTATTGAGATTTCCTCTTGATGGATTGTGTATGAATGTTTTGTTTGCATGTATGTCTGTGCAGTGCCCATGGAAGGCAGAAGAGGGCACCACATCCCTTGGAAATGATATTCCAGAGCCCTGCTAGCCACCATCAGGTGGGTGCTGAGAAGTGAAGGCAGGTTCCCTTGTTGGCTGAGTCATTTCTCTAGCCCTCCCCCACCTTCATTCTAAATACTTTCAGACCCACAGATGGGTGTAAGTCTCACTTCTCCTGTGCCGCACACCGCGCCCCCGTCTGTGCTCTATGCGCTACAATCAGTTCGTGACCTTCGGGCAAGGGGCTGGAGGTTGAGGAAACACACACAGAGGCAGACAGACACATGGACCTCAAAAGCCCCTCTTTAATAGCACCACGGAGGCTTAAATACACTGCAGTCAATGGTCAACAGGTGAAAATCCCATCCTCTGATCCTCTAGGCAAGGCACAGCTTTTAGTAACTTCAATTAGAAGGCGCCAGCAGGGAAGAGCAGCTGAAGGCCAGGACTTCAATTGGTCCCAACATCTCCCCCCTAAATTTTTTATAAAACAGAAGACCCTCCTGTCTTAGGTCATCTCAGAAGAGGAAACCCTTACCCGTCTTTGGGAGGCCCCTTCCCTGTCTTAGGTGGACCCTCTTCTGTAGAAGTTGCCCTTCTATGGAGGAGTCTTCATTGTTGGTGCAGTATTTGCAATCAAACCTGAAATACGTTCGAGTTACTGGCCAACAGGCTCAGAAGGACTTGCTAAGTGACCACATGCTGCATTCTCATGGGTTGTCTGTTCTTATACAGAATTCAGAGATGAATGCCAATGGCAACAGGCGTTAAGATTGCCAGCAATAGGGTCCCCGATCACCACTGGACCCAGCCTTCCATTTGGGCTATGGTATTCTACCAGCCCTTTGGCTAACACAGGACACACAGGTATCAACAATCTGGTGTTCTAATTGTAACATTTCAAGAGCTATTCAAGTAACCATTTAGTTGTTTCACCACATAAGAGGCATTAGCAATATTACGGATGTCATACAAATGGAATGATAAGAATGTGAACAAGACATTTGTTGTACTAGCCATAAGTCTACCTGCTCCTACAATAGGGCAGTCTCTTGATTTAAATTCGAAAGCCCAAATTTAATGTGGACATTCAGGATATTCTGAGTCTGGAGAGCATCGTTGATTTGTCTCGCCAGTTTATCCACGGTGTCCGACACCAACGATGTTTGTACTAGTCCTGCGACCATGGCTGCAGCAGCAGACACCGCCATGACATCAACCACTGCAGCTGTCTCTCCAGAGTCTCGTTTCTCTCGATACAGGGTCATCTCAGTCTGCTTAGCCTTTTTGGTAATTGGCAGTGGTGTGATGGCTGGTACCCGAACCAACGAGGCAGCACTGGAGAGGTCATCCCAGCAGTCGCTCAGGCCACAGTTTCTGAAAGAACTAAGAATCTTTTTCCTCAAAGGTGCTATTCCATACTACAGAAGTGGACAGGGTTGTTCCCGGCCAGCAGGGATATATTGAGGAATTAAGATGGGAATTGTTAGCAGTATCTTCTCTTCCTTGTTCAGAAAACAGTCAGTCACTAGGGAAGAGTTTTAGAGTTTGTAGAGGATAGGGGGATTCATCAGAAGATGAGGAGGAAATATACGCAGGCAAATAAGAAATCTCTGTAGAAAACTGAGAAAATGTAAAGTAAAAGATTCACACTCAACTCCCTTGGCCCCACTGGCTTATAATGATGAAGGTTGGTGGTCGCAGTTGAGTAGGGGCTCTAACATTGAACAAAACAAAGGAGTTTGCTTTCGTCCTACACACATGGTTGCACCAGTAATGGAGGTGCCATACACAAACAACCCAGGGCAAATAATTTTTAAAGACCTTGGATATCCCTTTGCACTGTCCAAGAGCTCCATGTATGCAGTGGGAGCCCCTCACACCTGGCCTCACATCGTGGCGGCCTTGGTATGGCTGATAGACTGCATCAAGATTCATAGAGCCATGAAAGAAAGCACACCTTTATTTGATGCTGGGAAGCCTTGGGGAGAAGAAACAGAAGATGGAATTAAGCATAATAAGTTGTTTCTGGACTACACCATCAAATGCTATGAGTTTCATGACCGGTGCTGACACCTTTGAAGAGATGAATGCAGAGCTGCAGTCGAAGCTGAAGGATTTATATGAGGTAGATGCGTCCAAGCTGGAGTCATTAGAAAACAGCAGAAAACAAAGCACTCAATGAACAGATTGCAAGGTTGGAGCAAGGAAGAGAAAAAGAACCGAATCGTCTAGTATCATTGAAGAAACTTCCTTGCAAACAGATGTTCAAAACTTCCTTTCAAAGAGATGTTCAAAAGTATAAAGCATACATGAGCAGTTTGGAGTCAAATTCATCCATCCTAGACCAGAAACTGAGTGGTCTTGATGAAGAAATTGGTAGAAGAAATTGGTAGACTAGAATTAGATTGTGAAACAAAGAATATTGTTGATAACCAAAAGTACTGTTGCAGACATCGAGAGAATAAATCATGAAAAAAATGAATTGCAGCAGACACCGCGATGACATCAACCACTGCAGCTGTCTCTCCAGAGTCTCGCTTCTCTCGATACAGGGTCATCTCAGTCTGCATAGTCTTTTTGGTAATTGGCAGTGGTATGATGGCTGGTACCCGAACCAACGAGGCAGCACTGGAGAGATCATCCCAGCAGTCGCTCAGGCCACAGTTTCTGAAAGAACCACCAAGAATATCTCTTCCCTCAAAGGTGCTATTCCATACTACAAAAAGGAAAAGAAAAAAGAAAGAAAACTAAAACAAACACGGGATTTAATAGTGCCTGGGCTCTCAGAGAAATATTCCAAAAAAAGAAAGATAGATCTACACTCACATGTATAGGATTCCTTTAAAGTAATATTCACAGGCCAACAAATGTAACAAAGCATAAAGCATTCACAAAGGAAAAGGTTTGATTAATAGAAGCCTGCTTTTTCGCCATATTGCTTAAAGCAGTTCCAGCTGTATAGTTTGAGGAATAGAAAGATGAATACAAAGAACTAGCTTGGCTCACTGATCAATACAAGGGGGTTTCTTACCAGGCTTCATACAGTGCTTTCCGCTTCATTGGGACTCACCAGGAGGCTCATCAAGAGAATGACAGGTGTCATTCTCAGGCTCATCACAGGATCCTTTCCCATCATTTTCCACAGTCCGAACATATAGCTCTGGTACCCAAATGGGCTTGTCCGTTCCTGGAGGAAAAACACAAACAGTTCCTCTCGCCACTGTATTGCTCCATATACTGAGGCTTTGGGGCCCTAGAGCAGGGCCCTTGGCGAGTTTCCCAGCTGTTGACAAAAATGGTAGGTGGCAGGGGTTTCCCATCTATATCTGTTTTGGAGAGGCAATCATTAGCCCAATGTGCTCCCCTTCTGCATCTAGGGCACATGCCAGGTTTCCTCCTTCCCTTCATTATCAGCTGTGGCATTCCTTTCGAAAATGACCAGGAGTTCCACAGTTAAAACAATTACGGCCTCCGGCCCTCTCTCCCAGTGCTCTTATGTTTCTCCTAGGTTGCATAGCTGCTGCTATAACCTGGCCTTGAATGAAATTCCCATCTATATCTCTACATATCCTGATATATTCTTTTAAACTCTTTGCTTTGTGAGGGTGTAAGGCTTCCTTACAATATTGTTGGCATTTTCAAATACAAGTTACTTTATTATAGGTGTGGCTGTTGTCACATCTCCAAACAATCTACCTGCTATTTGTAACAGTCTATCTACATAATCTTGGAATGGTTCAGATGGTCCTTGTAGAACTTTTGATAATTGATCCCCAGCTGCTTTTTTAGGTAGGGCCTTCCAAGCTTTAGTGGCAGCTGCGGCTATTTGGGCGAATACTCCTGGATCATACAGAATTTGTTGCTGCAAATCAGCATAAATCCCAGCCCCAGTTAACATATCTAAATTACATTGAGCTTGACCCACTACAGCATTTAATTGGGCCGTTTGTATACAATTTTCCTGATATTCTCCTCGCCTTAGGAGATAATCTCCCCCAGATAAGACAGCACGACATAATTGCTGCCAATCACTTGATGTTAAATTCAGAGCGGAGAAAGATTCTACCATGGCCAGTGTGAAGGGTGCTTGAGCCCCATATGCAGCAACAGCTTCCTTCAATTGCTTCATTTCTTTAAATTATATTGCAAAATGTTGGTGAATTATTTGCCCTGAGTTGTTTGTATCTGGCACCTCCATTACTGGTGCAACCACGTGTGTAGGACGAAAGCAAACCCCTTTGTTTTGTTCAGTGTTAAAGCCCCTACTTAACTGTGACCACCAGTGGGGCCGAGGGAGTTGAGTGTCAATCTTTTTTTACTTTACATTTTCTCAGTTTTCTACAGAGATTTCTTATTTGCCTGCATATAATTTCCTCATCTTCCGATGAATCCTCACTATCCTCTACAAACTCTAAATCAAACTCCTCCCTAGTGACTAGTTTCTGAACAAAGAAGAGAAGATACTGCTAACAATTTTTTTTTTTTATTTTTTGGTTTTTCGAGTCAGGGTTTCTCTGTAGTTTTGGAGCCTGTGCTGAACTAGCTCTTGTAGACCAGGCTGGCCTCGAACTCACAGAGATCCGCCTGCCTCTGCCTCCCGAGGCGTGCGCCACCACCGCCGGGCTTAATTCCTCAATACGTCCCCGCTGGCAAGGAACAACCCTGTCCGCCTCCCCCCCCCCCCTTCAGTGGGGCCGAAACCTAGCAAAGAACTTCAAGATAAACACATACCTCAATCCACCCTCTCCTTCTGAGGGCGACCTCTCAGCGTCTCAGCGTTCCCTAGTTCCCTATGTCTCGATAGGACCTCCAATTGCCACACACCGCGCCCCCGTCTGCGCTCTATGCGCTACAATCAGTTCGCAAGCTTCAGGCAAGGGGCTGGAGGTTGAGGAAACACACACAAAGGCAGACAGGCAGACCGACACACGTTCCTCCAACCACTGGTACAAAAGCCCCTCTTTAATAGCACCACGGAGGCTTAAATACCCAGCAGTCAATGGCCAACAGGTGAAAATCCCATCCTTTGATCCTCTAGGCAAGGCACAGCTTTTAGTAATTTCAATTAGAAGGTTCTAGCAGGGAAGAACAGCTGAAGGCCAGGACTCCAATTGGTCCCAACACTCCTGAAAGAAGCTCCTTTTTGCAGCAGATGGAGGCTATTACAGAGAACCACTAGTGGATAGAAAACGATTCAGAGCAGGGTCCAGAGAAGTGTGACTGAGTAATAGAAGGCAGGAGCAGCAGTTGACACCCATACCACCAACATTCCAGGGCAGAGGCAGGAGAATAACTGTAGGTTCAAGGCCAGCTCCCGCTAGAGTGAGACACCCCCTCCTCCATACACATATAAGATCAGCAGCAGTAGAGATTATTTCAATTTTTATTACAAAACTAAATTCGCAATAGTCAAATCATTATGAACAGAGTACAGCATGTAAAATAGGCCCACACTGTGTAGCAGAATTTCCAGAAAGAAGCAGTGAGCACAAGACCGACTGACCAGAACTACAACAGCAAAGAGCTCTGAATGTTGCAAAATCCTGAGCCAAATTACATGGAGACATCTTGTTCTGCTATGTGAGGGACCTAACCTTTGTTACCATTAGGTAAAATCTTTGGAATGTTCAATCAGTCTGTTTCCATCCATCAGAAGGGCTAAGAAATCCACCAAAAGGCATCTGAGGAGAATAACACAGTCACCATCATCTCCAGTGTTGCTAAAAACCTACCTACCTGATGTACCCACCAATGTATTTGAAAAGTGTGTTGATTTATTCTCTTTTTATACAACTTCTTAAAATTAGAACATAGAACGGAATTTGGGGTAACCTGAACCTGTGTTCCTGAAACTTGGGCAGATGTTTCCACTGGGAAAACTGTTTACTATAAATTACTTTTCCCAAGTCCCAAACCAAAAACTAAGGTCACATTATTTCATTCAGGCCCCATATGCAGACATCTTCACCTGTAATCAGCTTGTGTAATTCATACATTGACTCTCTGGGCTATGAAAACAACCATATTTCATTAATTCCCAAATATTTAATGGATTAGCTTGACAAAAAATATCTCTTCCCTTCGTTTTTCATGCTATAATTCCATCCATGCTGCCTGTAGTTTGGTCCACCTTTGGATTATGGCCCAGGTTAAAAGAGTCGCCTGCCTGCCCCCCAAGGACCTTATAACTGCCACTGAAACACAAGGCCAAAGCTAAGCAGGGAAGCAGGCCTTCAGCGGGTCAAGAAGGTTCTAGGCTCTTCTGCAGAAGCCCAGGAAGCCTGGAGTGCTGGGTCCTCGCTCGGATCCCTGTTGGAACAGGAGCCCTGCGGGGATCCCGAAGCCGAGGCTGGCCCGCAACTAGCTGAGGAAAGACCTGCACGGCTAGGGAAGACACCCCAAACCTCGGGCGAAAGCCCAAGGCTAGAGAACCAACTTGCCAGCTGCTTGACCTCCGCGAAGAGGAGAGGGCGGAGCCTGGCTCTGCGCGTGCGTGCTGGGCACCGGCTGGGCCGGGCCAGTACGCGCGTGCGCGGGGACTAGATGGCGCGGGTTGCTAGTTTGCAGCTTTGCTCGGCGATTATCGTGCTTTAAAACCCTGCCGAGCCATGCAGCGACTTTCCTGCTGGGACTCCGTGAAACTCGGCTGGCTCTTCAGTAGACGCTAGGGCTGCGTTGTGGAGGCAACCGAAGCCACTCGCGGAGAAGGTGCCTGTGAGGGGCGTACCCCCTTGCCATGAAGAAGATTTTTGGTTTCAGAAGTAAGGGCCCGTCGCCGTTAGGCCCCTCTGCCCGCCCGCGGAACAACTGCGTGGGCTTTGGGCGTGAGAGTGCTAGTGGCGCCCACATGCCCAGGTACCACATTCACGACAAGGATATGGGCAAGATCCACAAGGCTGCAAGCGTGGGTGACGTAGCCAAAGTACAGCATATCCTTATCCTTGGGAAAAGTGGCGTGAACGATAGAGACAAGAAGGACAGGTAATAAATAGGGCCCCGAGCTAGCGGGGCGGGACGTGGCTGGTGGCGAAGCACGCACCTTGTCTGGAACAGAGGCTGCTGGCTGTCACTAAGGAAGCTTGACTCTTCCCATCTTGCTTTTGGATGCCAGAGCCTCTGTGGGATCTGGGACCCGCTCCTGTATGAGCAGTAAAGACTACAGTAGAAAACACTCTAGCTGACTTCTGATCCACTTAAAGTTCCCTTTATTGGCTATGTAAAGTGCATTAACTAAACAATTTAATTTTTTGCACACATTTAAAATTGTTTTACATTGTAAAAAAATACATAATGGGAGAAATGTTTCTGTTGAGGGTTAACGATTCTTCCAGTAATATCCAATAACATATCAACGCATACCTGTGTGACTATGTTTTTTTGCTGCATTTTGAAGTGGGAAAAAAGTTCCATGTTCTCAGATAGAGGATGGATAATTCCCAGAATGTGAACTCCGTATCCTTATCCATTTTACATAAGCCAAATAAGAATATCATCGTTTTAACAATTTTGAGTTTCTCATACTGCTTTTGATTTTGTTATGAGACTAGGAAAGAAAAAACCTTTCTAAAGTATCAAAACCTAATTAGTTCTCACACATCGGTCATTTACTGGCAGCCAAGAGACACATCAGTGAATAGAGCAGAATAGAAAACCTAGAAGTACCCAATCGAATATCTGTAAGAATTTAGAAATTGATTCTGGTAACACCCCTATTAGTAGGAAACATCATTCGTGAATAAAATGCTTGTTAACTTGTTTGGAGAAAACTAACTGCAGGTTTATGTCACTAAAATAAATTCCTGATAGATTATAATTTAAATGTTAATAAAACATAATGAGAAAAGTACCAAAACAAGAATAAGAAGGACTACAAACCACTGCGTCACGTATGTGTGTCTGTGTGCCTGTGTACATGTCTGTATCTGTTGGGGACCGAATGCAGGTTGTGATGTATGCTCAGGATACAGTCTACCTTTGAGCTTTGTACAAGCCTGAAATGGAGCATTCTCAAGAACGGACTAAACACAGTGAGGATAAAGCAACTGTAAACTTGCAAAGCATTCAGTGTGTGTGTGTGTGTGTGTGTGTGTGTGTGAATATCACATGAAAACCATCTTCATCTTACAGAGAATTTTTTTAACTCAATGAGGAAAAACTTAAACTCTCTTATTTTTTTTTAAAATTTAGTCATTTGTATATTTTTGCTGGGGATCAAACACATGGCCTTGCAAATATCAGGCAAGTTCTCTGGAGCTGAGCTGGATTCCTAGCCCCTGAACTCTTAATTTAATTTATATAAAGTTGTTGCCCTTTTTTCTTTTTCTTTCTCTTTCCCTCCCTTCCTTCCTTCCTCTCTCTCTTTTTCCTTCCTTCCTTTTTTTTTTCTTTTTGTAGATCTATAAGTAATCTATGGACATTAGAAAAATTTTCCGCGTTCGTGGTAAGAGCAGGAAAGTAAGTCAAGAGAGAAATGAAATGTCACTTTTCAGGGACTCACTGTATGAGGGTGAAGAACAGCACAACTTCTGCTTAAGACTTTTCAAATAGGCAAACTGGCAGTAAGTAGTCTGCCCCCCTTAAACATGTTTCTGTCCCTAAAGCATATTTGGGAAATAAGGAGGCAATTTCTCTTTCTTGGCACTGCTTGAAATAGTGTATTAAGAAGAAGCTGGAAAATGTATTTCATAAATAAATTGCAGTGCATCCATTAGATGGAATATATGAGCCCTGAAGGTAGTGTAGATGTAGACACAGATTAACATGGGAAGATGGTACATCAAGTAAGAAGACATCAGTTTGACTATACATATACACACATAAGGTATGCTCTGACTTAACCATAATATATTTAAAATGTGATAGAGAATAAAAGTTACCTTTTTTTTTATTATAACTATATCATTTCCCGCTTCTCTTTCCTCCGTTGAAATGCTCCCATATAACCTCACTTGCTCTACTTCAAATTCGTGGCCTTGTCTTTTCATTAATTGTTGTTACATGCATATTTGTATATGTATACATATGTATTTCTAAGTATAACCTGCCCAGTCTGTATGATGTTATTCATATGTATGTATTTAGGGCTGACAATCTGTGTGCTCTTCCTTGGGGAAGACCCCCCTCCCACTCCCAGCTTTCCTCAGTTGCCTATAGTTCCACAGGCTCTTCCCCATCCACTTTGACACATCCATTGGTGTTGTCCTTGCTCAGTTCTCATTTAGCCAGTCATATTGGTGAGAATTTATGGGTGCAGATAGCTTCTGACATTTCAGGGAGACAATCTCAAGTAAGCTTGTAATGGTCTGTCCTGTCCCTTTAAGAGACAAGCCCCCCCCCCCCATCTTCCTTCCTTCTGGTTGCAGCCTGAGCTCCTTCCTTTCCGTCTCTCTCCTGAAGAGGCAGCTTCTGCCTCTCTTCTCTTCTCCCCTCTTCTCCCCTTCTCTCTCTCTCTCTCTCTCTCTCTCTCTCTCTCTCTCTCTCTCTCTCTCTCTCTGCCTCTTTCTGCTCTTCTCCCTTCTCCTCTTTTTCTTTCCCCTCCATAACTCACTAAATAAATACCCACTTTCTCTGCATGATGTCTTTGTCTGTTACCCGCCCAGTGGCCCACACCTCCACTCAGCTACCTGCCTGGGACTTGCTGCCCCTTGTGGCCCGCAGGCCCCTTGGGGAATGGCACCGTTTTAATCTAAACCATAACAAAGCTCCCTGTTCCTTTGGCTCTTAAAATCTTTTTTTACCCCTCCTCTGCAATGAAACAATTGTTTTGTAAATGTATGCATTGGGACTGGACTCCACAACTCTGCATTTTGGCTGGTTGTGGTTTTATGTAATGGTCTGTTCCAAAGAGAAATCTGTGTACACTTACCTGTGGGTGTAAGGACAAATATCTAGAATGTGGTTAGGGATTGTGCTGGTTTAGCAAAGCAGTGGTTGTAGGGTCTTCTCCAGGATCCATGACGTCACTCAGGATCCATGATCACTACCAGAATCACTAGTAAACTAAATCTAGTTGGCTAGATTTCCAGTACCAGGCATGGTTTTCCTCATGTTGGATGGGCCTGCAATTCGATTAGTGAGCTGTTGGTTACTATCAAGGTGTGTGTGCCACTACTGTGCACTTAGTGCTTGTGTTTCACGGGTGTCGTAACTGGGTAGGACTGTTGGTTGCTTCTCTCCTTTGGAAGCTGACATGGCTCCTTTTGGGACCATAAAAGCTAGTCGTTGGGGAGGAGGTATTCAGGTCAGTTCCAGTTCAGGGGCCTCTGGACCCTATGTCTGAAGTGCATGGTGTCTTCAGCAATAGGGACTTACCTTCTATCTCTGCCTATCCTGCGACTGTCTACTACCCAGACCCTGTGGCTTCATGGCCCCCAGGCTCCCTGGGTTGTAACTGCTTCTTGTTTTCAGATATCCAGAATAGCCCACGCTCAAGATGGAACCTGGTTGTATCACTCAAAGAAATGGGAGGCAACAAAATAGATTTTTTTTTCTTCAGTGCTGGCCTGTCACCCTGGAGCAATCACTGTCGTACCCCACTCCTCACTCCCACACAGATTTGAAGCAGACATGAACTATGGGCTTGCCCTGTGGCCAGAACTGTCATTCTGTCTTCTTTCTTTTAAAATATTCTGTGTGTGTGGCATGTGCAAGTGTGTGTGTGTGCGCGCACTCGTGCATGCTTCATATGTGTACTAGTATCTGCAGGGGCAGAAAGGGTGCCAGGTACCCAAAGCAGGAGTTACAGGTTGTTGTGAACAGCCTGACGTAGGTGTGGAACTAAACTGAGGTCTGCTAGGAGACCAGCACAAGCTTTAACTACAGAGCATCATATGCTTTTCGGTTTTTCTAGACAGGGTTTCTCTGTGTGGCCCTGGTTGTCCTAGAACTTACTCTGTAGACCAGGCTGACCTCAAACTTAGAGATCTACCTGCTGCTGCCTCCTGAGTGCTGGGATTAAACATTTTGTCTAAGCAGGTGTCATTGTGTTCTTTTATTTCATTACAATGTTGTCTTTGTAAAATAATAGAAATAGTTATAATAACTGTTATTATGGTACACGAGTTAGAAAGCATTTTAGATACTTTGTATAGATTCTTGTTTAAGTATCACAGTGGCATTCATGAGATGACTTACTATTTTTAAGGTTTTATTTAATTTGATATTAATGTGGGGTGTGTGTTTGCATGTGTTTGTGTGTGTGCACATGTGTGTACGTGTGTGCTGAGCATGTAGAGGCCAGGTGACAACTTTCAGGCGTCAGTTCTCCGTTTAACATGGGATTTAGGGTGTGAACTTGGGTCATGAAGCTTGTGTCAAATGCCTTTGTCCATTTCACGGGTGGGAAAATTGAGGCAGAGAAAGGCTAAGTGATGGCTGATAAATAGCAGACCTTAAAGAGTATTGGTACCCAAGTCAAGCTCAATCCAAAGGCTGTACTTGTTTGCACATTGGCTGCTCTGGGCTAGGAACCTCGCTCGGTAATTGTTTACGTAGCCACACACACAAATCCAGTAGGTTGTCTGTGAGCGGACTGCTGCCAGAAGAGAATTGTTTGCTTGGAAAGAGGAGACATACCATACTGGTTAGTGTTTACATTACAGGAGATATGCTTTTAGATGATGCTCTGTAATTTACTACAAAGTGCTCTCGTTTTCACAGAACGGCGCTCCATCTTGCCTGTGCTTACGGCCATCCAGACGTGGTGACTCTCTTAGTAGAGAGAAAGTGTGAGATCGATGCCCGTGACGGCGAGAGCAGCACGGCGCTCATTAAGGTACATAGCACCCAGCAGGTCAAACGCAGACGGGTTTGGTTTAAGTGCTTCGGACAAAAAGAAATCAGTTTCATTTGAATACGGCAATAAGTAAAACCTAGAATGTGCTTATTTTGAACTCCTAAACTATCTGTTTCTTGATGCAATAACAACAGGCCGTACAGTGCCAAGAAGAAGAATGTGCCACTATACTGCTGGAGCATGGTGCCAATCCGGATGTGACGGACAGCCACGGCAACACTGCCCTCCACTACGCCGTCCTCAGTGAGAACACGTCCATAGTGGCCAAACTGCTTGCACACAATGCAAACATGGAAGCCAAAAACAAGGTATGATACTGATTTTATTTCCTAGTAATCAAAGTACATTTACCAGTGACAGATTGTGATGTCACCATGATCAGATTGAGAAAACACACTTCTGTGGATTTTTGTGAGGGTATTTGTAGAAATGATTAGATCCTGAGGACTCTAGATCTCATCAGTGTTTTAAACCATTGGTGGAATCTAAGTTTGAATATAGTTGCCCCCTTAAGGGTGCTTTCACTGTGATGAAAAGAGCCCTCGATCAGTATCAGAAACTCACTGATTAAACCATTTCCTCGTCTTCTTCTTATTTTGTTTATTTATTTGTGGGTGTAGGAGGGGTGTGGTGTGTGTGTGTGCAGGCGCGTGGAGATCAGAGGACAACTTTAGGGAGTTGCTTTTCTCCTTCTACCATGTGGGTCTCAGGGTTGAACTTGGATTGACAGACTTGGCAACAAGAGCCTTTACCTGCTGACCCATCCCCCCACCCCCACTCAAACAACTGGATTTTAAAAAGATTCCCTTTTTACCCTTTCGAAAAACCAGATGTTTGGGGGTGCTGGAGAGATGGCTCAGAGATGAAGTGCAGTCATTGCCTTACAAAGGACCCGAGCTCTGTTCCCACAGCACATCTATAACTCCTGTTCCAGGGACCCAACACCTCTTACCCTTGTCTAGATCGTTCTTGCTTTTCTGAGACTGTGACTTGCATCACTGGGCTATTTGATTGAGAGCGCTCTCGTTTTCAACATAAGCCCTCAAAGCTGTAAGCGCTCCTCTTGGAGCCTCCTTCAGTGTCCCAAAGGGTCGGTGAATTTTGTTTCCTTTTACTTTTGATTCTAGAAACTTAACACTCCCCCAACCCCCATTTCTCCAGTCTCCGGATATTTGTGTAGTTTCCTTGCTTTTGATTTCTGTTTTATTTCACTGTGATCATACAAGAAATTTTCTTTTTTATTGTTAGACTTGATTTGGTCTTGAGTGTGGTCTGTTTTAGAGAAGTTTGGGTAGGCTGCGTGAAGAATGTGTATTCCATATCAGTTGTGGGAAATCATCTGTGAAGATGCATTAAGTGCATTTGAGCTGTGGTGTACTTTAACTCTGAAGTTTCCTTCGTGATCTTTAGCGAAAGTGAACTATCTAAAGATTAGAGCAGGGTGTTGAAATCACCCACTGTTATTGTTATCAAAATCTGACATTTTATATCTGTTGTAATTCTGTTAGTTTTTCTGTGATCAGATTGCTGCTTGTTCTTTTATCTGCCACCTGTTAATCTTACGAGTCTTCTGTTCTGCTGTTTTGGGCGTGATAGTTCTCCTGTTTGTCTGTTCCTCTCGAGGAATTTGGGAGTCCATTTTCTCTTCCCACTGTGGGATCAGGTCTCCAGACGTACATGGCAAGTACTTTTACCCACTGAGCCATCTTGCCAGCCTCCTGTAAGGAAGTTTTATAGTGGTGGCTTCCTTGTTGTGGATTGCCTAGTGTGTGCTTGTCGTGAAGTGTTCTTATTTCTCAGTCTACTATAAATGACAGCCTTGCTGGATAGAGCAGTCTAGTCAGCAGTTCCTACTTCCAGGGCTTGAAATAATTGTTCCTGATATTCATCCAGCTCTCCTGGCTTGAAGATTACTGATGACAGATCCAACATGTTTCCTTTGGAACTCAGTTGGTGTTTTCCCCATACGACTTTTCCTATTGTTTGTTTTTTTGTGTGTGTGTTTTGGTATCTTGACTATTATAGGTCGTGGGGCAGGTCTTCTCTTGTCATGTCATTGATGCCTCTTGTCTTTGAACACCTTTTTTTAGACTTAGGATTTTTGTTGTTATAATTTCATTGGTGTTCATCTCAGCAGCTTTGTCTACTCCACTGGTTCATAAGCGTTACATTTCTACTGTTGATTTATATTTTCCCTAAAATTAAAAGCAGAAACGAAAACCGTGAGTCTCGGTTACAATGATACCAGAGTGAAAACAAATGAAAGCCAGTAGATGTGAACAGGTATCCAGGATCTTCCAAAGCAAGACCCACCCTCCTGCGCTGTCTAAGGGGAACAGCATTCCTGCCGATGATAAGAGAAAACCCACAGATCGTGTCTGACCATCTGCGCCTCTGTCTTCTTATTCAGTGCCATTTCCTTTGTGACTCCCTGGTGCAGGAATAGCAGACACTGGATTCTGGGATCCTGGATGGTAAACAGATGAGAAGCAGCAAGTTTGCATAGCCCAGGGCACTGGTTCCCAACTTGTAATACAGTTCCTCATGTTGTGGTGACCCCAACCATAAATTATTTCATTGCTACTTTATAACTATAATTTTGCCACTGGGATGAATCATCATACAAATATCTCTCTGATATGCAACCCCAAAGGGGTCACAACCCACAGGTCGAGCACCGCTGGCCTAGTGGGAACTTCACAGTCTTACAAAGCTTTTGAGCCCACTTCCCTGACTTACTCCTTCAGTGTTAATGTTTGCCACAAAGAAAATATTTTCAAATAAAAATCGAATGAAGTTGGAGATTTCCCTCACTACCAGCATGCCGCACACTGTTGTGCAGTTTATTAAATAGTAATTTTGCTCTGTAATTCGGTGACATTTAAAAGTTGTAGTTCTTTTAGAGCCGCGGAAACAGAAGAGACAGGATCACTTGCCCTCAAGAGATGCGGGGTTGGCTGGATTGCGCTCACGTGATTCCTAAGCACAGTGAAGTTGAGAAGTCAGCAATTTGTGAATTACTCGTTGCTCTCAATGTCTTACAGGATGACCTCACACCTCTGTTACTCGCTGTAAAGGAAAATAAACAGCATATTGTGGAATTTTTAGTAAAGAAAAAAACCAGTTGTCATGCAGCTGATCAGCTGGGAAGGTACAGTAGTTTGTTCTTTCAAGAAGCAGTTGGGGCTGGGGAATGACTCCTTTGAGAGTGCTTGCTCTGTGTCTAAATCCCTAACACTCAAGGAAAACCAGGCATGGCCATGCATGCTTAGAACCCAAATGATGGGGAGTGGAGAGAAGCGTGCCACCCGAGGCGGACTGGGGGAGTTCAGATTCAGTGTGGAGCATGGTAGAGGAAGACATCTAATAGCCTTCTCTGATCTTTGCATGTGTGCACACCTGCACAGGAACATATGCACCACATACCACACACACATGTACGCATATCCTATCACCACATCTACTCATTCACCACACACACACATGTGCATACACCACATATGTGTACACATACACCACATACCACACACACATGTACACATATCCTATCACCACATCTACTCATTCACCACACACACACATGTGCATACACCACATATGTGTACACATACACCACATACCACACACACATGTACGCATATCCTATCACCACATCTACTCATTCACCACACACATGTGCATACACCACATATGTGTACACATACACCATATACCACACACACATGTACACATATCCTATCACCACATCTACTCATTCACCACACACACACATGTGCATACACCACATATGTGTACACATACACCACATACCACACACACATGTACGCATATCCTATCACCATATCTACTCATTCACCACACACACACATGTGCATACACCACATATGTGTACACATACACCACATACCACACACACATGTACGCATATCCTATCACCACATCTACTCATTCACCACACACATGTGCATACACCACATATGTGTACACATACACCACATACCACACACACATGTACGCATATCCTATCACCACATCTACTCATTCACCACACACACATGTGCATACACCACATATGTGTACACATACACCATATACCACACACATGCATATACCAAATACACGTACACATACACAGTATATCACACACAATACACATGTACTCATGCACCATGCACCACACACATATACAGACAACATACACTACACACACATGTTTGCATATACCACATGCACATACACATACTCCACGTACACACACGTGCATATACCACATACATGTACACACACACCATATACCACACACACATATATACTCATACACCACACACATGCATACACCAAATACACGTACACATACACAGTATATCACACACAATACACATGTACTCATGTACCATGCACCACACACAACATACGCTCACTACACACACATATTTTCATATACCACATGCACATACACATACTCCACGTACACACACGTGCATATACCACACACGTGTACACACATCTCATACACCACACACACGTGCATACACCAAATACACGTACACATACACAGTATATCACACACAATACACATGTACTCATATACCATGCACCACACACATATACAGACAACATACACTACACACATGTTTGCATATACCACACACATGTACGCACACACCATATACCATCACCCACGCATGTACTTATACACCGTACACCACACACACGTGTGTATACACAACACACATGCGCACATACACCATATACCACACACAACACATGTACTCATACACCATGCACCCCCACACATGTGCACACAACATACAGCATACACATGTATGCATATACCACACACACTAAACAAACAAGCAAAAATTGATGTTGTGGCATGTTAACAACCACTCAAATACATATTAAGGAGATTAACTTAAGTACTAAGATGTTGAAAAACATCAATACCCACATTAGTTTGGTAGACAAGCAGTTGTTCAGATTAGGCAGCACAGCCTGTAGTGGGATCCGTGTTCTCTTTTAATGAGTGATGTTGTAGCCTGATTTGTTATTAGCTATATCAATTTCACATTAGTTCTACAAGCCTTTAGTTTGCTTTCAGAATCAACATTGAATTCTTAATTACTTATATATTCCTTTTAAGTAGAAGTTGAGCCTAAGTAGAAGTTGCAAATTATTCCTTCTTTGCATTTTTTGTCTTCACTTACTTTTGTGGAGAATGTTGACGTTAGGTTGCCAAGTGTCTGATCGTCATTACACGCTGTTCATTTTTTCCTCTTTTGTTTCTAATAAGCTAACATTGTTTTAATTAGCTCGAGCAGAGGGAAAGGGATAACCGGAAATGGTTAATCTTGTTCTCTAGTGAAAATAAGTCATTGGTGGATAATAATGGGAATAATACAAACATGTGCAGATAGTTTTAGATTCACATATTCCCAAGCTCAGCTCCTAGCTTTGTCATATGGAAAGGAGGATAATTCGCCCTTTGGATTATTCCAGGGCCGAGGAGATGGCCCAGTGGGTAAGAGTGCCTGCTGTGCCCGTAGGAGCATCGTAGTTAGGATCTCCAGCCCCTGTGTGTGTCTGTAACCCTAGTTAGACGGGGCAGAGGCAGGCAGATCCTGGGGCCTTCCTGGCCAGCCTGCCTAGCTTTGGCTAACCATCCAAAAGCACTTCTGGTTTGGTGAAAGAGCCTGTTTTAAAGGAGTAGGGTGGAGAGTGATAAATCAGAAGTTCATCTTTTGGGCCAGGCAGGCTGGCCAGAAAGCTCCCGGATCTGCCTTAGCTTTTCAAAGTGTTTAAGATATGGATAAAAAGGAAGCTTTTCAGCAGACATCTCTAAATCAAGGAAGATTACACTCCTCCAGGACCCAGGTCCTCCTCACGCCCAACCACATATAACAATTTGTCTTCCACACTTGTTAGAGATAAATGTAGAAATTAAGCATTGTTTAAGAGAGAACTACTGGTTCAGAGTTGGAGTAGACAGATAAGGAATAGTGTCCAAACCAAGTCTTAATTTTTATGTTTTCTGCCCTTGGTATGATTTATTAGTTCAGTCGTAGGAAGCATTTACCTAATTTAATGAGATGTTTGCCAGTACATTTAGTTCAATTCACGGTGTAGCTGACTTGGCACAAACGGCCACAAAGAACTGAAGCTAATGATCAAGGTAAACCTTAGTATTTTGTATTAGAACCTGTGAACACACACACACACACACACACACACACACACACACACACACACACACTCCTTTAGATTCTGCTTAGAACTCCGGAATAGCTGGGCATGTATTTATATTTTCTCTATGGATCTTCAGAGGAACTGAGTAATCAAAAGTACTACATTCCATAATATTTGAAAGGGGGCATTCAGCCTAAGAGAATGTGCTGCCTAAGAGTTAACTGTCACCTCCAGGGCTGGGGCTCTGTGCTGAGGGTACCTTCCATTCTTGTAGCGCAAATAATAAAATCCCAGAGACAGATACTGGGTTTCAACCTGAAAACTAGAAAAGCAAGGCAGCCAAGCCACTAGAGAAGTCTTACCTCTACCAAGGCTGGGCGACCGCAGACTAAGTAGACTAAGCCTCTCTCCTCTCACTTTATTTTCCCTCTAGTGCTGGGATAAAGGCGATTAACTCCTTAGTACTGGGATCAAAGGTGTGAGGTACCACCACCTGGATCTGTTTCAGTATTGATCTTGTGTAGCCCAGGGTGGCCTTGAACTCAGATCCTTCTGCCTCTGTCTCCCAAATCCTGGGATTAAATATGTGTGCTACCACTGCCTGACCCCTAATGGTTTAGCTTTGCCCTTCTTATCTTTAGGCAAGCTTCAGTTATTAAAACATAAATAAAACATCACTATACATTCTGCCCAGCCATTCTGGTTTAACCATCCTTCTTCAGTTCTTCACCATTTCACCTGTGGGTTTTGTTTTTTTTTTATTGAAAGCACACTCAAAAGCTTGAAGAACTACATTTGAATTACATGGGATATGGTTCTGTTGTTAGCTCTGATTTTGATTGTAATATCGTTATGAATTTAATTAATATGTTTAGTAATTGTGCTTTTCAGGATTAAAATAGTAATTTTTGTCATTTTTTTAACATAGCAACAGACAAATATTTGAATATGATGGGAAGAGACAAAAAAATTCTGAAAATAGCAATCCAGGTAAGATTCCTCATGCGGAGTCTCTCTTTGTGGCCTCCCTGGGTGAACATGTGCAGTTCAGAAAGTTTAGACCCCAGAAGAGCAGTATAAACAAAAATCATGTAAGTGACCTTTGTACTTTTTCCCTTTATTCTCAGTCTAGAAGTGAGGATTATATAAGAAATTAGTTAAAGAAAATTTGCAGACTAAAACTATTCCTGAAAAATTAGATCATTTAATGTTGGTCCCTGAAATCCACGGGAAGATGATTTTCAGTTATTATGTTGGTCTTTCCCCCACCCACATTGCGGCAGGTTGCACTTAGCACCAGAATGGATTTTACAGCAAATAGCTTGCACTTATTAAGAGAATGTTATCTAGTTGTTGGAGTCACTAATAAAGTATAGAAGTAGGTACAGTATGTTTTCACTGATTTTTACCAATTTCTCCGCTCGGTGTGGAATTAAAATTGTTCTGTGTGTTTTCAGAGTCTTCAGTTTAAAAGAGGATACCAGTATTGTTCCTTCTTCTCATAGTAGGCTTGCTTTCTTTTTCAAGCAATAAATAACTTCTTTTTTCTTTTTCCCCCTGTGTATGTGCATTTGTATGTGTGTGCACGCACTTGTGCTAAGAATGAACCTTTAGTTTTGAGGGAACTTTCAGGTTCACAGCAAAATTATCAGGAAGGAACAGAATTCCCATATAGCCACGCATACATAGGCTCTCGCATTGTCATTACCTGAGTAGTGCGTACACCTGCTGAAACTGCTAGCCCTACACTGACATCATCGTACTCCAGCGTGTCCAGTGTAGACGAGACTTCACTCTGAGTCTTGTACATCCGATGGCTGTAGGCCAGTGTACGACGTGTAGTTACCACTGTAGCATCATCACATTCAGAATAATTCCATTGTCCTAAATATTCCCTGGACTGCTACTGTTTCTCTCTCCCAGACCCCACCCCCTGACAACCACTGCTCTTTTTACTGTCTTCATAATTATACTTTTTCCTGCATAGTTGCGTGGTTGGATAATACAGTGAATGAGTTTCCTGGTGTTTGAAACATTAAGTTCAGTATCAAGGTGATTGGATATAGCTGTTTAAGGTACGCTTGCTTCCACCACACCACCAGGCCCATCTTGTTCTGTTCTGTTTCGTAGGGCAGGTTCTCTGCCACTGAACAAAGCCCCTGACTTGGCATGTGTAGCATCATGGGAAATGCCAACACACTTAGTTTGTTTAATTTATACTTTTCATGGAATAAGATTTATTTTTCTTTTACCAGGGAAAACCAGTTGTCACATTCTGAAAGCTTGAGTTAATAGCCTTATTTTTATACATTAAGATTGCACAGTGCTCCTAGATTGTGCTTATTTGTACCAGGGTTTTTTATCCTCACTGCAGTATTGACTAAAAACCCGGGAAAGCCGTACTGCATCACAACAACGTAACTACTCCCGCAGTTGTTCCCAGTGCCGTTAGTCCAGAGAAGCCCTGCATGTGATGTGGATCCTGCTAATTGTGCCATCTGCTGTCGCTCTGGTAGTGTTCAGTTAGGACTGTGGGCACATCCCGGCAGTTTTCCTTTCGGTATCGGATTTGTATACGTTCTGTTCTTTCTTGGATTTGATGAATACGAAGAAGGAGGGACAAGCATTCTTAATGAATTAATTACCTAATCAGTAGTAGTATTAGTATTCATTGTAGGATAGCCTCTGGTGTGGTACCAAAGAGAAAGCTGGATAATGACAACACATATTAATTTACATTTTTCTATTGTTAATTTAAAATGTATTTTTTATTTTTCTTCAACAGTGGATAACGGTTCTGAAGATGAATCTTTAAGCAGGTGGGTAGGAATATATAACATTGTTAAAATTAAATGTTAACTGATTAGAGAATGCGGGGGATAGAAACTAAGATTTGTTAAGTGTTCTGCTGTGAGCAGATAAGTATACTGTGTGGTGTGATTAACACTTATTTCTTTTTCTTTTTTTTTTTTTTTTTTTTTGGTTTTTCGAGACAGGGTTTCTCTGTGGTTTTGGAGCCTGTCCTGGAACTAGCTCTTGTAGACCAGGCTGGTCTCGAACTCACAGAGATCCGCCTGCCTCTGCCTCCTGAGTGCTAGGATTAAAGGTGTGCGCCACCACCACCTGGCTTAACACTTATTTCTTACAGTAGTCGCAAGAGTTTTGCAAAGTATCTGTTGTTGTTAACCCCATACTCACATTCTGCTTTCCTTCCTACTCATTAGGCAGCAGTCACTCAGAAGGGTTACTTAGCCTATGATCTCATGGTTTATTGGTACCTTACTGTCAGTCTATCTTTTTTTTTTTTTAGAAAAAGGGTTCATTTATTTATTTATGCTGTTTTTTAAATTATTACTTTATGAGTGTTTTACCTGCATGTAGGTCTGTGTCCCATGTGTGTGCTTGGTGTCCATGGAGACCAGATGAGGGGTCAGGTTCCCTGGAACTGGAGTTACAGGTGGTTGTGAGCTGCCATGTGGGTGCTGGAAACCAAACTTAGCTCCTTTGGAGAAGCTTCCAGTGCTCTTAATTGCTGAGCCATCTCTTCAGCTCCCAAATCCAGTCTGTTGCCCCTCTGCATAGATCGAGCGGGGCCTGTGCAGCACTGGGATAAGATTTAGGGCAGGACAGTTTAGAAAGTCAAATCCGGTTATGTTAACTTTGGTCAAAAGTCTTCCTTAGAAGTAGTTATATTCATAGAGTTTGCCCTAATCATTTTGACAGTTGCAGTGGCAGGCTATGCCTTGTTTTCAGTCTTCAGAGATTTTAGGATAGCTCTTACCCAGCTATGACTGTAAGACCACAGACATTCCAAATCAGGCAAGCTCTGGAGAGGAACTCAGACTGGAAGGAAGAATAGTATGCAGACTGTGTTGTATTAATTACATTTAGATCTGTTTACAGGATTATAAAAATACTGTTTTATTTATTTGAAATGAGTCGCATATAGTCCAGGTTGGCCTCAAATTTGCTATATAGTCAAGGATGTCTTTCAACTTCTGATCTTCCTGCCTCCATCTCAGGAAGATTATAGGTATGAACCACCATAGCCAGTTTCATACCGTACTGGAGTCTGAACGCAGGCCTCTGTGCATCCTAGATGAGCCTTCTATAAATCTCAGTCCTAGACGATACTTTAAATTGATTTTCAACTTACAGATTTCTGAGAGAGAGACAGAGACAGAGACAGAGACAGAGACATGATTTTAGGAGTGGGATATATTGAGAAGGCTTGAGGTTGATAATGGGAATTGTCCTTGATTGTTCTTCAACTGTATTCATTGAAGCGGGGTATCAGATTTTAACCTGAACTTGCCATTATGTCTGGTCCTGCAAGCCGAGTTGCTTTGGGGATCCTGTTTCTACTTTCTGAGGCTGTAGTTACAGATGGGCTGCCATGCCCCTCTGGCATTTATGTGGATTTCTGGGGACCCCAGTTCTGGTCCTTACACTTGCATAATTGAACGCTTTTAACTACTGCATCATCTCCTAGTTCATCTCTTATTTCTTTAACTGTTTTTAACTTGTATTTAGTTCTCATAACTAATTTTTCTCAAATAAAATAAATTCTTTTTTCCCATTTTCTTTTTGTCAGCTAAGTATTCCTGACACTCTTTAGACAAAGTGAAAACCTCTAGAATTTCAGACTCTCAAGGAAACGTAGAAGGTTTCTGCTGAAAATTCTTAGATCTAGTTTGAGCTCCTGGGTAGCCCATCCTTCAGCAGGCAGGAACGTGGCTCCACATCCGCCGTCACCCCCACTCACAGAAGGTAGTACAGGGCCCCTCAGTACCAGCAGACTGGAAGTGCATGTGTCCCCTCCTCGCTCACTGATGTCCTTATGGGTGGGCCACCGCAGAATTAACCAGAAGTACAGTCAGTCATGAGCTCTTTCCGGGTTGGTGGCAGGTGACGGCGATGTTATTCGTAGAAAGACAGAGTTGCTGCTTGCTGCATTTGAGCCCTTCCTTGTCTCAGGATCTGTGCCTTCGCAAGGCGAAGGTTTAAAGGTTGAAAATTGCCATTGAGCTTTGCAGAAAAGGGACCTGGGAGAGGACACCTGTAGGAATAAAGATTTGTAGGTTCTTCATAAGGAAGTGAGAGGTACAATATGTCAGTACCTATGATGGTTTTCAATGGATTGATGGTTTCTGTGTACTTAATTAAGCAAGACATGACCTATTTGGGAAAAACAATTGGATTTTTATAGTTTTTAGTGTTTTAATCTCTAGAATATATATTGCCAACACTATTAGTTTGTACTTAAGTAACTTAAATTAATTTTCAAACCCTTTAAGTATTTCTTGGGATTCCCTGTACTGTTTTAAGGTCCTGGAAGCTCTCAGGTCCTAGGTCTTACCGCATAGCCCTCCTCAGCCTGCAACTCTCCATGTAAATCAGACTGGCCTTCAGCTTGTGGCAGTCTGCTGCACTTTGTGATTGTAGGCCTGTGCCATCAGACCTGGTGTGAAGGTTTCCAGGCTGAGTACAAGGCCGCCGTTCTTTATTCCCACTGAGTGTTTGAGCAGGGAGGGCAGGGTTTGTCCATGCTTTGGGTTGTCATACTCTCTTCTGTTCTGGAGTCAAAAGTGACGTCAGGCATCGATGATGTCACTGATTTGTTCCTAGATTTCTTTTAAGAACTTGATTAGAATTTTTGTTGGGTATTGTCCTAAGGTCTTCTCGCATACCCGATCCTGCTGATTCCTGGCCTTCATCAGATGAGGATGACTACAGTTTTGATACCAAGGTAAAATGCAGTTTTGTGAAAATAATGTTTTTGCTTTGTTGAGTGTTTGCTCTTAAATTTAGTGGTGATCTATCACTGTTTTCTTTTCTTTGCTTCCCGAGTGCTGTGATTAGAGGTGTGCACAGTCACTGCCTAGCTAAAATATAGATTTTAGGTGATCTTTTTCTCTTTTTCTATTCTTAATCTGCATATAAATTACCTAATACCAGAAATTGTAAAAATACACTAATTTAAATCTGTTTATTACAGTCTGTGTTGAAAGGGTTGTCTCACTTTTTTCACTCCGGTTTTTATCTGTATGCTTGAGGAGTAGATGGTCTACCCCAAATAAAGTCTATTGAATTTCTAGAAATATGGCTTACCTTTATATTCCCTTTTAGTGTAAATTCAGGTGCATTGTATTGAGGAAATGTCATATATAAAAACATAAAGTCTATTGAATTTCTAAAAACATGCTCACCTTCATGTTCCCTTTTGATGTTTAGATATAAATTCTTTGATGTTTAGATATAAATTCTTAAGAGCTACACTGAGGAAATGTGTCATGTTAAAAAAAAACCAAAAACAGATTAAAGAAGTATGGAAAGGAAAAAAGCATCAGTGTGTATCTGCCGTCCTGAAACTGTGGATTTCGATTATGAATGAGATGATTAAGATATCCTAAGCTTATTTTGAGGCCTACCCATATTGGATTAAATAATATTTTTTGAAGCTATATATTACCCATTGAACTTTGATTAGCCATCTTTCTCCAAGTAGGACATTAATGGGGCATTGTTTTTTGCAGTATTTACTTTATCTTGTAATGATGTTACATCTCTCAGGTGATGTTAGACAACCATGATTATTGACTAATAAAGCATTATTTTATAACACAGAATTAATCTTTTCATTATAGTAATGTCTACAAAATGTAATTACAAATCATTAGTGGGGATGTACTATGAATCAAGGCTCTCATACTTCTTTACAAATCTTAGGCTTTCGTTGTGCAGGATAGTTTCATGTCAGCTTGATACAGGCCAGTGTTGTCTGAAAGGAGGAAACCTCCGTTGACTGAGGTTTCTGTCCCACCAGCCCTGCAGCCGTTCAGTCCCAAAGAAATACACAGAGGTCTACGTTCATTATAAACTGGTTGGCCTAGTAGCTCATGCTTCTTATTAATTAATTCTTATAACTTATATTAGCCCGTAATTCTTGTCTGTGTTAGCCATGTGGCTTGGTACCTTTTTCGGCAAGGCAGTCACATCTTGCTTGCTCTGTGTCTGGCTTCCTCTCTGTCCGGGTGACGACTGCAGACTGAAACTTCCTTCTTCTCAGAATTCTTGTTGCCCCACCTCTTCTTCCTATCTGGTCACCCCACCTATACTTCCTGCCTGGCTACTGGCCAATCAGCGTTTTATTAAAATTGACAGGGTACACACCATTGTCCCACAGCAAACCTCAATTGAGAAAATGCCTCCATAAGGTCAGGATATAAGGCATTTTTTAAATTAGTGATTGATGGAGGAGGGCCCAGTCGACTGTAGATGGGGCCATCCCTGGGTTCTATAAGAAAGCAGTCTGAGCAAGCCATGAGGAGCAAGCCAGTAAGCAGTACCTTTCCACGGCCAGTGCATTAGCTTCTGCCTTCTGGTCTCCGCCCTATTTGTGTTTCTTTCCTGACTTCCTTCATAATGAACAGATACGGAAGGGAAAGCCAAAGAAACCCTTTCCTCCCCAACTGGCTTTGGTCATGGTGTTCCATCACAGCAGTAGTGACCCTAATTAACACAAGTTTTTCTCTTTTCTCCTTCACTTAAACTCATTCTATATTTTTCCTCCCTCATCTACTCTTTCTGTCCCTCCCTCACCTTGTTGGTGGTGGTGGTGTGTTTTGTTTTGTTTCCTTTTGGGACGGGGTTTCTCTGTTGTACCTTTGAAGCCTGCCCTGGAACTTGCTCTGTGCTCTTGAAGACCAGGCTGGCCTTGAACTCACAGAGAGCTACTGCCCTGAGTGCTGAGATGAAAGATGTGTGTCACTACCGCCCAGCCTCCCTTACTCTTTTAATATGACTTATTCCCAGCATAAACTCTTCCTTCAGAACACATGTCACATGTCTTCAGTGTCTTCCATCAGTGCCTTTTTCTTCATTGTTGCCATGTTTAGTCACCTTATCTCTTTAGTTGCTACGCGTGGCTCAGTCAGTCTTTGCCTCTCAATAAAAAATATTTATTTTTTTCCCTTCTCTCTTAGAAAGAGCTAAATATATATAATAATTTACATTTTGCTTCTTGGCACACAGGATAGAATAACTTTACACTGTTTGCCCATAAACTGCAGAAAAATAAGCCTTCATAGTTTCTCCTCGAGAAGTAATTCATATAAATATAAGTCATGGCTGTGTGTTCAAAGTATTTAAAATTTTTTTTAAATGATATTTTCAGAAGTACTCTAAATTGTGAATAAATTTTTGTTCTAGGTTATTTTCATGTAAGTAATACACTAAAGATTATCAAAAAATATGTAATAATCAGGTTTAAGGAAATTAAAATTTTGGTGATATTCCTATCCCATGATCTTTATGCAGTAGAGGTTTCTAGGTTAGTAAATGGCAGAATTAATATTTAAATCTATCTGAAGGATTCAGAAATATATTCTTTGTAGTAAACCAGATAGTAAGAGTGAATATTATAATTGTTTTATTTTTATTATATGTTATTTTTGAAATTATTTTTGTTTTTCTAGAATGTCCCCAAAATTAACTTAACAGAGCTATGGGCAGCTGCTCAACAGTCTAAGAAAAACCGTAAGTCATTTGAAGATGGCCTATTTTTGTGCTATTCATTCATTTAAAGGTAAATATTTTCATGGTTTTTTTTTTTTTGTAATAGAAACAAAATGTGGCATTGAGAACCTAGAAAATAGTAGCCTGTTTGACAATAGTAATTCCAACAGTGAAAATGAAGATGCAGTTGAAATTGGTCCTGGGACATCAGCCAGAGTCCTGGCCTCTTCTCCGTCCTGTACATCACCTGACCCAGTGGTATGTAAATTCTTTTATCTTTAAAGCTCAGGAATCCTTTTTGATTAGATGGGATTGGAGGGGGAGGGATCCTTTCTCTTTTCATATAATTATTGGTTTATATTCTTTTTTAAGATTTATTTATATGAGCATTGTGCCACATGTACGGATGGATGCAGGCCAGAAGCATCAGGTGCCCTGGACCTGGACTTACATAGATGGTTCTGAGCTCCCATGTGGTGTTGGGAGTTATAGCTGTGCCCTCGGAAACACAGCAGGTGCTCTCACCTGCGGAGCCCTCTCTCCAGCCCCTTATGCTGCTCTTACAGCACCCTTCGGGTCTGCCTGCCAAGTCCTCTACACTTCATTTGGTGCAGCTCAGACTGAGGCACCGACCTTTATCTTACTGTGATCTGCCGTTTTCACTAAACGGTAAATAGCCCCTGTAAAATGCACTGAAATACTGATGTTGGATGTTTTCCCCACAGGAAGGAGCAACTGAGCCTGCGATTGGAAGAGAAGAAAATGGTACTGATATTGTTGAAAGTGCTTCACAAGAAAATGATACTGATATTGTTGAAAGTGCTTCACAAGAAAATGGTGCTGAGATTGTCGAAAGTGCTTCGCAAGAAAACGGTGCTGATGTTGTTGAAAGGGCTTCACAAGAACAACCAAACCATAGCAATTTAGCCTATGCCAGTGGTTGGCACAAAACTAATAAAAGTGGTGAGTTGGTGAATACTTAAAACACTTTCCATGTTTTAACGCTGCTATAAAAAGCTCTAGTTCTACATCCAGAAGTAGTATCCGTTTCTTCTTAATAGTTTTTCTCTTGCTTTTTTCTTCTTCTTTTTCTTTTTTTTTTTTTTTTTTTGCTGCTACCCATTCTTTCTGAAACTGCTTCAACCCACTGAAATTCCTTTTTGCTATTATCTTTACTGTAATTTTATGAATGTAGGTAAATATGCATCTGTTTGGAATTCAGTGATAAGCTGGGCAGTGGTGGCTCACACCTTTAGTCCCAGCACTCAGGAGGCAGAGGCAGGTGGATCTCTGTGAGTTCAAGACCAGCCTGGTCTACAAAGTGAGTTCCAGGATGGACAGCCTTGGCTACACAGAGAAACCCTGTCTTGAAAAACCAAAAAAAAAAGAGAGAGAGAAAAGGAAAAGAAAAAGAAAGAAAGAAATTAGTGATAAATATTCTCATTAATGTATGTATGTATGACCACATTTTACAGAAATGATGACTGCGTTAGGATTAGGAGAAGATGAAGATGAAGAATCACCTTGGGATTCTGAGGTACTGACAAGGAAACATAAGATGCTTGCTTTCTCATCCACATGATGCCTTTGAGGGTGTTTCCTCCCATGTTAACCTATAGATAACAGTTAGCTACCGTGTGCAGCTCATAGTACAATTCTGCTAGTTTGTATGACTCGTTTAATAATGTGGAACAACTTTGGGTTAAGTTTAATTAAAAATTAAAAAATCATTTCAACCTGTGACCTACAAGGTTCTGTGATAGATATGGGGTGTGCAAGTGCCATGGGATCCTTCTGAACCCTGAAAGGATAGCAAATGAGACTGGAAACTAAGTCAGGAGAAGGGAGAGAATGAACGTAACTGTGGGGTTACAGCGATTCTGTTTAAATGTGTCTTAATTTAACTTCTTCTTTAATATATTTAAATCATTTTCAGAAGTGAAATGTATGGAGTTCAGTGTAGGATCCATGCTTGAAGTAACATAAATATCAATGATTGCCAGTTTGAATGACACCACCACAGAACGAGTTGGGGCCGGCTTGGATGTGTAGTGACTGCATACTGGAATCACCACAGCCAAGACGTGTTCATACATAGTCCTGGCATTTAATATTTATAGAATTTGGGGGGTGGGGACCTGTCTGAACATCAGTGACTTTGTTGTGCCATAAAGACGTGTGGTGCACAGGTGTGGTGAGGAGATAAACATCTTGTGAGGTGTAACAGGTGTCTGCAAATAAGTAGCAGCAAGATCCAAGTGCTCTTCAAAATGAGATGGACACTGAGGGCCAGTTTCCTGCTAGAGGGCAGTGGAGAAGTAGTGTCAAGAAAAAAAAAATGGGAAGGTAGAAGGGGCAGACACATTTCCAGTCTGGAAATGGTAAGTCTCAATAAACCATTAGTTGAGATAACCGAGAAGAATCTAGTGATTCCGTGCATGTGGTCTTTCTAATGAGAGCTTGAATGCTTTGCCCCTAATACATTTCTGTGGCTGAGTTACTGTTATGTCCGAGGCAGTTAGATGCTGACTACTGCAAATGAGGGCTCAGTGCTCAAGTAACGATAGAACAGAGGACCAAACAACATATTGTAAGTCAGTCTAACTGCTTCGTATAAAGCAAGTAGGAGGGAGGAGTGGAGCTGGCCTTACTAGGGTGCTTTCTGAGAATGGCATTTAGACTCCCACCTAGAGGTTGGAAGCAGCAGCCAGCCCATGAGAGTCCAGAACGTTCCAAGGAACAGTGGATCACATTTGTTCATCATTTGCTCTAAATGTCCTGAGATGATTCAGAAGCACAAAGTCTGGTATTCACACACACACTATACTATATTCAAAACAATTCCCTAGCAAATTTTAAACACTTAAATATTTTATGTCCTTTCTTATCAAAGCTTACTGCATATTTTAGAAGTTCCTTTTTTATTGAGAAGGGGTCATATTCTACATCTGATTTTTTTGGATTTTATTTATACAAACAAAAGATTTTTTATTGTTTTTATTCAGCTATTTTTGCTGGCAGTAAAAATTTTACACAACAATTCTTAGATTTTTCTAAGCTTCCTTTACCTAAATATAGGAGGAGCTTCTCCCATGCTCTGTGTGTAACCAGCGTGGCACACTCTGAAGTCTCTTACCGTGCGTGCCAGGTTTCTTGTTTTGACTTTAAACTTCTACCATTGGGTACATTTTAAGTGTTTCATGCTGTCTTAAAATGTCTGTTTTCTTAAATCATCCCCTTACATTACATGGAGAATAAGAAGTAATGTTAAGTATTCTGAGCTTAGTTGCTCATTGAAACATGAAAATAGATTAATATTTTTATGAATATGTTCTTCTGATCTTTCATGCTTTCCTTCATAGATGCAGAGCAAAGTTAGGTTTTATCTAGAGAGCAAATTTAGAGAGTTTCCTTTACTGGCATCGTTCTTTCTTTCTTTTTTTCTTTCGTTCTTTCTTTCTTTTTTTGTTTTTTGTTGTTTTTTTGTTTTTTCCGAGACAGGGTTTCTCTGTGGCTTTGGAACCTGTCCTGGAACTAGCTCTTGTAGACCAGGCTGGTCTCGAACTCACAGAGATCCGCCTGCCTCTGCCTCCCAAATGCTGGGATTAAAGGCGTGTGCCACCACCGCCCGGCACTGGCATGTTTCTTATGAGTGCATGCTATCTTATTTTTCTGTTTAAACAGGAAATTGAACTATTTTAGAAAACCATTAAGAAATCCGTATGTAACTCATTTTGATGTCTTCTTCCACAGAGTATCTCCGACAGTGTTTCACTGAGAGGTGTAGATCATTTCTATGGTGCTGCAGATCCGACAGGAGAGGCAAGAGTACACGGACAGGTAGAAGGTAAGAACTGCTTTATTTAAAGCCATTTGACGGGTCTCTATTTAGAGTATCATGTGTTGTCAGCTGCGTCCGTAGAAGGAAGCAGTGGAAAGTTGTGTATGAATTCCCAAGGTCCAGCAGAGTACTGGGAGTGTTGCTAAGAGCCACACTGCATGTTTACTTCACTGGAAACTGTGCCCAAGCTTGAGGGGAAGGGCACTGAAGACAAGGACAGCGGCGAGTGTGAGGACAGAGGATGCAAGAAGGGTGTGTTTCGTGATGGGTGAGGGAAGTTCAGTAAGCCTATAGGTGAAAATGGCATTTGCAGGTGGTGGCACATGCCTTTAATCCCAGCAGAGGCAGGCAGATCTCTGTGAGTTCAAGGCCTGTCTGGTCTATAAGAACTAGCTCCAGGACAGCCAGGGCTGTCCTGACGGAGAAACCCTGTCTCAAAACAAACAAAAACAAAACTACTTGATGGAAGCTGCCTCTGCTTCTGTGTTTGCTGTGCAAGCTTGAGGACCTGCATTTAAACCTCACAACATATTAATAAAATAATCCCCCTTCAAAAAAAAAAGGTGGCATTTGCTTGTAATTCAGGGCTGGGAAGGCAAAGACAGGCAGATCTGTAGGGTTCGCTGACTAGCTAGCCTAGCCTGCTCAGAAAGTACCAAGTCAATGAGAGATTCTGTCTCAAAAACACCAAGAACCACTTCCACCAAAAAAAAAAAAAAAAAAAAAGCCCACAATGGACAGCATCTGAACAGCCATGGCCTCTATGTGTTCCTGCAGACACATGCACTCACTCAGTCCTCTCTTCCCTCCATCTCCACCACACACACACACACACACACACACACACACACACACCCATAGTACATGGGTAGAGATATCAGGGGAATGGGTTATAGAAAGTCTCTGTTCAGGCATCAGATGATATTTAGTAATGTTCTCAGCCTTTGAGTTGGTGGAATCTATGGGTCTGTCTGTACATTTCAAAAAGGAGTGTCCTTGGTGGTCAGAGGGGTGGTGGGCCAAAGACAGAGACGGACAGTAAACAGCTGACTGTTTGAGGGCTCTGGACCTGCATCATTCCAGTTCTCTCTAATTAGTGCACTCGGTCAGCCTCGTGGAGTGTTTAGCATAGCGTGGCTTTTTTCTGTAACATGAGTTCATACTTTCCCATGTTGACCGAGGACCCAGGTCAGATCCTGAGGTGAGGCTGGAATGGCCATTGAGAGTGGTAAAGATAGCCCGAGATGATCTGGTTCTGACCTGTGATGTCAGGGGTTGTGCCTTTCAGTCGCAGGGATCTTTAACAGAAACGTGACTTTCCCCCTGAGAACACTAGTTGACAGTTCTCCCAGTTGGCCAAGCATCTCAATTTCTGCATGGAAAGTCAATTATGCTTTGATGTCCTGTGGTCCTGAGAAGATGCACTTCTAGAATCTTCTAAAGATGAGGATGAGTAGCAGAAGAACATCTCTAGAAGAGGAGTAAGTGCTCTTAACTGCTACGTCGTCTCCTCCTGCCTCATAATTATTTGGGGATAATTACTTCATCTGTCCGATTATCTAGGTATTATACTACATTTTAGTTTGAGTATCCAATTGGAAAGTCACATTATAAAAGAAAGCAAATAACAATATCGTTTGACTTTTAATTTCCCTCTACCAAAATTGTCTATTTTTGTGTACCAGATAGAAGAGGCAGAGTTAGAACTCATACATTAAGATTTCATAAGTTTCATAGGAAGAGCCAAATCTTCTTATTTTATCTGTAGGAAGGGAAATAAATGGAATATCAACAGGAGTCACTTGGTAATAATAATAGGAATATTATTTAATTTAAAAAGTATAATTTAATAATAGGAATATTATTTAATTTAAAAAGTATAATTTATAGTAAATAACACAAGAGTTCTTTACTCCCCTTACCCCCATCCCACCCCACCCCCAAGATCCCAATTTTTTCCCTGGCAATTTTGTCTACTTCCCATAGCCAGGAGGATAACTATATGTTTTTCTTTGGGTCCACCTTCTTATTTAGCTTCTTTAGGATCACCAATTATAGACTCCGTGACCTTTATTTATGGCTAGAAACCAATTATGAGTGAGTACATCCCATGTTCATCTTTTTGGGTCCTGGTTACCTCACTCGGGATAGTGTTTTCTATTTCCATCCATTTGCATGCAAAATTCGAGAAGTCATTGTTTTTTACCGCAGCGTAGTACTCTAATGTGTATATATTCCACACTTTCTTCATCCATTCTTCCATTGAAGGCCATCTAGGTTGTTTCCAGGTTCTGACTATTACAAATAATACTGCTATGAACATAGTTGAACAAATGCTTTTGTCATATGATAGGGCATCTTAATTCTTTGAGAGTTTCTTTTTATGCATATGATATCTCCTAGTGTAATTTAAGAATACTCATCGTATTTAGTGGCTGAAATTTTTTTCATATACTATATTTTTTGGTCATATCCTTTCCTTCCCTTTTTACCCACTCAACTTCATGTTCTTCAAAAATAAAACAAAAGAAAAACCAGCCAACGAACAAAAGTACAAAAACCATGGAATCTGTTTTGTGTTTTTCCTGAGCATGGAGCCTGCCCTGGAGTGTGGTTGATGTACCCGTGACACTCCATTGAAGAAAACTGATTTTCCTCTTCCAGCAGGCATCGATTGCAAACAGCTCTTGGTTAGGGGTGGGACTTTGTGTCCCCTTCCCCTTCTTCTTTGTTCTGGGATCTTGTCTTACTTGAACATGTGCGTGTCTTGTGCATGTTCTCAAAGTGTCTGTGGGTTCATATGTCTGCCAGCCTGTAGGGATAAGTCCCTCCCCTTAGGGGGCGTTGTTCGCCTCGGGCTAATGTTTACCTATAAATCTGGCAAGCTTGCTTGCAGAGCTTGCTTCTGCTTTCCTGGTCTCCGCAGGAACGGTGGTTCTGTAAGTCTATTTCTCCATTAAAGCTGTATATATTTTTACAATCTGTCTGCATTCGTTTACGCCGTTACACCAGCCTTATTTATTGTGTCTGGAAGACGTTGTTTTCCTTGGAGTCATCCACCACCTCTGGCTTTTAGAACCTTTCCACCTCCTCTTCTGCACAGGTCTCTGAGCCTTGAGAGTAAGGACTTGATAAAGACATCCCATTTAGGGCTGAGTGCTCCAAAATATCTCAGTCTGCACACTGTCCAGTTCTAGGTCTCTGTGCTAATTCCCGTCTTCTGCACGAAGAAGCTTCTTGCTGAGGGTTCAGCAGTGCACTCATCCTCTCCATTTTTTCTTTCTTCCTTGCTTGCTTTTTGTTTTTGTTTTTTGAGACAGGGCTTCATCTGTAGCTTTGGAACCTGTCCTGGAACTAGCTCTTGTAGTCCAGGTTGGCCTCAAACTCACAGAGATCTGCCTGTCTCTGCCTCCCGAGTGCTGGGATTAAAGGCTTATACCACCACCACCCAGCCTCTCCAACTTCTTGATGGCAGTCATGTTGATTGGGATGAAGTGGAATCTGAGTAGTTTAATTTAGATTTCCCTGATGACTAGGGATGTTCAAGACTTTTAAAAAGTTATTAGCTATTTGTATTTCTTTTGAAAACTATCCATTTTTTTAGCCCGTATGTTGGTTGGTAGTTTTGTTTCCTTGGTATTTAACTTCTGCAGTTCTTTGTAAATTCTCAATATCAGCCCTCTTTTTGAAGTAGTTGGTAAAGTAACCTTCATATATACCTGTTGCAGGAGCTCCTTCCACTCCTTCAGCCAATAGCCGCTGAGATACCAGCCCACTGGGGTGTGGTCTCTCTCCCTTTAAAAAAGCAGCCACTTCCCTCTCTTCTCTGTCTTACTTCCTGCTCTGCTCCCGGCTACTAGACTCCCTTCCTGATTGCACAGAGGGCTGTTGTCTGGGACAGTGATCTGTAAGTTTTTTTCCCCTTAAATAAATAACCATTTTATTAATCATAATTCCAAACTGGTGTGGGATTGTTTGTGACTTATGCCTTCGCCTTCATATACCAGCAGTATACACTCAGAAAAAGAAATTAAGAAAAATATCCCATTTATAATAGCTTAGAAGAATTAAGTATACATAAGATATAACTAACCGAAGATGTGAAAGACATCTTCAATGAGAATGTCAAGACTTTGACAAACGAAACCCAAGGAGATGCCAGATGATGGAAAGAACATCCATGCTCCTGGACTGGCAGTATTAACATCGTGAAAATGACAGCATGGCCAAAATTAACCTACAGATTAGTGCAATAACCATCAAAACCCCCATGTCATATTTCACTAACATAGAAAAAAATCTAAGAACTTATAAAGAACCATAAAATACCACAAATAACCAAAACAACCCTAAGGAATTTTAATGCAGCTGGAGGTATCATAATATCTGATCTCAAACTATACTATAGAGCTAGAATGCTCAAGGCAGGCCTCCTGGCATAAAAACATACATGTGAGCAGTTGAGCAGACTAGAAGACCCAGAGGTAGACCAGCAGACTATGGCCACCTAATCTTGGACAAAGTCTAAAACATTCCGTGGGAAAAGAGGCCTTTTAACAAACGCTGTTGACAGACTGGATGTCTGCCTGCAGAAGAGTGAGATAAGATTCGTGTCTCTCCCTGTACAGAGTCGGTTTGAGATGAGCATCAAAGGCCTTAAAACAAACCCTGAAATTCTAAGATTTTTAGAAGGAAACACAAGGGAAACCAGGTATGGCGGCGGATGCCTTTAGCCCCAGTACTCAGAGGCAGAGGCAGACAGATCTCTTGAGAGTTCAAGGCCAGCCTGATGTACATGGTGAGTTCCAGGACAGGACTGCTCAGTGAGGCTCTCTTTTGAAAAAGCAAAAACAAAAGCTGTCCAAGCAAAGACAGAAAACACAAGGAATACTTTTGAAGACTGAGTAAGAAGTTTGAATACGTCTTCAGCAGCACAGGGAAAAGCCCCAGATACCACTAGAGGGGCTGCATGAAGCCAAGTTTCTGCTTAGCAAAAGAACCTATTAACAGAGCAAGCGGATAGCCCATAGAATGAGGGAATAATTCTTAATGGAAATTTTCCTACTTTTATGTTGGTCACCTTATCCAGTGAGAAAGCAGCCAGATTTAACATTTGGATCAAAATGAGTCACCAAGTCCCAAACGACTCATTCAGTAAATGGAGGCCAGTTTTCTGTGAATGTTACAAAGAGTAGATTAGTGTTTTTAGGATGCCATATTTTAATACCAGAGAGCCAGGTTCCATGCTTTATCAACATACTGAATTTTGACCTTAGGAATTTTTATTTTATGGTCACTGGTATTTTGCCTGCATGTATGTCGGTGTGAGGGTGTGGGATCCCCTGGAGATAGAAGAAGGAACACATCTATGTTGGAGCTGATAAAGAGGGAATGCCAGGGAACTCGTGGCGGCATCAGTACGTTGGCAGTCACGTTAGGTTATTGTGCTTCAAATGTTGCTGGAGGTAGAAAATGGTGTTAGCATTTGATTTACTGCAGTCACAGAGCTGTCCTCTGAATACCTAGCAAGCGTCAGGTCTCACTAATACGTTAGTTAGATTAGAGTAATTAATTATGGAAGCCTTTGCTGTCTTTCCAGATAGCTAATTTCTGATGAAGTAGATGTTTCATGAAAATCTGTTAAAGACTAACATAGTTAACAGCCAAAGCAAACGGGTTTTAAAGCACAGAATTACCGTTCATTTCTTTTTTTTGATTTTCGAGACAGGGTTTCTCTGTGGGCCTGTCCTAGAACTCACTCTGTAAACCAGGCTGGCCTAGAACTCACAGAGCTGTAGTGCTGGGATTCAAGGTGTGCACCAACATGGTTCATTTCTTACTTGCTAATTTAAATATTAAACCAATTTTGAAATAAAAGTTTGTTAATATCTATGATGCTAATATCTGACAACTCAGTTTACCTTTTCCTTTTATAATCATTTAATATTAAAAACGCATACATTATTTCTTAGATGTGACTTATATACCTTCTTGCATGAGTGGATCAAGAAACTTTAAGATGGCTAAACTAGAGGAATCAAGAAATGTAGGCATTCCAGTAGCCCACAAGGGTATGGAAAAAAACTGGTATTTTTATTAACTATTATTCTACAAGTATATATCCTGCCTGGTCAATTTAGAAAATTTTCCCTGTTGAGAAGTGAATTGTACTTTCAACTGAACTATCGGCCCGTCTTTGTACTTTGTAAATTACAGGGTGAGTTGAAGAACGTGATAAATGCTTGTAGAATAATCTCACGAGCCATCCTGGTGTGCTGCATTAAGACACGCTTCTGCCATCGTCTCTGAAATAATCGTCACAGTTGTAACTTGGTCCTTTAACTAACGGTCACATTTCTGTCTGCTCATCAGCATGCTGACATTGGCAAATACCCGGTTCTGTTTTACTTACAGTCGTTGGAAACTCCTCACTTTGAGTCCTTCCTGCATGTTTTGTCAAACTTACCCTCTTGTTCCTTATTGAATGTATTTCTGACATGTTGCTGGTCTAAGCAGAGGAGGGTGGCAGGGTTGATCATTTTCAAATGTAGCATGAGGGTTCGGCTCCATAGTAACTGCATAAATAGACAGTTGGTGTACCAGATTTTTAATTACATATAATTTCCCTTTTGCCTTTTAGAGACCCTCAGGAAGTATCCAGTCATGGAGGTATAATAATATTTTCATTATAAATTTTAACTACATGTTATGAAATATATACTTCCTAAATGTATACTTAACAATTTAACAAATTACTTTTAACGATTTAACTTCTCCAAACCCAACCAGCCTAGCATCAAAAAGCCGGATCCTGTTCTGAACAAAACAGCAGGAATGAAGGATGTACAGACGTTCAAATCAGGTAAGTTGTGTAATACTCTAGGGGAAGGTACACTCAATATTGGAAATGCTCAGTCTTCTGATTCCTAAACATTTTTTACTCCCAGTTTTGTTCAAGGATTTGAAGTAAATAATGGAACATTATTGTTGGTATTCGTCAGTAGTAAAGAGACAGGAACACAGTTCCCACTCTCACCCCTGGAGGTCGGAGGAGTTCCTGGAATCGCTTAGGGACTTCAACTCGGTCAAACTCTGAGTTTGTGGCTTTGACACACACACACAGAAAAAAGTTTTAGGGCTAGCCAGGATGAAGCAGAATTGAGGTTTTTACTAAAAGTAGAAGACATTCAGATGTCCTGTAATATTTCAGAAACTTGTTTACGGTTCAGAATCCTGACACTTTCTGGGGATTCATAAAGGTTAATTATGAGATTGTAAGGTTTTTTTTAGCCTCCCAAACTTTGAAAATGCTTGCTGGAGAGTTGGACACAGTGCTGCATTCCTGTGGACCTAACATCTCAGGAAGCTGTAGTGAGGATCACTTGAACCCTAGAGGTTGGGACTGGCCTCAGCAGCCTCGTGAGTTGCTATCTTCTGAAAAATATGCTTATGAGGATGCTGATGCTTGCTGAGAATCAAGCTTTGTTTCTTAACAGCAGCAGTGTTTGTACTTTAAATCATTTTACCTTGACGCTATTATATTGATGATCTTAAATCAGTCACATTGTAGACGGGCACATCGTGCCTCCTGTGTATGTGTGTATGTATGTATGTGTGTGTGTATGTATGTAAATATGTATGTGTGTGTGTATGTATGTATGTGTGTGTGTATGTATGTATGTGCGTGCGTGTGTACGTGCAGACCCTCGGGGCTTCACAGAGTGGACTCAAGTCCTGGAATAACAGCACTCCATCAGCATAGTGCTGGGAACATTTCATTTGTAGCAGTGTTGAGCGGTAGAGGTGTGAGAAGTGGCAGTGATTCCAGAAGCCAGAGATGGAATGGTGTGCACTGTGAGGTTATGGTTCTCTGGTATTTTTAGCGCCTCTCCCCAGGATGTATTTATGTTGAGGGAGTTTGTGCATGAATTACTGAGATTTTTATATGCAGTGAATTTGGTTCCAGGTGGTGTCTCTGAATGGTTTGTTGAAGTTTTGAGTAGTTGAAAGTATTTCCTAAGGTCGTAAACATTTAGCTTTGTAGCTAATGATTAAACTTAAACTCCTAGATGAAAAAACAAATTTTTATTTATTTTCCTATGTTTATAAAGACTTTATCTAGCTAAGTCTATTTTATCCGAATATGCATTTGTCTGCAGAACCAGACTCAGAAGAGCAGAAAGGGCTCAGTGGCAGTGAAGACAGCCAGAGAAAGGTACGTGAAAGCTTAGTCCTGGATTTCGGTGCTCGTGACTCTGTGGTACAGCATGTTGGATGAGTATCATTCAGACTAGCCTTTTAGGATCAGTATATCATAATTTAATATTTAATTTAAAATTTTTTATTACATGGGCGGGCAAGTGCATATGTGTGCAGGTGCCTGCAGAGGGCAGAAGAGGGTGTAGTTCCTTGGAGCTGGAATTATGCGCAGATATTAGCTTAACAGTGTCCTGAGACCCAAACTCAGCCTTCTGCAAGAGTATGTGCTCTTAACCACTGAGCCATTTCTCTAGTCCCTAATACTTCATTTTAAAAACATTATAACTAGTTATCAAATTTAAATTAGGGCTAGGGAGATTCTTCTAGGATAGAAGTACTCACTGTATAAGAATCTGTAGACCTGAGTTCAAATCCCCAGCACTCATGTACAAAAAGCCTAGTGTGGACATGTGTGTTGGTAACCCCAGCACTGGGGGCAGTGAGAGCTGATTCTGGGAGCTCAGTAGCAGCACCAAAATGAAAAGCTTCCACTTCAGTAAAAGGCTGTGTGTCAGTAGAGTAAGGTAGAGTATTAGAGCAGACACCAACATTTCCGTCTGGCCTCAGGACCCATACGTGTCCACACTCATTCACACGCAGATGTGTTCACATGCATGCATCCTTCACTCCGCCCTCAGTGCCCTCAAAATAGCTAAACTATTCTCCAGCCAGCACAGTCACCTGTTCAGAGAGTTCATATTGGAGTGAGCAGTATTGGAGTAAATGCATTAACTTCCAAACTTTATTTCATTGTTAGAAACTGGTAGATATTCTAAATGGTTTTGTCCACCATGTTTGTTGAACAGAGACTATTAGAACTGGACTTAATAACAAAGAATACACCATCGTAGTTTATAGTGGAAATTGGTGTTGCTCTTCTGTCCAGTGAAAATCTCAATTGTTTTCTAATTTTTCTTTGTATATACTCAGTATTTAAAAATAAGGTTCTTTTTTTTTAATCTACATCCTTAAAGAAGAACTCCTGAGAATAAAATTTTGCATATCATCTCTTTTTATCAATATACAACACACAGGTCTCCAGTGTCAAATCTAAATCATGACTGATCTGTCAAGTGGTAAAAATCAGTGAAAACTAAACTTTTAAAAAGAATAATTCCTCTTCCATTGAATAATGGCTTTTATTTTATTTTGCATGTGGGTGTGTCTGGCCTGTATGTATATATGTGTGCAGTGTGCATGCTTGTTGCTGGCAGAGGGCAGAAGAGGATGCTGGGTCCCTGGGGATAGTTGTCAGCTGCCGTGTGAGTGCTGGGAACCAAATCAGTACTCTTAGCCATGGAGCCATTTCTTCAGTGCCCTCACAAAAAAAGTCTTTTGAAAAGTAAGTTATCCTTACTGTCAACTTTTCATTAAAGGCTGAAGAAAAAAGAAAATACAAAAATAATGAAGCAAAATTATCAGGAAGTCTGTACAATGGTGCTGCTGACAGGGTTGAGAATGGAGTAAATCAGCAGAGTGGAAAAACTGATGACCAGCAGTTTCCTATGAAGGGAAGTAAAGAACATGATAGGTAAGATTATGCAGTATTTAGCTATGTATGTGTAGAACTATAAAACCAGTTCTAATTTGGACTACTGTTCACCATTAAATAATGTTATGCATATATTAGACATATTCAGCCTTACATGATTATCAGAAAAACATAAAAGGACATGTTTTTTTTCTACTTACATGAATTAATATTTTAAAAAATAAGTAGAATTGACAATAGTGGAGGCATTCTCCTGACTGGACCGGTGAGTACTTTGCAGTTGGTTCAGCAGCGTGTATCGTAGTTTGACATGCACCCTTCTAGTGCCTGAAGCGTCATGCTGGGATCAAATTCTCTGAAATAGGAGAACATGACTTACAATCACATATGCATTCATATACAATATGAATTACACATGAGAAGTAACTAACATAATGTATGTTAAGGATATGTTATATGTTTTGCATATTTACCTAAATATGTTATACATATGCATATTTTAAGAATATGTATATTAATATATCTTAAAGTTGGAGGTAATCTAAATGCTTCTTAAAAAGGAAAGTATTAAGTATTCTGTCTATCATCAGGTTATTCCGATTGACCAGCCTTTATATATGACTTGACCTTTCTCTCAGATTTCTTTATTGTGTTTTTAATGTTTTGACTATAGTGTGTTGTAGTTTCTTTTCTAATCCTGTCTGTTTCAAGTTCTGTAGGCGTCTTGTATTTGGATGGACATCTCTTTCTCTAGATTGGGGAGTTTTCTTTTACACCTTCACTGTGATATTATTTTCCTTCTTCTGTAGATGCCCGTAATTTGAAGGTTAGTTCTCTTCATAGTGTCCCAAAGTGTACACATGCTCTATTCCTTTTTTTTTTCCTAAAATTTCTGATTGACCTTTACTGAGTGGTCCGTCTCTCCTCCTTGTCCCCAGGACTCATCTGTCAGAGCCTTTCCTCTGAGGAGTTTGCTTGGCTTACTGAGTGTTTCATTTCCAGCACCGCCTCAGTCTGGTTTTCTCTCGCAATTCTATCTCTTTACTTAATTCCATTTTCATATCTTTGATTAGCGCGTATATTTCCTCCAGGTCTTTGCTTTTGTTTCCTTGGGGTATGTTCAGATCCTCTGCATTGTTTCAGCACAGTTATGATCTTTCTTTGTCTCTATGATCTGGGTCGCTCTCATTGGTACTTGTTGCTGTGGAACTAGTAGATTGGGGGCACATATCTGTGTTTTTTATATTTATTTCTGTATTGGGACTTTTGTTCAACTCACCTTTCAGTGTAAGCATGTACAATGTTCAGGAGAGGATTAAGTTGTAGGACAGCTGAGACTTGGTTTGTTTTGTGGAGCTTTTATTGATGCCTTGCAGGTTTGAAAACAGGCTACTGTTTTCATGAACAAACTTTATCCTAACATCACCCCCTTGCTGGTTTTCTTCTGTTTCCTTCTAGTGTGGCTCCCCAAGTGTGGTTGCTCTGCCTTGAGTAAACTCTGGGCAGTGAGCGTTGTGGGAGGAGATCTTGGGAAGCTGGCTGTGTAGTCAGGTGGCCTGTGGAGTTGGGAGGGGCAGGCCCTATCTGGAAACACTTCCAGGGTGGAAATAGGCTCAGTTTGACCTCTTCAGAAAAGCTTTTCTTATCCTCAGATAAAACTTCTCATATAGTAACTCCAATACATTACATGTACCATTATTGTATATTTATACATTTTCTGTTAGCTAGTGTTTAATTGCTTTTTTTTGCTTTTAGTAAATTAAGGTGGAAAAGAATCAGAATTTCCCCAAAATTACTTTTTTTGAATGTTTGTCAGTAGAACTATTTGTAAGACACCAGCTTTTTTAATGGATTGTTCTAGAGGTCCTCCCTTGCTTATGAAGGAAATGAAGAAAAAGGAAAATGAAAAGTGCGTGTCCAGAGAATCCGTCACGATGCCAGTGACTGAGAAGCCTGGCTCACCACCTGGTGGTCCACTGTACCTGCAGGATGGCTCCAGTCTAAGTGACACAGACCAAAGCGAAACAAGGTAAGGTCTGAGCTCTTTATTCCCTGTGAAGGAACATTAGCTGTGACTAGTCAGTTGTGGAAATAAAACACAACATGGAAGTCTCCAGACAAAGAGCTAACCTGTATCAGGGCAAGTGCGGTTTCAGTAAAGGGTCACCATGGCTGTCTGATTGCAGTAGGGAAGTGTAGACAACGCCTCAGATCTTTATGCTGGGAATGATAATAGAAAAGCAGGCAATAGCTGGAGGAAGTTGTGTGGTTTACGAATTGCCTTTAAAGGAGGCGTTTGGAATGTTTGCATGATGTCGGGACCAGCAGAGAAGTGTATGCCTACTCAGTGCGATTCAGGGGGGTGTGTCTAAGGTATTAAACGACATTTTCCCTGAAGAGTTATTATTCGTTGTCCTCACAATTTCTAGTTAATTTTTTTAAGATTCATTCTGGTGTTAAGATTTCTCTAAATAAGTTGGGAAATGGAATATACTGATATGGATTAAACATGTCCTGAAAGTTAAACTAGCTTAGAAATTCAGTAAAATAAAAAAGTATAGAAACAGTTCCTTGTCGCAAATGTCTTTATGTATCGTGCGCTCAGTATTTCCTGAATGGAATGCAAATTATATTTTCATACAAATAATTTCCTAAAATTATTGAGGTATACGTCTTTTTATTTAGAAAATTCTTGATTCAGAAATAAGATTCAGAAATTATTAATAATTACAACTAAAAGTAGAATGATAATGTGGATTCATTTACTACTGTATTAACCGAAAAACACTTGAAGATAGGTAGGATTCTTCTTCACACTGTATAGCTTGCTCCTGGGTTATGCTGGTAATTCAACACTAGGAAGACTGAGGCAATTAGCTCATCATGAGTTCAAGGCCAGCCTAGACCACTCACTGAATTCCAGGCTTGCCTAGGCTACAGAGTTAGACCTTATCTTTAGAACAAAACGAAACCAAAGAAGGTTTCCTAATGTGAGGACTGGAGAAGCACTCCCACATAGGCGGTAAACACAGAGCTATTTTACTGTAGGTACAGGAACAGCAGACAGGAGCATCAGTGTAGCTTAGAAGAGAGCGTTTGCCACCAAGCCCGACAACCTGAATTGATGGAGAGAGCCAGCTCATACATGTTGTTCTCTGACCTATAACACATGTGTACATACACACATATGCATACATGTACACTAAAAAGCTTTTCTCTTCTCCCCCTTATTCTAACTGTAAAAACAATCATCATATAATTAATTTATATATAAGCAAAGAAATCTGTATGTATTCATGACTCAGTAACCGCTAACAAGCTTTTCTAGTTTCTTCTTTTTTCTCCTCTAAGGGTTTCTTTCTTTTGTTTGTTTATTTATATTTTATTTATCTTACATTCCAACCGGAGTTCTCCCTCCCATTCTTCCTCCCACCTCCTCTTCCCCCCAGCCCATGTCCCATCCACTCCTTCCATCCACTCATGAGGGGTAAGGCCTCCCATGGGGAGTCAACAAAGCCTGGCACATTAAGTTGTATGAACCAACCCCTCCCCCCTGCATCAAGGCCGAACAAGGCATCCCACCAGAGGGAATGGGCGGCTCCCAAAAGCCAGTTCACACTCGATAGATCCTGGCCCCGCTACTATGGACCCCTCAGGTAGACCAAGATGCACAACTGTCTCCCACATGCAGAGGACCCAGATCCGTCCCATGCAGACTCCACAGCTGTCAGTCTCCATTTTGTGAGTTCCCACGAGCTTGGTTCAGCTATCTCTGTATATTTCTATCAAAAAAGTAAATAGCGTGTTTTTCCTTTACTTTTAGAACCAGAACTTTGATCTAAGCTTAATTCTTTCTGCTCTGAGTATATGGCTCAGTTGGTAGATTGCTTGCCTAGATATACAAACCCTTATTTGATTGCCAGCAGACCACTCTGGGCATTGGTGGCACACACTTGAATCCCCAGCACTGGTGGTCAGGGGAGGAGGCTCAAGGTCATTTCAGCTAAATAAAAAATATGTGTGTATATGTTTTAATTTCTTCTTATATTAATAATTATTTTACTTTTACTCTCCGTTTGTAATCAAATTCCCTTTTGGAAAAATATTTTATTTTAAATAGCCTATAAATGTTATTAGTGGGAGAAATAAATTTCAAATGTAGAGGCTTTATATAAAAGTCAGTAATCTTAGATATTCTTTGTATTTTACATACTGTTAGTCTTAAAGGATTTTTATGGGTTTGTTTTTTATTTTAGGCCCACAAAGAAAACATCTAATAAAAATAACAAGGTAACGTAAAAATAATAAAATCTGGTATTTTGTTTTAAAATAAATTATGAAAGGTAGTGATATATAAGTTAAAAGATAAGAAGATAAAGTGAAAAAATCAAGGATCTTCTTATGGAAAGACATTGGCCTTCAAAAGGAAGAAATAGTAGCTATAAATAAAGGCATCCTTCTGCCAACTGTCAGCTCTTTTAAGAAGTGTCTGTTTAAAGCATTATTTCATATATAATGTAAATATTAGGGAAACAGTTTAAAATAGTGTTTATTTTGTAGGTCAGAAACCAAGTCGCCTCTGTGGATGACCTCGATGACTTGAATGAGTCGTCTGAAACAGCCTCCGAGGACTGCGAGCTCCAGTGCCCCGATTATGAGAGCGTTTTGTGTGAAATTGAGCATCTCAGGATGGAGTGTCGAGGTATGACGCTTGTGTGCATGAATGGGCAGCCTCCCTGCACATGGTAATACATGCACTTCGCTTCGCATTGACCTAGAGCACCTATGTGCGTGTAGAAATAGACTTCATGTTACAGTAGTATGTGAGCTGTTCATTTATACCGTCAGCCAAAGCACTGCGGTCATGCTCACTGGGCTTTCCTTTGTAGAACCGACACATCCAGTCTTTCCGTTGATCTTGCTCTTCTTCTGTGCCTACTGTCACTGCATGAGGTCACCTGGTGTGCTGGCTAGATACACGTCAGCTTGACACAAGCTGGAGTCACGGGAGAGGAGGGAGCCTCAGTTGAGAAATTACCTCTATAAGAGTCGGCCATAGGCAAACCTATAGGACATTTTTCTTAATTAGTGATTGATGCAGGAGGGTCCAAATTACTATGGGTAGTTCCACCCTGGGCCGGTATTCTGTGCTGAGCAAGTCATGAGGAGCAAGCCAGTAAGCAGCACCCCTCCATGGACTCTGCATCAGTTCTTCCCTCAAGGATTCTACCCTGCTTGTGTTCCTGTCCTGACTCCTTTGATGATGAACGGTGATGTGGAAGCATAGACCAAATAAACCTTTTCCCTCCCCCGCTCTCTCTGTCTGTCTCTAACTGTAATTACGCAGTTGCAAAGATTCTGACCTGATTGCATCAACCCTTTGCTACAAGGTTAGGTTTCTCGATCCTTTAGTTTTCTCCTGCCTTTTCTGTTCTAGTTGCTGTCTTAGAAGTTTGCTCCTGCAGTAGGCTATTTTCTTTTACACAGCGTCAGCAAGGCATATTGATATATAAAGGGCTATCTGGTTAGTGTCAACATGTGTATTAAACACATACTTAATAAACACCATAATCAAGATAGTTAGCCAATCTGTCACAAAAGCCTCTGCTCTTCTCCCATGCTCCTGCTTTCCAGTCCACAGGATAGGAGAGATCCAGGGCTCTGTCTTCACAAACACTGCTTGTCTATATTTTAAGTCTTAGTTATTCTTATAGGTGTATGATACGTATATCATCATGGTCTTAAAGTGCCTCACACTGCTGATAAATGTTGAGCATTTTCTATGTGTTTATTTTCCTTTCTGATCTTTATCCATCGTCTTGTGTTTGTCCAGTCTGACTAAGCAGAGTAGATATTCTTCTTGGTCCTGTAGGAACAACAGTGAGATTTCATGAACCTTTTCGGGTGTTTATCCTTGGTTCATATAGTTTCTTCCTATACGCCCCTTGTTCAGTGCTTGGCGAAGTATTCCAGGGGCCGTCCACAGACCTGCAGGGTGTTCCTCTGGGTTGCTCTCTCCTCTCTGTTCTGTCCTGTGTTCTTATCAGACTCTGAGGTCTAGGGAGCTCTGCCTCAGCTCTTTCTCCTAGTGCGATGAGAGTCAGACACCTGGGACATTCGTAGTGCCCATTTACTCCCTGTCTGCTAAGGATCGTTGTCCTGAGAATTATTGTTTGAGATACTTTAACTGTGTTCATCTGGGTTGTTTCAAGTGGAAACATGGCTCCATAGCTGTTACCTCAACTTGGCTAAAAGTAGACTGAATGAGAGGCTCATTAAATGCTTTGTGCTTTCTGTTTTAAATCCAACATGGAACATTTGACTGAGTTTAGCTTAATTTGCTTAACATGAAGATCTCCAGTTTTATCCAGTTTCATATGAAAAAACATTAGATTATAATTCCATATTTTCTTTTAAGCTGAAAAAGAGCAAGGGTCTCACCTGTGTTATCTGCAGAGCTTATGTAATGTGTTTCACACTCTCGGCACCTACTGTATATCCCATCGGTGTGTAAGTGAAGGAACATAAAAATGCAGTCTTTTAATATGCTCACTCATTTTATTTGTCTCTTCTTTTCCCCCGCTTCAGATATTGTTAGTCTTCTGAAAATCCGGGACGCAGTTTATTCTTATAAAAGATTAATAGAATTTAAAAGAAGCCATTGTGAACTACTTACAGGAAAACTTAAAAGAATGGAAAATAAATTTAAGGAATTGCAGAAGGAAGTATCAGAAACAAAAGAAGTAAGATCACTGCTAGAGCATGAGAAGGCGGAATGGGAGCAGGAGCTCTCCAATCTGAGGTGTGCCGTCTTGGTTTATTTCATTCATCAGTGTTTAATGTCCTGTGACGTTCACTCTCTGTGAGTGTGCTCATATTGAGCACATGCCTTGGCATGTGTGTTGAAGTTGGGTGCTGACTTGGGAAAGTCAGTCTCCTTCTGCCATTTGGGTCCCCAAGATCCAGCTCAAGTAGTTGGAGTTAGAGCAGGCTCCGTTACCCACTGAGCCATTTACCCAGCCATGATAGCCTAGCTTTAAATAAATGTTTTCACTGTTTATGATACAGAGATGTACTTCAATTTTGGCCTTTGTTGCATGTCATGGAGTTTACAAGAGAGAAAATTTCTTAGTCTTCTGAAATGAGAAATTCTTGCAAATAATATAGTGAACATAACTATGAATTATTCTAAGAATTAAACAGATACCATAGATGCCACTAAAATTATATTTTAGTGGCTACATAAAAACAGCCATTAAAAAAAACATCTTTATTTATTGATCAGATAACCTTTTTTTTTTTCAAAGACAGGGTTTCTCTGTATTGCCCTGTCTGTCCTGGAACTCACTGTGTAGACCAGGCTGATCTTGAACTCGCAGAGATCCACCCGTCTCTGCCTCCCAGCTGCTGGTGTGCACCACCACTGCCCAACTGATAAAATAAGTCTTAAAATCTGTCTTATATTAGAATACTGATGTTAGTTGTTTTCTATGTAATTGTCTACTTTAAAAACTCTTCAGTATCTAATGTGAACTCTCGTGCTCATCACACAACCACGTGATTTCTGTGTAATATTTCATAGAAATTACAGGGAGAGGGAAGGAGGATGAATGTATCGTTAGATGTCATGAAGATTGTGTTTAATCTGTAGATAGCTCTTAATAGTTTTTGCTGGATTCTGTCAGTCCCTGAGCATGAGGTATGTGCCTTCTAGTACCTCCCTCTGGCGCCGTGTTTGCTAGAGATGCCTTTCATCTGTTGACGACTTTTGTTCTAAGTTGTATCTGCTTTTAAGCTATTGTGAATGGCATTTTCCCCAAATTTCTTTCTCAGGAAGTCCTTTCTGGTTTTTATATGTTGTTTGTTATATATAGCTACTTTGTTGCAATGTGTATCAGGAATATAGGGTTGTCCCATACATCACTATTGATGGTTCTCCTTTTACCATCCCTTGGTCACCTCAGACTCCTCCCCCTTCCAGGACTCCCTCCATACATGCTGCTAATAAAGGCCACCTTCCTTCCTTCTTCCCTCCCTCCCCGAGGCCCCCAGACTGGACCTGTGCCTGAATCACTACCAGTAAGGCCTATTCTGTTCTTTGGGACATCACAGCCCCACCTCCCAGGACTCCGCTCACCCGCAGTGCAGAAAGAGTTCTAATCTGCTTTCAGTTTTCATCTTCTCCTTACTTTTGTGCTATAAACCCACCATTCTGGGGCTCCCACCCCTTGCTTTGCAGGACTTTACCTCTTGCTTGGTAAGTTGATCCCAAGCCCTCCATCCCTGGGCATTCCACCTCCCTCATCTGAAGATACCCGTACTTCCTGCTTGTTCTGCGGGAAGGTTGCCCACTGTGCCCTGGCTCTCAGAGCTGGCCATCCAGGATCCTTTGCGGCTCTTGCTTGCAAATAGAATCCGCACTTGTCCTGCTCTTCAGCGCCCCCTCTCTGCCGCCTGAGGCTGAGCACCTGCTTTCTCCCCCTTTGTCCAGTGTTCTCATCTGAAGACCGGTGGGGAGCATCTGTTTGCGCCACAGACATTTCCCCCAGCATCTTGTTTAAGGTCCCTCATACTTTACTTAAGCCTGTCATATCATGACATGTGCTAATCACCCCCCCAGGTTAGAGGGTCAGCCCCACCCACTGGAATCAAATCACTGCATATTAGGACTCTCCCAACTTCCCAAGGCCACATCTCTGCTACCCCAGCCAGCATAACTGCTGTCTCACTCAGCACCTATGTGAACACCCTCCTGCTGGACAAGAGCCCACAGCCATGTGGACCTTCAAGGCCCAGTTCTCATGAAGTCTCCATCCACTACAGAATGTGCACTTGCTCCCCAAATAGTTTTTTTTTTAATTTACTTAACTTTATTTTATGTATATGGGGGTTTTGTCCATATTTATGTGTGTGCACTGCATGTGTGCAGTGCCTGCTGAAACCAGAGAAGGGCATCAGAACCCCTAGAACTGTTGCTATAAATGGTTGTGAGCCACCATGTGGGTGCTGGAAACTGAACCTGGGTTCTCTGGAGGAGCAGCCAGTGCTCTAACTACTGAGCCATCTCTCTATCCCTACAAAAGATAATGATTAACCTGTAACTTTACTGAATACATTCAAAATTTCTTTTCAATAATATTTACTAGACTTCTAGAAATTTGCCAGTTAAAGTTTTTACTCATCCTTGTTATCATCAAGAGCATATGGCCTTTAGAAGAGGTTGAAGTGAGGAATTAAACTCAGGAGTCAAAAAGAGAAACAATTATTTAACAACAGAGAGATTTTATTAGGACACCACGTCACCATCGTGAACTTCATTTTCTATTAACAGGTTAGTTTTATGATAAACACATTTAATTTCAGATTTGCACTGAAACAAGAGGAAGAGAAGCGGAGAAGTGCAGATCTACTTTCTGAGAAAACTATGGAGCAGCTTAGGAGAAAAGATGAGCAATATCAGAGCGAGGTCGAGGGGAAGCAGCAGCTTGAAGTCTCTCTCAGAACACTGGATATGGAGCTGAAAACAGTAAGAAATCATTTGAACCAGGTACATTAATATTCTATAAAAAATTCTTTTGGGTTTTTTTTTTTTTTTTGGAGCGGGACAGGATAGAAACAGGGTTTCTCTGCATAACCTCAGCTGTCCTGGCCTTACTCTCTAGACCAGGCTGGCCTTGAGCTCAGAGATCTGCCTGCCTCTGTCTTCCAAGTACTAGGAGTAAAGTGTTCCTGACTGGTAAACATTTCTTAATCCTACCTTTATTTGTTGTACTTTTAATGTCACTTTAATTACATATTATTATATTTATATATGCACATACCACATATATATCTCCATGTCTCATTAATGAAAATATCTATTGGTTTCATTATTATAGTGCAAACTTCATGATCATGTCAGAGATCAGCCTCATCCCTAGTTGATGTAATTGTGTGGGGTCGCCAGGATATATTCAATCCATTGTTGACCAGTGGTGCCTCATGCTAAGAATAAATTTTAATACAGATAGTGGCAATTATTTATTATGACTCTTGGAAACTAATAGGTACTACAGTCATCCTTTCTAAGTGAGATAATGAAAGATAAGTTTACCATGGAAAATAAGTGCTAGTCTAGCGCTCTTAAAATGCAGGCTGTCGTTTAAACTGTGTTAATGCTGGCTAAATGTTTGTAACAAACTAGTTTGCAATTCTGCCTGTAAGAACTGTTTCTGTTTTTTAAGCAATTTAACTATAATATGCAGTACATATTATACTGTGTTTTACATGGAATAGAATCACTTGTTTTCATAGGCTGCTTCTAGTATGTTTTCATTGTTCTACTCTTAACTGAGCTTTTGGATGCCCTGTCCACAGCAACACAGTAGTATGAGACTGAAAACTTCGTGAATGTGTCTCTAGGTTCTAGAGGAGCGGAATGAGATTCAGAGGCAGCTTTCCCAAGAACAGAATGCCAGAATGTTACAAGATGGGATTCTTGCAAATCACCTTTGCAAGCAAAAGGAGATCGAAATGGCACAGAAGAGAATGACTTCCGAGGTGCTTTCTTTAGTTTTCTAAATATGTGTGCATTTATGTATTTACATATTTTCAGAGCCAACCTTACGCACTGTGGGAAATATAGAGGATTTCGAACCATATGTATGTATACATAATATATTTGTTTTAGGGGTAGATGGCAGAAGCATTGCCCCGCTGTCTAACATATGGAGCACTACCAGCCGGCTAAGGGGACCTGGGAATTCTGCAACTTGTTACGTTTTCAGTCTTACCTTTTCAGAATGGTGGTGACTAGCATACTTATTTGTATAATGCTTATTTTAAGTATTTATCAACAAATATAGTTGCCACAACTGACTAAAAAGGGGTTACAAAAACTTTCTGGAAAAAAAAAAGGAATTAAAAGAACTTTGGGAAATTTTTTTCTGTCCAAATGAAAGAACTAAGGTTCTTACTTTGGACCAGTTGTATATGTTAGATATTAAAGCGTAAGCCGTGTGTGTGTGTGTGTGTGTGTGTGTGTGTGTGTGTGTGTGTGTGTGTGTGTAGTGTAACTGTGTTCATATCTGTTTGGGAGCACATGTATGTGCATGCATGTAGAGGCCGGAGGTTGATGCTAGGTGGCTTTTTGATCACTCTGCACTTCAGGTGTTGATGCAGGCCCTCTCACAGAACCGTCTTGGCTAGTCCAGCTTGCCCCTGGGATCTTCCCTCTCTGCTTCCCAGGTGCTGGGACTGCCAGTGGGTTGCCACACACCCCGGCATTGACACGGGTGCTGGGCATCCATATTCTGATCCTCACACTGGCATTAAGCCATCTCCTAATGTGAAATGTGAGCCAATTTAATAACCTTTGCTTTGCGCCTTAAGCCTGTTGTCCTCCAGAGAACGGCTTTCCCAGTGCTGAGTTTCTCAGAAAGTATCGTTCTCATTGTCTTCAGTTACATTTATGAACTTTTGGGAACTTAGGCTTCTCTAAGCTCAGAAATTAGATGTTTTTAGTTGCATGTGTGTATTTCAGTTCTTAGATTGTAGACTTCACATGCTGTCCCTGAATTCCATAAGGAATTGTGAGAGCTAAATGTTTGTTTCCTTTCCTAGGTTTCTGTCAGTCATGAAAAAGAGAAAGATCTGTTGCAGAAGAACCAGAGGTTGCAGGACGAAGTTGCCATGCTAAGACTGGAGATGGACACAGTAAAAAAGCATAACCAGGAGAAGGAAAAGAAGTATCTTGAAGATATTAAGACTGCAAATGAAAAGAGTGATAAGCTTCAAAGAACGATAAAGCTAAATGAAGAAACATTTACAAAAACAATATTCCAGTATAACGGGCAGCTTAGTAATCTTACAACTGAGAATACAATGCTGAGCTCTAAGCTCGAGAATGAAAAACAAAATAAAGAAAGACTGGAAACAGATGTTGAATCATTCCGCTCTAGACTGGCTTCTGCTATGCACGACCATGCTGAAATTCAGGCCTCGAAAAGAGACCTAGAAATTGCCTTCCAGAGGGCAAGAGATGAGTGGCTTCGTTTGCAAGACAAGATGAACTTTGATCTGTCTAACCTCAGAGATAACAATGAGATTCTCTCCCAACAGCTTTCCAAAACTGAGAAAAAACTGAATAGCCTAGAAATTGAGTTTCATCATACAAAAGATGCGCTCAGAGAAAAGACTTTGGCTTTGAAGCATGTACAAAGAGACCTCAACCAGACACAGTGCCAGATGAAGGAGGTTGAGCATCTGTACCAAGATGAGCAAGGGAAGGTGAACAAATACATGGGAAAGCAAGAATCCATAGAGGAGCGGCTGTCTCAGCTGCAGAGCGAGAACATGCTGCTCCGACAGCAGCTGGACGATGCTTCCAACAAAGCCGACAGCAAAGACAAGACGATAGTTAATATCCAAGACCAGTTCCATGATATGCTAGGCAGACTCCAAGCGGAGGGCCAGAAGCACAGGCTGATGCTGGAAGACAGAAACAAGGAGTTAGTCAGTGAGTGCAGTCACTTCAAAGAGAGACTGTGCCAGTATGAAAATGAGAAAGCAGAAAGAGAAGTGAGTATCAGTAAAGAGGAGATTTTCAACTTCTGTTTTCATCTTACGTGTATGGTGTGTGCCTGCATGTATGTCTGCACACCGTGTGTGTGCCTAGTGCATACAGAGGCCAGATGAGGGCATCAGATCCCCTGGAATGGGAGTTATACATGCTTGTGAGCTACCATGTGTGTGCTAGGAATTCCAGGTCCTCTGGAAGAGCAGTCATTGCTTTTTAACTGCGGAGCCATCTCTCTAACCCCAATAAAGATTAACATTTTTAAAATATCCCGTGGGGATATTCAAAATACTATTCATTAATACTGTGTTGAATCTAGCTGGCTATAAAAATCTATTGACCATATTTGTTATATTACCTTAGAAACAAATCTGTGTCGGCAAATATAATTTAGATCTTATTCCCAAAACAAAGATAATCCATATTTGATGTGGTAAATTGTGTCAATTACTCAGAATTGACTGTTACATGTTGTATTTGTGTTTTGAAATATCACATTTTACTTTAAAACATGCACCATAGTTTTGTTTAAATTTTTGAAAGAATCATAATTACATTCATAGAACTAAATTTGAAATCCAGAAAGAAGGGGCAATTCTTTGGTCTTTCGAGACAGGGTTTCTCTGTAGCTTTGGGGCCTGTTATGGAACTAGTTCTTGTAGACCAGGCTGGCCTTGAGCTCACATCTGCCTGCCTCTGCCTCCCGAGTGCTGGGATTAAAGGTGTACACCACCACCGCTCAGCAAGAAGGGACAATTAGACCTGACAAATGTGTTATTTTGAGTAGATACATTGTATAACCTTTGGAATTGTAGAAGATTAACTTAAAAATGTTACTAGTTATATACTGGTATTAATAATGCGGTTTTATGCTGCTGAAATAATAATTAGGAGGGCATGAGCTTTTAAATTGTGATTTTTGGTGCTGGAAACTGAGCCCTAGGCTTTGGCATGCTGCACATGCACTGCCTACACACCCCAGTCCTGAAATAATTTTAATGCTTTTTTTTCTTGCCAAGTTTTTGGACCATGATGAGGCAGGTTAAGTGGGAACTTTCATGACTAAAATGCGGAGTTTGCAGTTGTGATTCCACAGGCCAGGTGGCTTTGTATTTCATCGGGAAACTAAAATAGAGATGCTCTATTTTGTAGTGTTTTTTTTCCTTTCAGTAGCTTTGTATAGCTTCCTGTTGGTATAATATTGTCTGATGTCACTTGAATTTAATGCTTGTCCCAAATTATATATTCTTATGACCATAACTCCAAAAACATCTGCTTTCCATTAAATCCTAAGTTGGGACAGATGTGTGAACTTTAACAGAGTCAAAAATATGTTAATCTCTCATGTCAGCATTTGTAATTTTCCACATTTTAATGAGTAACAGGTTCCTGTTTCTATCTTAGGGCTCAGTTGTGATCTTAGAGGATGCAGCTTTGTTCAGCACAGAAATAAATGCAGTTACCGGTGGTTTATTAATTATCATTAAATCTGCACGTCCAAACTAATGGAAACTAAAGAGTGTGAGGATTCATGTACAGCAGAGAGGCAGTGGGCAAGGGAGAGAGTTGGGGGAGCTGGCGTCAGCTTACTGAGGCCTTGCTTTTATTCTGAAGGAAGACGGTTGGAAGGATTTGAGAAGGAAATTGAATTAGGAGAAAGTTGGCCTTCTTGGAATTCTGTGTGCAGGCATGGCGACGCACAACTCTAAGTCAGGAGGCAGGAGCAGGACACTTCAAATTTGAGATTGTTCTAAGCTACATAGACTTACAGTCTCACCTTGATACCTAGCAAGGCAGGGCTTGGATATTGCCCTGGCAACAGGCAGAGATCCTGGGTCACCCTGGGACATAGGTCTTAGTGGCTGTGAGTATCGCACACAACCCAACTTAGCGTCAGCCCAAGTGGCCAAGGGTCTAGCTTCATGAACACTATCTCACACTGTGATTACTGTTGAGCTTTGAATTAGCAACAGCACATATCTGTGTGGGCCTCAGTCCTTTGGTGGCCTCGGGTGCTACAGGGGAATGAAGTAGTCCATCCACATTGGCTCTGCCCACAACTGGACAGAATCCTGTAGTGCTTGACCAAACGCTGCTAACTGAAGACCAGCGCAGGAACATAGGGAGCTTGTGATCCTACTTACAATATAAAACCTTAAAAACTGATTTCTTCAAAGCTCCAGTATACAATAGTGGTTCTCAGAGATTGGGTTGAGAAGAAGAGGGAGGAGTGATGGGAGGCAGCAGTCAGTGGGTGCTCGGTTACAGTTAAGAACAGGAAGCGTGGAGCTACTGAACAATAATATGCTGTATATTCCAGACTACTAGAAGAAAGGATTTCAGCCTAAAGAAATGATCAATGTTAGTAGCCATAATTGTGTCTAACCTGTTAAGGGCACATGTATCAAAATATCTTGTGATACCTTGCTGACACGTACAGTTTTATGTTTTTACATATCAGTTAAAAATGAAAATTTAAGATATGAGTAAATTAAAATAAAATATGTAAAACAGTTCCACAATGTGGAATTCATCCCTGCCAGGCTTACTGATACACACACTACCAAATGCGCAGATTTTCTTCAGAGCATGGAGAAGAGCTCAATGGTGTTACTCAGTGTTGTAATATGATTTATAAAATCTGTAACGAATACCTCACCAGGTGGTAGTGAGGCAGCTCCAGCAGGAACTGGCTGATACCCTCAAGAAGCAGTCGATGTCAGAGGCTTCCCTCGAGGTCTCCTCACGCTACCGCAGTAATTTAGAAGACGAGGCACGAGATTTAAAGAAGAAATTAGGTCAGCTCAGAAGTCAGGTACGTATGAAATTTAATGTGTCTACTGCTCATGTACAGCCTGTAAAATGATAGAGTTTTAGGATAATTCCAGAAGACAGCTTTCTTTCATGTTTTCATTGTAATTTGCTATCACCTTTATAATGAACTTACTTCTTAAACTCCAGTTTTATTCTGCTATTTGTTTTTTCTTTGACTTAAAAAAATACTTATTTCGTGTGGGGGAACAGGCCAAACATGCTACCTCATCCCAGTGGAGGTCAGAGGTCAACTTGCCCGTGGGTAGGGAGGGTATTTGCCCTCCTTCCTCCACATGGCCCCTGAGACCCAGCTGAGATCCTCGGATTGGCCACCAGTGCCTTCAGACTCCCAGAGTCTCACTGGCCCCATTTTTTCTTACAATTTTTGTAAACCTTTTTTATCCTTGGGAAAAATTGAGAACTATATATCTTTCCTCAGAGATATTTCTGTTGCAGATGAGGCAAAGTAGGTTAAACCAGAGATGGTGTTTATAGAAAGTTCCAGAAAATTGGCTTCCTTCTTATCCTCATTTTTTGTGAGTGGATACAGCATCTTTGATACTCATTTAATAGATATCAGGATAATTTGGACAGAAAAGCCATTTATGTTGCTCAAAATGCAGATGTTAGCCAGGTGTGATAACATACCTGTAATCTAAGCCTCTTGAGAGACCAACGCAAGAATTTGAGGCCAGCCTGGAAAACTTTTAAACCCTGAGGCGCATGCTCAGAGGCGGAGTGTTTGCCTCGGATGTGTGAGTCCTTATGCTCTATCCGCTGTGCCGGAAACAAGAAAGCAAATGTTTGAGGGTGTTCTAAAACCTGTCTCCAACGCTAGGCACTTCTTTCTTTTAGAAATATAACCACATGGAAATACTCAGATCATATATAGTACTCTTTTTCAAACAGAATGAAAACCAGCGTCTAGATTCTGCCATCTGTTTCTCTGTGTGTTTGTTTGTTTCAGAATCTTCCTACAGCTCCAGCTGGTCTAGGAGTAGCTGCTTAGAGCAGGCTCTCTTCAGTTTACAACCTTCCCCTGCCTCCTCCCTTCAAGTGCTGAGGTTATAAGCAGGCCCAGTACACCTGGCATGCCATTGGAGTTTTTCAAACAGAAGAGCATTATTGAGCTATAATAAACATATAATACATAGCTCACTACTTAAAGTAAAAAAAAAAAAATTGGCATCTCTTAGGGTATTGACAGATTTACATGTCATCACAATCAATTAGAACGTTTTCATCATCTTAAAATAAACCATGAGCTTCTTGTCACCCTAATCCTTCCGTCTTCCCCAGACCTACCAGTCCATCTCTCTGTCTAGATATAATTTCTTTTTTTCTGAGCATTTTATTTCCTGTGGTGTTTAGTCCTTCTGAATGACTGTTTCTCAGCATGAAGTTGTCGGCCCTTCATATTTTCCCCCTATCGGGTAATGAGCCGTCACTAGCAGAGGGCACTTCCCATTTCTAGGCTGCTGTGGGGTTGAGCATCTTAGTTAACGAGGCTGGCCGCTCCAGCTGTACAGCCCCACTAGCAGGGCGCTTCCCATTTCTAGGCTGCTGTGGGGTTGAGCATCTTAGTTAACGAGGCTGGCCGCTCCAGCTGTACAGCTTCACTCTTGCTGCCTTTCCATCTTCCCAGTTTTTATTCTTTTCTCCTCATTCAATTTAGAACTGACTCACAATTACCATCTCCTTGAAGCATTTCCTGACTCTGACTCCATTTACCTCAGTCTGACATCCTGATTTTCCATTACTCTTAATAGGCTTTTGCTTCTTTGGTTGGTTTCTTTTATTTTTGTTATGTGTATGGGCTGTCATCTTATTGGGATATAAATTAACTTAAAGGGTTGAGAGCTGATATGTGTATATCGAATAAATTGAAAATATTTTTGCTTAGTAGTCATTAAGTATTTCGTACCAGTCCAGATATTACTTCTTTTGAGGCGTTAAGGTGATGACTTTTTTTTGTTTGGTTGGTTTTTTTGTTTTTCAAGACAGGCTTTCCTTGTGGAACAGTCCTAGCAACTAGCTCTTGTAGACCAGGCTGGCCTCGAACTCACAGGGATTCACCTGCCTCTGCCTCCCAAGTGCTGGGATTAAAGGCGTGAGCCACCACCCCCAGTCTTTTTTCTTTTTCTTTCTTTTTTTAGACGTGGCCTGGTGTCCTAGCATGGCTTCAAACTATTACATAGCTAAGGATAGCTTTGAACTTCGGATCCTCCTACCTCCACCTCTCAAGTGCTACAGTTATACATAGACAAATGCCACCATGCCTGGTTTATGTATTGCTGAGGCTCTAACCTAGGCAAGCACTTTACCAACTGAGTTATATACCTAGCCTCTATAATAAGGCTCTTATTATAAATATATTTTAAGGAATTGCATATGAAGTAGAAAGCACATAATTTAATAGAGGAGAAATGTTCTATCAAACATTTTTTTTCTCATTCTGAGGAAAAAAAGTAACTGCATTTGTCTTCTTTCATTATAGAGACAGGGTCAGGATCTATACGTCTATAGAAGCTGACCAACTGCAAAGCTCTGTCCACAACTTTTCTGGTATCCTGTACTGCAAAACCTTCATGTATCATTAGAGTACTGGATAAAGCAACCCAATGTTCTCGGGAGGAGTGAGCTTAGGACCCTCAGTTTATCAATAGAGCCCCATATTTCAGCTGACTGTCAGGCCATTACTGCCTACACCAGGAAACACTGTCTGCACCGCACTGTATGATCCTTGCCAGCTGAGCAGTATGGAATAAAAAGAAGCTAAAAAGTATTCCACATGCGTAGTTGCTGGTGGCTCGGGATATTTCTGGAAGTTGCAGGAAGTACTAGAGATGTAGTATGGGTCTCACTCTCCACTTCCTGCCACAATCGGTTACACAAGGAATGAGCCAATACAGTGTGCCTAAATGACCTCTTTTGTGGTTGCCATAGCACCCGCCTAAATTCTAACTCGCTGCCATGTTCAGTTCAAGTGCTTTATTCATATTCCCTAACTAATCTTTTCAGTAGTCCATTGATATGGATAGGATTATTTCCTTTTCACAGAGGAAGAAACTAAGATACAGGAAATTCATTTGCTCAGAATCTATACATCTAACAGCTGGTGAGGAGGAGCTTTGGACCCAAGCATTCTGTTGTTTTTAATCAAACTCTCAATCAATTTTATTAATAAAGTAAAGCCAGATGCTGGGGTGAAAGTTCAAAGACAGAGAAAGCATCCACTAGGCCTTGCTCCTCAGCCAGCATCCCAAAAGAAGACCCCATTTCTCTTCTGATGTCAGTGTCCCTCCCTCACACTTTCTGTGTGTGTCTCTCTCTGTCCTCCTGGTCCCTCTTCCTCTCTGTTGGTTTTTTCTTCATAATCCTATTTTCACTTCCTTTGTTTGCTCTGCCTCTTGACCTATGGTTGACTTGATTTAATCCTGTTTACAGTATTCAAACAGAAAGCTCTTGGATTAAAGGTGTGTGCTAAGACTGAGCCACACCACAACTAGAAACATGTTTTCCAGTAAATCATGCCCTGTAACAGTGTTCTGGCTTCTGTGCAGACATACCTCCCCTGAAACTTTCATAAGACTGTCAGCTGCCGTTAAACACCATGTTCATCACAACTGGCAGAGCTGTGGCAGTTTATAGATATGTGGATTCATAACAACTGTGCATAAGAACTTTTAAAATGGCAATTCTATCAGAAATTCCCTCTTTTCTTGGTTTCAGCCATGTGGTCAGTTTGCATATCCAGTAGGATACAGTTGAAGACTTTGCTGGCTGATCTAGCAGGCATAGTAGATTATAATTTACAAATGGACTGTCTGTCACAGAGCAGATGTTGGTAAACTTTTCTGTAAAAAAAAAGGGGGGGCAGGTAATACTTTAGTTTTTGAGAGAATTAAGATCCCTGTTGCAGCAACTCAGTTAAATTTGCGTTCACTGCAGAGAAGTGCACGTGAACACTGTAGATCAGGGAATGAGGTGTGCAGATTTAGAATATCGTATTAGTAAAAGTTTGTTTATTCTTTATTCCAGTTGCAAGAAGCACAGGATCAACACAGAGAGGCTGTACAACATACTGAGAAGATGCAAGACCACCTACAAAAGTACAGTTTAAACAGCATGACTCGGTGTTTATAAAACAAATTATCAGTGCAGCGTGGCAGCTGTGACTCCAGTGTTTATACAGCAAGTAGCAGTGCAGGGTGGCAGCTGTGACTCAGTGTTTTGTGGCAGCTGTGTCAGCTCTGACAGCAGTCTCTGACCAGGCCCGTCTCACCTCTAGGTTCCCTGGAGTGCACACCTTTGAGTAGGGATGCAGTTAGGGGTGTAGCCTGTGCATGAGGATCTGGGTTTGACTCCTGATCCACACCTAGAGAAGTTACAGTAACCCAATCATTTGCGTTTCAGACCCTTAAGAATTTATATAGTGACTCAATTGATTTTCAGAAAATATGTGATTTTTTAAAAAAATTGCTTCATAAATATAATTATTTTAAAATACAATTTTAGGCTTGAACTTGAAAACTCCAACTTTAAAATTACAATAAAAAACCAGTCGGAGAAAATTGAGCAACTTCAGGAAAACCTGTCAAGTGTGAATTTGGTAAGTGATCCTCTTCCTGGATTCTCTGATGTTAAGAGGGGATGGTCTCTCTGCCCTGTAGTTGCCCCATGGGGACATAGAGGACAGTCCTCTGTAGTAACTGAACACGGTGGGCAGTGTGCCAAGTCTCGGTGTTGTGTTCTATGCCCACTGTTTGCCCCTCACATGCAAGTCCTTCTCTCTGTAGGGAAGTCGGCTGAGTTCGTGAATGAATGATTTCAGGACTAATGCTTTATACGTCCGTCTACTGGTGGGCCTTTGGTTAATGGATGTGATGTTCCTATGGGCATTGACAGTGTTACCCCACTCGTACTTTACAGTCATTTTTAAATTCTAAGAAATTTAAGTGATTTGATCTAGTCTTCTGATTTTTTTTTAGTAATCAAAGACTTTCACTGAGATTTTGAAAATGAATCACTTATAATTTGTATTAATCAAAAATAGATACTAAATCATGATACAAATGTCCCGTCCCCCACCCCCACTGAACTCTTTTCCACTTTGAATTAAAACAAAATAAAACCAAAAACAAAGCAAAGTTAATGCTAGAAAAGATCACAAGGTAGATGCATTGGACACCAAATCCAAGTCACTCTCACTACTGACTTCAACACTGTGCGGTCCATCCCAAGGGCCATGGGCCAGGTAGTCTAGATTATTTATATTGATTCTTCTTTCTGGGGCCAAAGAAACATCAAAAAGTAGTTTCTATCTAGATTTCATATAAACTATCCAATTTTATTTCCTAATTTAATATTTCCTAACATGATAATATGTTGATGGGGAATCTACAAAAATGAAACCGTTGAAAGAAATCCTGCTATATAGGAGCTGTAAAGAAATGTATTAAGAATACAAATTTTTTTTTCCCGAGTATTTTTTTTTATTGATAAAAGAAGAATAAAGAAAAAAAAAACAAATTTCCACCTCCTCCCAGCCTCCCCTTTCCCTCCCCCTCCTCCCACTCTTCTCCCCCTCCTCCCACCCCTCTCCCCTTCCCCCCACTCCTCTCCCCCTCCCTCTCCAGTCCAAAGAGCAGTCAGGGTTCCCTGCCCTGTGGTAAGTCCTAGGTCCTCCCCCCTCCGTCCATATCTAGGAAGGTGAACATCCAAACTGGCTAGGCTCCCACCAAGCCAGCAGATTGCGTAGGATCAAAACTGCGTGCCATTGTCCTTGGCTAATTTGTTTTATGGAGTTCTTTTTGTTTTTTGATTGATTGATTGATTTGAGGCAGGGTTTCTCTGTGTAACAGTCCTGGCTTTCCTGGAACCGACTACTTCTGTAGACCAGGCTGGCTTCTAACTCAGAGCTCTACCTGTTTCTGTCTCTCAAGTACTGGGATTAAAGGCCTGTGCCACCACTGCCTGACTTGTTTTGTTTTTTGAGACAGGGCCTCACCATGTAGCCCTGGGTGTCCTAAACTCCCTCTGTAGACCAAGCTAGTCTTGAACTCACAGAGATCTGCCTGCCTCTGCCTCTCAGGTGCAGGGATTAAAGGTGTGTGCCATTATGCCTAGTTTATGTTTTCTTTATTTTCTTTGATGGAGGGAAAGACTTGTAATCCCAGCATTTTGGAGACTGAAGGTGGAGGATTGCTAAAAGTTTAAAGCCAGCTTGGGCTGCTTAGTCAGTTTCAAGGTAGCCTGGGATAACCATTGGTCTCTGAAAAACTTTAAAACAAGCAAAATAAAGCAAACTGACAACAAACAAACCTAAGAACTGCGTGATGAACTCGGCAGGTATACGCCTGGGCTCCAAGCCTGGCCTGAGTTTGCTCCCTGGAATCTCTGTATGGTAAAAGGAGAGAACTACTCCTGAACGCTGTACACACACACACACACACACACACACACACACACACCCCAAATAAATAAATATAAACAAAAATTGCTGGGAGACAACTTTTAGCCAATCCAGTCAGTAGCCTCTAACTTCTCTAGTTATTCATGGTACACTTATGTATAAAAACTTATTTAAAATAATTGGCAGCTGAAATTCCAGAGAGGATAATGATGAAAGCATAACTTGGTTTGAGCTGTATCAAATATCTGTCTTCGTGTTCCTTTTATGCCTTCTGTGACCAGATGCTTGGCATGCACAAATCTGTTTCAGAGAGTGCAGCCTGTGGTCACTTGACTCCGTGTTTCTGGGCCAGTTGTAAGCAGAACATCATGGCAGTCAGAGCACGTGAACACAGAGCAAGGGGCAGACAAGAAGAGGTCATGGCGAGATAGGATCTCCGAGACATACCTGTCCTGACCCTCTTCTCTCTTCTTATCACCACCTGATGTAGCCTTCATAGTTTGAGTTGATTGTCTCTGGCAGGTCATCACAGATACACTCAGATTCACTAATCCCTGGTTATCTCTTTTTTTTTTTTTTTTTTTTTGGTTTTTCGAGACAGGGTTTCTCTGTGGTTTTGGAGCCTGTCCTGGAACTAGCTCTTGTAGACCAGGCTGGTCTCGAACTCACAGAGATCCGCCTGCCTCTGCCTCCCGAGTGCTGGGATTAAAGGAGTGTGCCACCACCGCCCGGCACCTGGTTATCTCTTTATGCAGTCAAGTTGACAGTCAAAATTAACCAATGTAGTACACATTGGTATCCGGTTTATAGATCTATATAAACACAATATGCATGGACTCCTGCAGGATAATATACTTTTTTAAAGAATTGGGCTTTAGATTTTAAAATTCTTTTCTTGGGACCAGTGAGATGGCTCATCAGAAAAAGGCACTTGTCCAGGTAGCCAGACAACCTGAGGGGTTCCCTGGGACCCACATGGTGAGACACACACACACACACCACCCCTAACAGACACACAAAAGAAATAATCCTTTACTAATTATTTTCTTTCAAAATTATTTTCAAAGTCTGAAGATGACAAAGAAAAACTGAAGAAGCTTGCTGAGGTGAAGGAATCTCTGGAGTGTACTTTGGAGCAGGAACAGAAGAGAAACGATGCGTTAGAGGAAGAACTGAGGGAGTAAGGTTTAATATTTCAGTCTCCTCGGCCTTTCTCTATTGCTTTAACTGAAGCCTAAATACAAGTGCATTTCCTATCTGCATTCTCATTATTACTTTAAAATTTACCTCAGAAACATATTGGTAAAGACTAAAGTTTTTTGATTGCTAAAATATTGCAATTACTCTTTAAATTTTCTTAAGACGATGGTAAATGCCTTTGGCATATAATGTCAACTGAACTCTTCAACTTTGAAGTTTTTTTATTTTTATATTTTTATTTTTGGTATTCTGAGGCAGAGTTTTTTTGTGTGTAGCTCTGGCTGTCTTGAAACTCACTCTGTAGAGCAGGCTAGCCTTGAACTCACAAGATCCACCTGCCTCTGCCTCCTGAATGCTGGGATTAAAGGTTATGCACCACCGCCACCTAGCTGAAGTTTCATTTTTAACACGCTTTTGATCTTTTTCCTGCCTTTGTAGTATCCTTCCCTTCACCATTTAGACATTTTGATATCTTAAAAACCTATTTGTGTTTTTCTTTAACTATATCAGAAACTATCTTTATATAACATTTTCTTTCTCTTTTTAATTACAAAAGTTTATCATGGAGATAAATTGTTGTTCCTTGGGCATCTCTAATATGTATATAAGGTTAACATGATATTGAGCTTCTATTTAAACAATTTTAAATGCATGCGCACACATACGTAATACTATATAGTCATCCCTTGGTACTGCTACCGGAATCTAGACAGAGGCCTGACGCTGAGGGTCCCCAAGAGGCCAGCTTAGCTCCTCTTTCCAGCTGATTAAAAGGTTAAAAAAACAACAGTGACCACAGGCAGGAGTTTGTTTGGAATACTAATACTGGGGAAAGTTGGGGTACCCTGCACTCAGGACACAGAGAAGAGCACCAGCCCTGATTGTTTTAGAGGAATGTGCACGTGTCAGAGCTGATGGGTCCCTTGGGGATTCTTATCAGTAAGGTGGCTGCTGTCTAGAAATAGCTTTAATTGTTGCCGTGGTGTTTCTAGATAATGTCTGCTATCTTAGAATCCAGGCTCACTGCGGTGAATCAGAGAAGAGGTCAAGTCTGCAAGGGAAGATGGGTTCAGGGGTTGAGAGTAGTGACGAGATTTCAGGTGTCACGCCAGGGGCCTGGAATGTGACACTGTAAACGTTGATATTTGACAGTCTGCTGATTATCTTGTCCCTGAACACCTTAAAAATGTCTTATTACTCATATCTTTGTGTCTTTAGTCTTAAAGAAGGAGGATTACCAGCTAGCTGTAGGTAAACTCCCCTTAAATGACTAGCAGGTCCTCGGATTTGAGCAAGAATGTGATTCACATTTCAGTGTCGAAAAAGGACTAAGAACAAAGGCCAAGCTTGTGTGGGCTTTAAGTTTCCCATTGGACATCCACCGGCCTAAATGAGGAGGCAGGGCTTTTTGTACACCAGTAAGTCTCTGCTATGGTACGTGTAGGAGATGGAATCTAGGACTCCTTCAGATGGCAGAACCCATGGATTCGCACACCCTTAAATAGTGTACTATTTGCATTTAACCTATTCTCAACCTCCAATATACTGTTTTCTTCTCTAAATCACTTCAAATTCCAAATAGAGTGTAAATGTTAATTAAGCAATTGATATACTATGTTGTTTGGGGAATAAGGAAAAGGACAAGGATTTGCGTGTGTTCGGTGTAAGTGCAGTTTTTCCTTTTTCAGAATTTTCCAGGCAAAGTTTTTTAGATGTGGAACCCACAAGTACAGAGAGCTGACTGTATGTCTCATGCTTACAGCCGTAGACAAATGACTTAAATACAGTGAAGTGAGCATTTGTGTTTCTGTTAGCAGCCCCCTTTATTGAAAACAGAGTCTTTTCTCATATCCTATATCCTGATTAGTTTCCCCTCCCTCTACTCCTCCCAGTTCTTTCCCACCTTCCCCTCCCAATCCGATCCACTCCCTTTTGTCTGTCGTTAGAACAGACTTCTAAGAAATAACAACAGTGTGTAACAAAATAAAATATAGTAAGATAAAACAAATACCATCACATCAAAGTTGGCAAGAGCCCAAGAGAAGGCACAAGAATCAGAGACCCACTCTTTCACGCACTCGGGAGCCCCATGAAAATATTAAACTGAAAGCTGTGGTATTACGCAGAGGGCCTGGTGCAGACCATGCAAGCCCAGTGCTTGCTGCTTTGGTCCCCATGTCACCCGTCTTTTACAGTGACATAGTTTCCAGTCTTTGCAGCCACCAGCATGGTTGCTTTTCTGTTCGTTCAGAACAGATTTTGAGTTTTCTCTCTGATTCTAATCAGTGCTTTTTTTTTCTTATTTACTGTCTTGTGTGCGTCGGTTATATGGAAGGATGGGTGCTAGAGAGGGGCCCCAGGGCCTTGCATACACTGCACTAGAGTTCCATCACTGAGTGTCGTGTGCAGCCCTGTGCTCTCTCTGAATGTAGTTTCGCATTTTTTGGATTTTGTTGATATTCCTGTTCAAGACTTCTAGATTTCTTCTCATCTCTTTGAGCCTTCATATGCTATTTTCTTTGACATTCTATTTTGTTTTCCCTCTACTCAAACTGCACAAACTGGTTTTTCCATCTCATTTTTTTCTGCCTTGGATAATCTCCTTGATACTTGTTGGGATTGGATGCTAAAGCGTTCACTCTCTGCTACGTCCTCAGTGCTGACTTGTGTGTGCTTTGCCTTGGAGAAGACTGCAGACAGGCAACAAAGAGTATTCGTGTCTTCTCCTTGGTTACTGATGCCTGGGTTACAACTAATATGTAAGAGTGCTTTATACTAATATACTAAAGTGGATATAAATAATTACAGGTATTCTGTAGGTATATTAGCTCTATCTCCTATTCATAGCATAAACTTTTGTACACATGAGAGGGTCACAGTTTACAAATGTATCTCTGTTGAATGCTAGAACTTAGTGTGTGTTTAATAACTGTTGAACATACTCTTAAAGACTTCACTTACTCTATATACTTTTGCAGATTTAAGGAACTCTTAAAAAAGACCAAAAAAGAATTAAGTGAACATGAAAACAGAGAACTTAATCTCCATCAAGATATAAAAAACAGTCAATTTGAAATGGATATCCCAGTTAATATGCTAATAAAAAAGGTAATTTTTAATCAGTTTTGGGGCCCAAAAATAATTTTAAGTAATATAAATCTCTGGATACATTGAAGTTTTATATTGTTTCATTTTATGAACATGATGTTAATGAAAATTGTATTATTTTCTATTAAAAAGTCGTACTGTTGATCTTAAATCTTGAACCCGGGCTGCAATCCATCATTATGTGATCCTAAATCATGAGTCCCAAGTCTTTTTTTATTGATTGATTGTTGGTAGCAGCTTTATTGGGATATAGTAAACATATCCCATCTGTATTATATCCATAGAATTGTGCATTCTCTACCACTTAAGAATATTTCTTGCTTTGTCCCTATAGCTCCCTGTTCTGGCGTTCTGTGTCAGTGTGTGCTGGCTCCTTTGACTTAACATAGTGTTAAGTCCACCTGTGTGGTAGCAAGCATCTGCACATAATGTCTTCTTGTTGCTGAGTCATGCCCTATCATATGAGAGAACACACATTAGATTTAACTCTTCATCCCTTATTGCTTCCACTTTGGTCAGGTACTAATAACATCGCTATGGCAAGTATAGCCTGCATCTGTTCTCACTTTTCCTTGAGTTCTCAGGAACTGAGGCGTCATGTGGCCGCTCTGTGTCACCTGCACTGTTGGGTGGACAGTTTCTCCATGGCCTCAGTAGCACTTGTTTCCCGCTGTTTTACATGTCTTTCCTAGGCCAGTACCAAGTGGCTTCTCAAGGGAGAACTTCCCAGGCAGGTTGCATATCGCTCCATGCCTTAGGTAATAGCAAACGGCAGCATAGTAGGGGCTTTAGTTTCACTCCCGTGGAAACTTTGCTTCATGTCTAGAAGAAGCCTGTGCCCATTTTCTGCCTTGCCGATGCCATGACACAATGAAGGTAGACTTGTAAAGATAGGGTTCGTTCATTTTCTTTCTTAATTGAAGCTTTTGACTTCTTTCCCAGTGTGCCTCCCTGCCCTCCATCTGCCTCTAATCTCGGGCACGGGACCTGCCAGCTCAGCACATTGACACTCGCTGCTCTGGCTTTCATTACTACAGCTATAAGATCACCTGAGGACCTTTACCAACGAGAAAGAAGCGTGAGCTTCTGGTTTTTCTCACTGGGAATGGGGCTGATTTTGGAGTTTAGATTCAAATTCTTTCTGTTTTTTTCCTTTCATCTTTCCTTTAGGAGCTTGCCATGTAGCCAAGGCTAGCCTTGAACTCAAAATCCTCCCTCCTCAGTCTCCTGAGCCCTGGGACTGCAGTCCACCAGTCCCAGCTAATCCTCTCTCAACCTAGTATCTGGTTCTTAGGATTCATTTTCTTGGCACAGAAAACAAACTAAAACTTCATGGCTCAGTAGAGAATGCAGGAGCCTGGCACTGTGATATTACCTCTGGTCCCAGCACTTACGTAAGCTGAGGCAGGAGAATTGCAGTTCGAAGCCACAATGGACCACCATGCAGATTTTCCAAAAGGAGCTAGAGTCATTTTGAGAAGGAAAGATGGGAGACAGTCCCATGAAAACCATCTAACCTGAGTGCTGTGGTGCCTAGCAAAATACTGGTCCTAAGGAGCGTGTTTTATGACTGCTACTCCTCTGACTTTATCTTCCGAGTAATTAGAAACCCTGTTATGAACTGGGCACATGCTTTTAATCTCAGTACTCAGGAGGCAGAGGCAGGCAGGTCTCTGAGTTCGAGGCCAGCCTCCCTACAGAGGGAGTTCCAGGAGAGCCAGGTCTACACAGAAAAACCCTGTCTTGAGAGACCAAAAAGAAAGGAGAAATATCATTATAAGAGTCATTGCAGGTTAATTACAACTGAGCTTAGGTAAAATTGGTGATTGGTTTTATGCTGCCATGTTCTCAGCCTTCTTCATTACCAAACTGTATCACTTTATTCCTGCAGATTGATGATCTTACATCAAAACTGGAAACCACATCTTCAAAATGTCTACATTTGGGTAGAAAAAATCAGGTTCTTCAGCAGGAGTTGCTATTGATGAAAACTATACAGAAGAAGTGTGTGAAACTAGAGAAGAACAAAAGGAAACTGGAGGAAGAAGTCGAAAGCCTCAGAAGTCACATGGAGAAGAATATGGTGGAGCACAGTCAGGTGCAGCAGTATAGGCGGGAGGTCGAAGAGCAAGCGAGGCAGGACTTGGTGGAGAAGTTAAAACAGGTCAACCTCTTCCTGCAGGTTAGTTTCTGTTTCTGTGATGGGCGTGGTTCATCTCCCTGCAGATACGCTCTGGCTGTGTGCATAGTGTGTTTGCTCTGGTTTGTTCCCCAGGGTTCTAGAGAGACGAGGACATGTGTGTCCTTCATTATTATAACTCATGATCTCTCATTAGAGAATCATTTGACTTTTAAAGCTATTTCGTATAAAACAGATTGCTAGAAGGAAAACAAATTGATGCGCAAAGTGTACCAAACTCTTGAGTTGTTATCTAGTTCCAGATTTAAACTTGGGAGCTAATTCTATTGTTCCTTGAATTCTCAGATTATTTGTGTACTATCATACAGAACGGGGGATGTGCCACATTGGTAACATGCTCAGTTAGCACAAACAAGAGAAGATGAAGATTGAGTGTGTTGTAGTTCACATCGAATGCAGTTGATGAGTGTCAGCACTCGTTTGCATGTGAATAATGACTGGCTTGTAATTACTCCTAAAGCACATTCTTCCGGCTTGCTGCAGGCACAGGCAGCCTCTCAGGAAAACCTGGAGCAGTTGAGGGAGAGCAGTAACGCTTCAGTGAGGAGTCAGATGGAGCTCCGGATTAAAGACCTGGAGTCCCAGCTCTCCAGAATGAAAACTCAGGAAGACTTTGATAAAATAGAACTAGAAAAATACAAGCAACTCTACCAAGAAGAACTCCGAGTTAGAAAATCGTTGTCAAGTAAACTGAACAAGTAAGTCATGACGTCGGCGCTCAGGAAATCAGCTCACTGCTCTGTCTCGGCAGCAACATTTTCAGTAAGACTGGGAGACTGGGAGTGCTAAATTATATTGTTATACAATTATATTTCCACATCCTTTAAATAGGACTGTTCACAGACTTGGTGATGTTTTGTTTTGGGAAGAAGACAACGTAGTCCCAAGGGTACTGCCGATATTCCTCCTTTGGGCACTTTCAACATTTGATATTTTAGTTTTCTTTGATTGTCATCTTTAGTGTTTCCATTAGAGGTTCCTGTCAACAAACTGATGGACAGATTTTCTAGTCTGTGTCGAGTTTACACGTGATGCAGGGAAGTGTTAACGCAGAACAGAAGCAGCAGCCCAGCGCCGCATTCTTGGTGCTGCTCCGAGTTAGTCCTTGGTGTCAGGTGCTCACTTTATCCTTAGTAATGGGAGCAAATACGTAAACATCTCGTGAGGGAGTGAAAGGTTTCAGTTATACTCAGGGAAGCCGATCCTCCAGTCATCTCCCAGTGAGCACTTAACGGGGTGTTTCTGATGATACCCTCAGGATGCCAGGAAGCAGAGCCCTTCCAGAAGGCAACTGTTACCGGTTACATCTCAACAGCCGTGTCTTTCCCCCTACTTTGTTGGAATTACTTGTTAGTTATATATCCCTCTAGATACAGGGGGGAGGGTCTTGGTCCTGCCTCAAATGATGTGGAAGACTTTATTGAGTCCCCTTGGGAGGCCTCACTCTCTCTGAAAAGTGGATGGGGAAAGGTGGTGAAGGAGGAAAGGGGGAGGGAACTGGGATTGGTATGTAAAATAAAAAAATATTTGCCTGGTGGTAGTGATAGTGGTGCATGCCTTTAATCTCAGGAGGCGGAGGCAGGAGGACCTCTGTGAGTTCAAGGCCAGCCTGGGGTCTACAGAGCAGGCTCCAAAACTACAGAGAAAATCTGTCTCCCAAAAAAAAAAAAAAAAAGTCCCTCTAGAAATACCTTCACTTTTTAGAATAATTTAAAACCTGTAATATTCAGCATTTACGTTCTGATAGGTTTTTCATGCTAAGTCCCTGTTGAGGTGCAAATTGCATGTATTCCCATGACAGCTTTTTAAACAGCCCTTACTCAAGACACATCTGGGACCGTGAGACACTAAGCCTTGGCCTTTTGTGGACTTCACAGGACTAATGAGAGGCTGGAGGAGGCCAGCACGAAGCTGCTCCTGGAGGAACAGCAGAACAGATCGCTGCTAAGCTCTCTCAGTACAAGGCCTATTGTAGAGTGTCCTTGTGTTGGAGGTCTTCATAATAGTTTGGTATTCAACAGAACTCTTATTCCAAGAGAAAATATAGTGATTCCTTCCTCAAGCCTACAGCCGTCAAATAAAAGAATGGAAATCTACCTGACCAAGGTTAGTATATTTTGTTTTTCCTTTTGGTTTCAAGTTTCTGATAAAATTCTCACTTTTAATTTAATGTATGATCCTGAGTTGTTTTGTTGGCCTGTGCACACTAATGTCATAGTAATTTTGCTAAAGGAGAAAAGTCACTGAAGTTCCTAGAGCTTTCATTTCAGCAGCTGCTCACTGTTATCTGGTTCAGGGAATGCAGCTAATGTTGGGCCCACGGGGGTCACGCAAAGATGGGGACAGACCACCAAATCTAATAAACCTGAAGCAAACTTTATTCCAGGAAAAAAATAAAAAAAATAAAAAAATAAATCGCCATGGGGCACAAAAAGCTTATCAGCTGGCTGAGACCACAGCCAGAGATGGACTTGTAAGGCTGCGGCAAAGGCCAGCTTTTGAACCCTCCCTTTTTATATTAAGAAATAGCAAGCATTAGGCAATAGCAAAGGGATATTTACAATCTTGAGGTGAAACTTAGACACAGATTGCCCTTCTTTGCAACTTCCGTTAACAGAGTTTTTCAGTTAAACTAGTGTTCGTATGAGTCCATTGTTTTCCCCTGGCGTTCCCTGATGGTGTTTACCAAGGCTCTGCATCTCCCCTGGCACTGCCAGTTTCACATAGCAGGGAAGGGTACGGGAAGATGCACAACCAAAAAGTCAAACGTCACGTACAACCCGTCGTTTAAAAGTTACCTCAGCTCACATCAGTAGCTGGTCAGGAGTGGCCCGGGGTATCTAAAGGCTGATCCTCAGTTTGCAGAGCAACCCTAAGTTTGCAGAGGTCGCTTCAGCCTTGCAAATAGAGCTAAGAGCTGTAAAGCGGAGTAACCCACTGTTCATAGTTAATCCTTAAGCTGCTGAGACAGCTGCTGACAGCCTGCTCTCATTCTCCTAGACTTACAACTTTATATTTATTTATTTTTACATTCTTATTTCTGGAATCTACATTTTTATATTCTTACTCTTGGACTCTTCAGCTAAGGCAATCCATTTCCTTAAAAGGAATGCTTACATAGGTTTTGGAAATTAGATATGGTTGTGACTACAGGTATAGCTTAAAATGTGACCATACACCTTCTTATGACAATTTCTCGGCAGTGTCCTGGACTTTCCATTCGAATGACAAGAGAATGGGTAATATCCAAATACCTACATGTGGATATTTTTGATTTAAAGAAATCTGATGCAAATACTACTTATTAATTAAATAAATGTAACATTCCATAAGATTAATTTCTAAGTTAAAAATATTCCATTTTATTAAACATTATAAATATTCAACTCATTTCAGATGCACCAGGAGTTGGAAAAAAGTATAAATAGAGAACTTAAAGAAGGTATGTACCAAAATTGATGAATTAAGTTTAAATTGACTAATTTCTGAAATAAATTATAAGTATTAAATGACATCATTTTTCTTGTTTATTGGATAGATTTTTTTTAATTAATCATTGTCTTACACAAAATTAAAGATGTGAAGATATTCCTTTCATGGTTTAATGCAGCAAATGTTTGTTTCATTTATCTTTGAGAATTTCATATTTAAGTACACTGTATTAGCATCATTCCCACCTCCCTCTGCACTCTGACTCCACCCATGCTCCCCACCGCCTCTCAAGTTCATGACCTCTTCTTCTGATATATGCAACTTAGAGGCCCAATTAGTGTTGCCTGTATTTGCCTGTGTTTAGAACTAACCACTTAAGAATGAGCTCTCGTCCTTGAAAAAGACTGATTCCTAGCTCTTCATCTCAGGGTAGGACTGTCTTAGGTAGGGTTTCTCTTGCTGTGTAAAGACCATGACCAAAGGCAACTTGGGGAGGAAAGGGTTTTTTCATCTTTCACTTCTATCACTGAGGCAAGTCAGGAACCTGGAGTCAGAAACTGAAGCAGAAACCATGGAGGAAGGCTGCTTACTGACCGTCCTTCTTTCTTACACAGTTTAGAGCCACTTGCCCATGGTAGCACCACGCACAGCGAGTCATTAATCAAGAAAATGCCCCATAGATTTGCATAGGGCAGTATGATGGGGGCATTTTCTCAATTGTAGTTCCCTCTTCCCAGATAAATTGTGTCAATTTGATCAGGAAAAAAAAAATAAAAGAAGGACAGGGCCTTTGTGGATTTTCTTCATCCTTGTAGGAATGCCAGCTGATAGAGTCTTTGCAGATATTGTGGAGGTTATCATGTTGTTGGGAGTTTATGGATACAGCATCCTTCTCTTGACCAGAGGACACGTCACAGCGGGTGTCAGGACCCTAGGCTTTACCTTCTTCCCACCTTCTCTTCCGTGGTTCCCTGAGCGCTGGGGGTAGGAGTTGTGATAGATGTTCTGTCTGGGGCTAAGGTACCACATAGTCACTTATTGTTTGCGTTTTGACCAGGGGTGGGTCTGTAATAGCCTCCTCGTGCTGCACAGAGACATCTTTGATGACAGTGAGAGCTACATGTATCTGTGGACATAGGAGTTAGACGTTTACAAGGCCCTTGGAGACTGTATCTTTTTAATGATGTGGTAGTAAAGGGTTCTCCTCTAAGGTCTATGACCTGTCCAGCTGTGCAGCTGTTGTGGTTCTCGGGTTTTCCTGCTAAGTAGAGATGTTGACAACTTTCCTCCCTTGGCAGCTTACATAGAACCTTCTGATACTAAGAGCTAGCCTCAGATAGGAAGCTTTCCGGTCAGATCCAGTTTAATTCATCTAGTCCTTTGTCCTAAGTTTTCAGTGTCTTTAGCAATGTGGGATTACTTCAACCTCCAAGAGGTAACCAAGGGCTACATCAGTGGTCTGTGTTGTTTTGAGAGTCACCTGGACAAACCAACCATTGGCTGACCATTCCAAAGGAGGTTTCTCATGACAGTTACTAGAGTTACTGTCAGCCTTAGTGACATAACTTCCTTTAAGATTTTACACACACACACACACACACACACACACACGTAAATATAATATGCTACCTTAGCGTTTGTCCCTCTCCTTCTGTATTGACCTTCCTCCTCCCCAGTTGGCGCCCCTCCCTGATATTCCATTTCCTACTTCCTATCCCCTGTATCCTGCTGTTCTTTCAACCTTCCCCACACCAACATGTGCTCCCTTTATACTTTCCTGAGTTTAGTTCCTTTTTTGAGATTGGTTTTCTTGACTCTCCAGTATTTGTATATTCTGAACAGTAATCTTACACACTAAGACTCTCTCCTGTTACGGGGGTTTCCTCCTTACTTGATTGTTTCCAGTGCTGTATGGAAAAGGCCCAGTTTGTCAGTTGTTCCTAAGCAAATTGAATCCTATTCAGAAAGTCCTTTCCTGCGAGTGTGTATCTTGTCCGGTACTACCTCTGTTTTCTTCCAGCTGTCAGGTTTTACGTTGAAGTCTTTTACCCATTTGGAGTTGTTGTTTTGCAGGGCGATAGAGACAGGTCTAGTTTCGTTCTTCCATTTGTGGACATCAGTTTCTCATCACCCTTTGTTAAAGATGTTTCTTTCTCCTGCAGTGTATATTTTTGTTATCTTGTCAAATATCAGGTAGCTATAAATATGTGGCCTTCTGCTGCACCCGTCTACATACCTGTTTATGTGCTGTGCCATGCTGTTTTCAGTACTATGGCTCTGTGATATAATCTGCATGTGATTGTTGGGAGTGGACTATATCATTTCATCTTATCATTCCTGTGCTTGTTACACTATCTTTGCACGATTGTTGAGTAAATGAGTCAGCCCAGACACTTCGATATTCACAGTGATAGTAAGTGTGCACGTGTGAGCAGTCAAATTTAGTTATGATTGTGCACTCTAGTCATGCATACACACTGCCAGTTCAGTTTCAACTCTTCTGCTGGTGTGGGTTTGACTAACTGGGAAGTCTCTGAGAGGCATAAATATATATAACCCTTTCTTTACAGCTGCTGCCGAGCTTGAATCTGAGTTCTGCAGAGTTTCTCCCCTTGGATCTGCTACTAAACCAGGTCAAGATCTACTCTCAGAAGCATCACAAGAATATATAGACATTTTAAAGAAAAAATATACAATCTGCTGAATTTTAAAAAAGAAAGGAAGAAAGAAAAGGCATATAACAGTAGAATCGGGACTGTTTGGAAGAAGGACCAGAGGAAGAGAGGACCTGAGAAGATAAAGGGGCATGCACTGTGTGGGTGTGAGGGCACACAGCTTCAGCCCCAGCACTTGAGAACCAGAGGACAAGAGGACCAGAGAAGATAAAGGGGCATGCACTGTGTGTGTGTTAAATGTGAAGTGGGTGTGAGGGCACACAGCTTCAGCCCCAGCACTTGAGAGGCAGAGCAGGCAGGTCTCCCGAGTTCAAGGACAGCCAGGGATACAAGTCTCACACAGAGAAAGAAGGTCCTAATGAAACCTACAATTTTGTGCAAATAATATATATTATTACATATGGTCTAAAATATATTTATTAGACTTTATATATTTTAATCGTCCTATTAAATGTATGACTTGAAAACAAAAGTGAAGAAAACTTTTTTGTCATGTGTATTAGAAAATTAATATGTTTACATGGGTTTTTTTGGTGGTTTAAGCAGATTTTGCAAGTATTATTAAACCAGTATTACCAGGTTTTACATACAAAACCCCCTAAAAGCCGGTTTCTCACTAAGTACTTTGGTGGGATGAAGTCCCGTCTTCATGTTGACACTTTTCTGGTTTTGTCACTTCGGTCTGCCACTGCTGTCAGCATTGTGAACGTGTTAATGTATTACAGCCGCCGTATCACCGTCAAACCTGGCTTCAATTTTAAGCCCTGATTTGTAGTTCTTGATCCTTCCTGCCTGTTCTGTTCATTCATTGCTTGTTCATCCTTGATGGTCTCCTAAACAGTCTTAAAATTAGGCAAAATGTCAAAGAATTGTGCCCACCCACCCCACTCGACCATTTGAAAGAGCCTTGCTGCCATCTCCCACTGTCCTTGACTATTTTAGTATTTTTGTAATTAACAGCACCTCAATAACTGGATGTCACCTTTGTGATGAGCCGGCTGACACTAATACACCTGCATTTAATCCTCAGATTCTTTTCCAGTTTGACGTCTTGACTACAGTGTCCTTTAACAAAAACTCCCCTTCAGACTCCTGGATTCCAGTTACTCACATTTCCTAGACCCCTTCAGCCTGGAACATTGCCCAGTCTTTCCTTGCTTTTCATGACCTTAAATCTTCATGGTAGAATTCATGTAATGCCCTTGAATTGAATTTTCTGCTTCATTATGATTAAATCATGCATTTCTTGGCAAGAGTATTACAGATGAAAAATTTCTCATTTTGTCCTATTAGGTAATCTCTAATTTAGACTTTCCCTAAAATTATGATGTTGATTTTGATCACTAAAGCAATTATCTGCTGTGTTTTTCCCTATATTTACTTTTGTAATAATTGTTTTATGAGGAGGTAATTTGTGACTGTAAATATCTGTTTTTCATCAAACTTAAAATATATTCAGTTACTAGTATCCATGTGGATTAATGGTTCTTCATTTTACTTAATGAGTTGTAAATGGTTGATAATATTTTTAATTATTTTTATATTTTGATAAATAAAAATTTTGAGAATTTCATACATGAGTGCTATATTTCTATCATTTCCACCCTTCCCTCTCCCTCCAGCTCCTCCTGTGTCCCTCCCAACTCCCTCTCAAATTCATGGCCTCTTTGTTGTTTTTATATACATATACACATGTGAAAATGCACCACCCTATTGAGTCCAGTTAGTATTCCTTTGTACGTGTGTTCGGGGGCTTGTAAATGTTCTGTTTCGGTAATTGGAGCACCATAGAAATTTTTTAAAGAATAGTACAAAGAAATCTTGGTTATTACCACTCTTTTCGCAAATGTAAGCATTGGGTTTTGTCCTTCCCCTTCTCGTCCTCTTTCAAAATAAATGCAAGTTAAGGGGTATAAAAGAGCATGTTTCTCTTGCGAGTGGCAAACATGACACATTTATTCCCAAGTATGTGTCTCTTAGAAACAAGGAGCTGTCTCCACATACCTGTAGTGGAATAATCAGAGTCAGGAATTTCAGCATCTACTTCAATTTTCACTATTATCTCAATAACTTTTTATAGGAAGAAACTTCAAAATGGAATTCTGTGCCCACCTTCTTTCTGTGCTGGGATTTTTGTCTGGCTTGAACTCGCAAAGGTCTTGTAGTGTGCTAGAGCAATGGCTGGGAATTCACATGTTCAACTGCCCTATTGTGCCCAGAAAACACTTCTTTTGGTGTTCACCATCTCTGGCTCTTCGAGTCTTTCTGCCCCCTCTTCCATGAAGATTGCTGCCCCACCTCCAGTATTGTCTCACCTGGGCCCGCTGGGGGCTTCTCTGCTAACTGCTGTCTACTGCAGAGGCTCCTTCCTCTAACTCTAGCTTTTGTCAAGTTGTCCCACACATCCAGCCAGTACAAACGATACTAGGAATACTTCTGTGCGGATGTTTATGTTCGGATATTACATTTTGTTGAGAATATTGCTGGAGAATTGCTGGGCTAAATGGCAAATCAACATTTAACTGCCAAATCGTTCTATAAACTAACTTCCCATTTTACATTCTCACAAGCAAATTCTCTAATACCCTTCCAAGTACAAGGACACTGTTTTTTTGTATTGGAAAAATGATTGCTCTTTCTGGTAACTAGAGAGGGCTGGTCCCTCTTTCACATGTGCGTGTTTGTCTGTGAAGATCAGCGGTTGATGCAGAGGCGTCTTCCTCAGTTGCCTTCTCCCCTTTATTTTTTGAGATGGGACCACACAGTAAACCTTAAGCTATTTTATCTAGACCCACTCCCCCCAGTGAGCTCTGAGGACTCTTTCTGGCCTCTAGTGCTGTGTAAATTAGTCGTCTTCACCCTCCTGCCCCAATTTGACACAAGCTAGTCACCTGAGAAGAGGGGACCTCAATTGAGCAAATCAGATTGGTCTGTAAGCAAGTCTATGGAAAGCATTTTCTTTATTAATGATTGGTATGAGAGGGCCCAGCCCACTGTAGATGATGCCACCCCTCGGCAGCTGGTCCTTCCAGGTATAGTAAAGACAAACCAGTAAAAGGTATTCCTTCATGACCACTGCTTCAGTTCCTGCCTCTAGGTTCCCGCCTTGATTTCCTGCCCCGACTTCCTTTTATAAAAAGACTGTAAACCGGAAGAAGGAACGAACCCTTTCCTCCCCATGATGCTTTTGGCTGGGGTGCTTTATCAGAGAAATAGAAACATCAAGAGCAAGCTCTGAGGTTGTAGTTGTGCATCGTGCCTGGCTGTTTACATGAGTGCTTGGAGTCCCAGCCCAGGTCCTCGTGTTCATGCAGATCTCTTTTCAACTGAGCGGTCTCCTCGGCCTAGTTCTGTTATTCTCCTCCATAGAATAGTGTTTGGGGAGGCAGGGATTCGCTTCAATACATCAGACAGGGTATTCTTGAGAACAGAAACAGTATGTGGATGAATCGGGGCACCCAGTTTGGTCAGCAACCCTCCTCTGCAAGAAGACAGTATAAGTTGGCCCAAGGATGTCTTTGGACCTGAGGCCTTCTCAGATTGTTTGGAATATGATGTGGTTTAAGATGAGTTGGTTTCACCATGTGGGGCTTTAATTCCCCATGTGGACCTGAGTAGGCATGGGGTATGGGACTGGGAACTAAAACTCCAGCTTATTCCAATTACTTCTTAATTGAGAAGTGTTATTTAGAGGGCACTCATTTACTTTGTCTTTAAATTCTTTAACTACTAAATCACATAAGGTTTAGAAGACAGGCCTATATTCAAGTCCCATCAGGTCGGATTCTCCCTCTCTATTGCTCCCTTTTCCCCTTATGGGTTCCCCATCGAGTAGTAAATAATCAGGTCAGAAGGACTGACATGAACCCCTCAAGACTGTAGAACCTTGACCTCTAACAGTGGGAGACCTGGGCCAAGTATAACAGAGCTTCACACCCTGCAAGACGGTCAAGTCTGCAGTGTGATGGTTCACACTTAGGTAACAGCAGGAGGTGCTCAGGAAGGTACGTGCTTTACCCCGGCCTGTCCATCACACAATACATGCAAACTGGTGACAGACACAGCTTGAAGAAATGACAATCCTTCCTCCAAGAACTTGCAAAAAATATCAGGAACATCTCAGGCCTACATAATATATATTAAAAGAGCATCACCCATTGTACCTGCTGTGCGAATCTCTGCTGGTCTCTCCCACCAGACCACTCCCATCAGCTTCTGGGTAAGAAGAGCTTTATGAGGAGAGCCCTCAGCTCCTGTAGCCAAGTTTTAGAATAGTTCTCTACCTTCTTGCCTCGGTACTTTGTCTCTCCACTTAACTGGCAGCTGGATGGGCTGGTAAGAACCCTTCAAACCTTCAAGACCAATGCGTCTTTTAGAATTACATCTTTTATTCCCTTTAATGGGACTTCGAGAAAGCTGTTGAGAAGCAGAGATGAGAGGGCATCCTCGCATCCTTCCTGATTTGAGCGAGGAGGCATCTCTGTGTAATCCAGTGGTATGGTGGTCAGGGACTGGAGAGACAGCTCAGTGCTTAAGAGTTCTTGCTGCTCTTTCAAAGGACCAGAGTTTAGTTCTCAGTACCCATACTGGGCAGCTCACAATTGCTTGTAACTTGAACTCCAGGGCCCTCATCTGCCCTCTGCAGGCACCGGCATGTACCTTTGTAGCATGTATACACAGAGAGAGAGAGAGACAGAGACAGAGATAGAGAGAGACAGAGACGGAGAGAGAAAGAGAGAGAATATCTTTTTGAAAGCATGATGCTAGCTGTAGTGGAGCAATTCTTTACTGTACTGAAGCTGCTTTGCTGTAGACCTGTTGCCTGAGAGGTTTTTTCGTGCATGGGTATGGAATATCATCCAATGCTTGTTTAGCATGGATTGATATGGCCAATTTTGTTTTGTATTTTTTCATTTTTATGAATTTTCTGAAGTTGTGAGAGAAAATTTACTCCTAATTTTTTTTTCAACTTCATTAGGGTCACAGTGTTTCAAATGCATATCATCATGTTTGGAAGCAGTGGACTTAATGCACAAATGATTATCTTCAGAGACAGCTGTCTGAAGAACAAAAGGGATGAGCCAGCACAGTACAGTCTCTCGTGTTTATTGGATTCACAGCATGTGTGCTCTGTGCTCTCCCTATTTTGTGGCTTACTCATCTTTTTTTCCCAGGATGGCACCCAGACATACATTGTATTAAAACATCTGTTCTGTAGCCCGGACCTTTTCATGTTGACCGGGTGTTTCATGAACATTGCTTGTAGCCTTATTTTTAAAACTTCACTTTTCTCTCTAGTAAGAATTTTCTCACGTTTAATGTTGAGGAATAATTTTCCCATAGGCGTTAGATTCATTATGATTTCGTGTTTTGATGTTCTTTCCTCCCCCACCCCCAAATCAGGGCTTCTCTGTGTAGCCTTGGCTGTTTTGGCTGTCCTGGAACTCACTCTGTAGACCAGGCTGGCCTCAAACTCAAAGATTCACCTACCCCTGCCTCCTAAATTCTGTTTTTAAAGGCATAGGCCACCACTGCCCACGTTCATTAGGATTTTTTCTTGAGAAATTTTTCCTACTAACAAATTCTGAAATGCTGCTAGAATTTTGCTCTGAGTCACACTCACAGTGTTTTTGTGGACGGAAAGAATTGATGTCCAAGTTAAGTGGTTTTGCTGTTAACATTACCTTGTTCCTCAATCAGCATTTTGTTATTGGTGAATACAGTTTCCCAAAGATATTTAGGTTACCTTTCTTGACTCTTGCCATTCAAGTGGTCAATTGTCTAATGTTCTAGAAATAAGACAAATTAATCTTCCCACATAGACACTAGCACATCGCTTATAAAATAATACCTTGCTACAAAAATCCTAGGATAATTCACTGTGGTCCTTTTTTGTCCAGCTGTCAGGAATGAGAATGACTGCATGGACACTATTCTATTATGTGAGTTTGTGATCAAAAGTAAAACTTACAGAAATGTAGCTGCGGTTCATTCTGTTTAATAAAGCTCACCTGAAGATCAGAATGCAAGCAGCCACACCAGTCAGCCATGTAGGCCTGGCAGTGCTGGCACACACCTTTAATCCCAGCCACATTAGCCAGCCATAGAGGCTGGGGCGGGTGCATGCCTTTAATCCCAGCACTAGAGAGGAATATAAGGCAGATGAGACAGGAACTCTCTCTTTCAGTCTGAAGATTTCATAGAGGTAAGAGCTCTCTAGAGGCTGCTTTGCTTTCCTTATCTTCAGGTTGAACCCCAATATCCGTCTCTGGGTTTTGGTTATTTGTGCTACACAGAAAGGTCTGGTGTAGCGGAAAGGGAAGAATATGATTATGATAAAATATAGTTTTGATTTCCAATGTAGAATCAAGCTACATCTTTCCATGCACCCTTCAAAAATGATAAGGATTGACAGAAGAGCAAATGACATTACCTATAGTCACTGGTGATTTTAGCATAACATTACTACAGTACCCTAATTGCTACTAAACAAAAGTTTACACATAGGAGAAACTGTGAACCCACATCTGAGACGTTTGCTGGAAACTGGTGATAACTGAGGGAAAGCAGAGTCTACAAGTAATGGATTCTTTCTGAGCAGAGCAAGTCTGGGAGCCAGGGCTACACAGGGAAACCTGCCTTGAAAAACCAGAAAGAAAGAAAAGAGGGAGGGAGGGAGGGAGAGAGGGAGGGAAGGAGGGAGGGAGGGAAAAAATTCAAGAAATTCAGGAAAAATGTGGACAGAAGGGTACTCTTCAACATTGCTGGGAAATGTAAACTAGTTCAGCCACCATGGCCTATATTATACACACACACACACACACATACATACATATACACACATTGCATTTTTTTCTGCTACAAAAAAAGAAGTTACATCATTTACAGGAAAATGGAGGCAACTGAGAGAGGATTATACGAAGATAATTAGTAAGTCTCAGAAAGGCAAATGTTTTTTCACTCTTTTGTAGTTCCAAAATCTTATACAGTACACAAAATTACATATATTTGGGCAGATTATATAAACTTATTGACAGATGACTAGGAAGGGGAGGGTTGATGAGTTTGGAGGGAAATGTTTAAAGATATTGCATATTTGTATAAAAATGTCCCTATGTATAATAAGTGCACATAGTGGGGAACAAAGTTATTGAGACTGCCAGTTTCTAATTAGCTAAGGCATTTAGTATGTTCAGTGTTCATCTACACAGTAGACAAGTTATCTCACTGACTTAAGTCATTTCCCTCAGTAGCCATGGTTCCTCTCCTTGCTGCTGTTTCAAGATCACCTCTGGCTTGTTCATACAATACACTGTTAACAGAAATAGTTAAGGACATAAGCAGGCAGCCCAGAAGTCATGTCTTCTAATACGGGTGAAACATGAGGCCCCTGGAATATCTCAATAGAGAAATGAACAGAAATATCTTCCGGGCTGGGGAAATGGGTCAGTGGGTAAAAGCACTTGCTGAACAAGCCTGAGGACCCGAGGTTGAATCCCGCAATCCTCAGGTGTGTGTTGTGAGCTGTAATCCCAGATCAGGACTACTATGCTACTATGGAGAAATGGGAGATGTGAAAATTCTTAGAAAATTGCAGAAATTGCAGGCCAGTTAGCCTGATGTGTGTGTCAGAGAGAGAGAGAGAGAGAGAGAGAGAGAGAGAGAGAGAGAGAGAGAGAGAGAGAGAGACCCTGTCTCAAACAAGGTGAAAGTCCAGGACTGACCAAATGATGTCTTCTGACTTGCACACACACATTAGTCATATGATTCTCGCACATGCAAACATACACACACACACACACACACACACACAATCTTCTGATACCCAATAAAGTATTAAACTATACAAAGTGCCCAGATGCTTCACAATTAAAAGAATATACAAAAGCCAGGCAGCGGTGATGCAACCTTCCCCCCCCAGCTTTAGTTTTTAATTGAACTGGGACTATAAAAAGACCACTTGCATTATACGTTTGTAGAGAATACCAGAAACAAACATTTGGGAAGATTTATGAAATTTTATCTTGTTGGAAATGTGATATACCAAGAGGCCAATTTGGTATTTTTCTTGGTACATATTTTATGGATGATTTTTCCTATTCTTTAGATGTCTCATTTGTCCAATGGTCTTCAGATTCCTTACCTAGATGCCTTTGTTTTCCTAAAAAGACAAAAACAAAATCTACTCCAACCCTAATTTTTGGGAGGTTCCCTTATCGTAAGTTATATCTGATCAAATGAAAAGCATTTATCAGTTTTAAAGTTAGTTTAGATTGAATTGCCATGCTGTTTGATTAAACATTACTTCTTCTAATCAAGGGGTGTCTCTTGCTCAAATCTAATCTTTAGGTGATGCACACCTTTAATCCCAACACTCAGGAGGCAGAGACAGGTGGATCACTATGAGTTCAAGGCCAGCCTGGTCTACAGAGATAGTTCCAGGACAGCTGGAGCTTTTGCACAGAGAAACCCTGCTTGAAAAACCAAGAAAGGAAGTGAAGGAAGGAAGGGAAGGAGGGAGGGAAGGAGTGGAGGAGAAAGGGAGGAAGAAAGGAAAGAAGGAAGGAAGGATATACAATGTTACAATGTTTTTCTGCATTACACAGAAAGTGGTCTCACGGATGGAGACAGTGTGGCTATAGTTCTCCAGCATCACATCCCTGTATGGGGACTGCTGGCTGGTCCTGGGTGAAGCCCAGTCACATCTTTAAATGATGTGAGTTTGTGGAATTTTTCTTCCATCTGAAATAGTTAACCTTGGGTGTTATGAAAAAAGGCATGTGGGGCGAATCTTTACTGATTACTGCTTATGGCTCATCAAGATGATTTTAAAATATTTGTTTCATTTTCTGTTTTGTGGGAGAAGGACAATAATAACAGGAACATGTTGCCATAGTTCCAAGTTAAAAATCTATGGGGAAATGAGCAAGTCTCCTAATGTACTCTGGAGGTTCATTTCATCAAAGTCATGTATTCGAGGACCTGATACAAAAACATGGGATATAAAGTGCTACCTTGCAACGATAAAGTAGAGATCATACAACTTAAGCATACAAAGGATGAGCAATGTTGGTTATTTTGAGCTTCTCAGAAGCTTAAGACCAAAGCACAAGAAAAGACAAGGATATTCTAGGACATTCAAGAAATTAGTCGCAGAACAAACAGCAGAGGACATGAGGATATGGCCTGGTACCATGATGGAGGAAGGTCATTGATTAAAAAATAAAGAAACTGCTTGGCCCTGATAGGTTAGAAAATAGGTGGGTGGAGTAAACAGAACAGAATGCTGTGAGGAAGAGGAAGTGAGCTCAGATGCCATGCTCCCTTCTCCCGGGCAGACGCAATGAAGCAAGCCACCAGGTCAGACATGCTGAATCTTTCCCGGTAAGACTGATGCTACACAGATTATTAGAGATGGGTTGATCAGGATATGAGAATTAGCCTGTAAGGGCTAGAGCTAGTGGGCCAAGCAGTGTTTAAATGAATACAGTTTGTGTGTTGTTATTTTGGGGCATAAGCTAGCCAAGCGGCCAGGAGCCGGGCTGTGGGAAGAGGCCCGCAGCTCCTACAACAGTGCCAAAACAAGAAAAAAAACCACAAAAAACAGGAAAAAACATTATAAAGTAATTTGGGACCAACATTCTCCAAAACACTGAATCTCTATCTAAGAGGACAAATGTCGCGTCTCTACCCTCGTCCAGCAAGGATGATGCACGACACACCAGAGCTCTTCTCACTGCAGTTTATTCCAGGACTTTATTCACTTTCTCTCTCTCCCCGGGCAAACCTCTCCCAGCCCTTAAGTAGGCATGGGCTGCCAATCCCGGATTGCCAGGTGGGCACTGCCCATAGGCCCACGCATATGCAAGCAGCTGATGATCATTGTGTGATAATAGCATAAGTCAGGTCTTAGGCATAATTAGGAGCTGATTATCAGATGTGGCTTCACGCAGCTCGCTACAGACAAGGTTATTTATTTGTTTATTCTTAAGCAGTGAGTTTTACTTCACCGCTTGTCTTTCCTAACTCTAGCCATTTAAAGTCAGAGTAGCCATTAAGGTGTCACAGACCATAACATGTTAGTTTATTTTTTAATATATTTTTTATTTTATGTGTATGAGTGTTTTGTCACAGGTATGTCTGTGCACCATGTGTTTGTAGTGCTCTCAGAGGCCAGAAGAGGGCAGCAGATTCTCCGGAGCTGGAATTACACAGCTGTTAACCACCATGTGGGTGCTTCGAACTGAACTTGGGTCTTTAGCAAGAACAGGTGCTCTTAACCATTGAGCCATCTCTCCAACCCAAGAGTTGGTTTCTAAATGTGTGTGGAAGGCCTCAAGAAATCACTGGGGCAGGCTCCAAGAAGTCAGTGTTTGCTTGTTAAAATGGAGAACTTTGGGTTTTACTTTTTTTTTTAAACTCTACATTGGGCATATGTGTAACTGTCCTGAAGCTATTCTAAGAGAGACACTTGTGTCCCCTCCTTTAGGCTATCAGAATATCTACAGAATAAGCCCTAATGAGTTAGATTTTTTTCCAGGGGAAGGACAAGGCTGGGTCCTTGATGCCAACCAAGGGAAAACATCATCACACAGTATTCACGATTTATGTGACCCACTGGGAGCCCCGGCCAGGAGCAGAGACGATGCAGGTCCAGCATGCAGGACCACATATGGACTAGGACTACTTGGCTGTGCATAGTTCTTCAACTTATCTAAGCTAACCTTAAGTCGGTACCCTGAAAATGGACCTTAGGGTGGCTGACGCTGGTCCTCTCTGCCTCTTCCCAATGTGGCCACACTGAATGACATTCTCTTCTTTGCTTTCTTCCTGTTACTTGTAGAGACAACACACACACACACACCTAAAAGGGTTGAAAATAAAAAGCATATCCCACTGTCCAACAGGCAGGTTCTGACTGATAGGCTCCTGCCCCAGTAGCCTGTTTTAACAGTAACAATTAGGGCCTAACTGATTATGGCTCTGGCATCTCACCCCAAATGGTTGGTTTCAAGGGGACAGATTGCAGACTGAAATTCACTCCTCTGTTACTTAGTTTCCCTCTTGACTTCATTCAAATACATCCCACACACCAGCCTTGCAGGCAAAGTAGGTGACTTAAGAACGACCCTAATTCCTCTTAGGGGTGCCATTTACTCCCCTAAGAAGCACACTGCATTTTTGTGTATGGTGTCTATTCTTTTATTAAAACCTTTCTATCAATTCTGGCTGGTAAAACTATGAGCGAAAGTCCTGTACCTTTCACTGAGTCTTCTGCAATGCTAATTAACCCACTAGGACTTCAATGATTACGGAGAACTGGGCATGCTGCCAGTCCAAAGCCAAGATATTATGGACCACCTTTAGTGACTGCACACCCGTAGCCCTGACAGACAGGATCTCTCTATGCAGCCCCGGCAGGCCTGGCACTTGCTATGTAGAACTTGCTCTGTAAGTTTGAGGCTAGCCTGCCTCAAATGTGCATGCATTAAAGGTGCTGGCATAAACGTCACGTGCTATCTTGCCCCTGCAACTTTTGCCCTCTTAATACCCATTGTTTGCCCTCTTCTGTGTGTAAGTTAACATCTCTGTGGCCATTGGGTACATTGTATGGAGTTTACAGACACCCAGTCCCCACCAACAAAAGGGCTATGTGTGTCATCAGATAGAATCTGAGGCTTATAGCCAAGATTTCCCACTTGATGCTAACCCACCTAATGCTTTCACTAAGGTATTTAAGTATCCTGACTTAGACTTCTTTTGTTCCATTATAAAGGCTTTGAGATGGACTAGAGAGATGGATCAGAGGTTAAGAGCACTGGGTGCTCTTCCAGAGGACCAGAGTTCAGTTCTCAGCACCACTTTATGGCTCACAACTGATCATAATTCTCTCTCGGTCGGGGGATCAGATGTCCCCCTTCTAGCCTCATCATACATGGCACACATGGTACACAAACACATACATGCAGGCAAAACACCCATATACATAAAATAAAATAGCTCCATGAAGCTGCTTCCACATTGGAACATGAAGTTTGGGGTACCCTAAATCTGTGCTCCATTACCAGTATCACTAAATTTGGTTCCAAAGTAATCTTTTTCTTATCCCCTTTGAGGCAAGAGCTGTGTTTCTGTGTCAATTACCCCGAATCTTGCAGGCTGTTTGTTCTCACAGTACCATTGTCTCCTTTTGATTGTTTTGTTGAGACAGGGTTTTCTCTGTGTAGCCCTGGCTGTCCTGGACTCGCTCTGGAGACCAGGCTGGCCTCGAACTAAGACATACACCTTTCTACGCTGGGAGTAAGGGCCCATTGCCACCTGGCAGTACCATCTTCTCTTAAGTTGGCCCTTTGAGGACCAGTGGGTGAACCTGGCTTCTTTGGGCTGCTAGGGCTCAGCCTTTGCTCCAAAAAGCTCTGACACCATACAAATGTGTAATACATACATTTTATGAGTAGCAATTGTAATTTTCTTATGAAAGATTTAATATTTCCATATTTCTAAAGTTGAGTAGATTGCAAACTGAAGTTATCAGTTATCAACAAGTTGTTTTACATATTCAGTATGTCCGTAGTGAGATGGCAATAATGACATCTGTATCAGTTGGATAAGGCTTTAAAATTCTTAGGGAAGTAACGTGTAAGACACTTTCCGTGGTGTCTGGACTTTGGTTTATATATACTACACACACACACACACACACACACACACATTTAGTTTCTCACGTTTCGTGTTCTCATTTACATAGTTTTGAAAGCTAGCAACTCTAGGATAAAACTGAGATCTCTGGGTGTACAGTCGCACTTGGTTTCAACTACCTACGCTACCCCCCAATACACACTGCACAGCCTCAGACAGCATGTCTTCCCTCCCAGGGTGTCAATTGCTAGCTCAATCATTCCCTTAAAGACCAGGCCTGAGGGGAAGAGGCGCAGCATTCAGTGAGGCACTCAGCGCCAAACTTCATAATGTGATCCAATATGGAGTTGTCGCGGAGGCTGCTGGAAAGCGTAGTTCCCCGCGAAGGGTCGTTCGGCGCATGGGCGGAGCCCTCGTCTGTCACCCGCGGAAATTTTGTCTTCCGCCTAGGGGTGTCTGGGGACCTGGGGCGGGGTGGTGGTGGTGGTAACAGCGCTGCGGCACCCCGGGCCTGGGGACCTCGGAGTGCGGCGGGCGCGGCGGGCGAGCACGGAGGCGGAGGAGCGGCGGGCGCGGCGGGCGGGGCGCGGGGAGGGGCGGGTGGGGGAGCGGAGGGGAGGGGAGGGGAGGGGAAGGGAAGGGAGGGGAGGGGAGGGGAGGGGTGGAGAGGACTGCGGCGCCCGGGAGGCCCGCCTGAGCCGCAGCCCAAGTGACGTGGCGCCCACTCGCAGCTTCCTCGTCCGCCCGCCACGTCAGCGTCCGCCCGCTTCTCAGCCACCCCCGAACGTCTGCAGCGGAGACCGCGGGACTCCCTGACACCGCTGTCACCGAGGTGAGACTCGCCCGGGGCGCACGGAGCAGGGCAGTCGTGCCGAGAGCCGAGGAGCAGCAGGGCGGGATGCTTCCCGATTGCCCGCGCTGGGTCCTTTTATCTCGGCCTCCGGTGGCGGTCACAGAGGAGGCTATTCCGTTTACCCAGGACCTGCGGGTGCCTTAATCCTCTATTGTTTTACTCTGCGGTTGCCGCCTGTTCCTGGCAGGCAGTCACGTCTGCAGTTGCTTTCTGCTGAGCGACTGAGAACGTAGCGATGAAGCATACTCGATCATATTTGGAATCTTCTATTTCTAAAAATTCTTGAACCTCCTCTCGATCTCTTAGTGTGAACGATTAATTGAGGCTCTCCCTACATCCCTCAACCAGCCTTTGTTAGACCGTTGAGCAGTTATTTGGAAGAACAGTCTTACTTTTAGAAACACCTTTCAATATTAAATTTCACTGAGAAGCTGAATGTCGTATTCGCTCTCAAAGAGAATAGAAATGAGATTGGGCGGGCGGGTGGGGTGTGTGTGTATGTGAGCAATCTGCTCCTGTAGCTCCAGACTAGTTTGGAGCTGTTGAGCCTCGCGCATCAGCTTTGGGAATGTGTGTGCCACCGCGTCTAGCAGAGACAATTTTTTTTCCTTAAAAGATGAAAATTGTAGTTCATTTATATTCTCAGTTATGAAGGCGATTTCCTAATGCGGATGATTGGCCTATTTGTATCTGATCTTATTACCTTACACTTACATATTAGGCATTTTGTAAGCATCCTGCTGGCTGGATTTGAGCACTTCGTTTCTTTAACTGTATCCACAATATGTATGCCTGTTTAGGGACTATGGTACTAAAACTGTTGTCCATTTAATAACTTTTTTTGAAACAAGGTCTCACTATGTATTCCAAGCTGGTCTAGCTCTCAGTGTATAGCTTAAACTGGCCTTGTTCTTGCCAGCCCTCCGCCTCCACCTTTCCATGATGGGTTAAAGGTGTGCATCACCACATCTGGCTTCAAATTGATATTTTGAGGGTTGATTTGTTTCTAAACTAGATTTGGGAGCCATGTCAAAGTTCATTGAGACTTGATTACAATTTCCCCAGATTTAGGCTATCTGGGGGATAATCAATTACAGGGATCTAGACTTGTGTTTCTGTGTCAAGACTGACTCAAGGTTGCCGGAAAGGTTGTTCACAATTACCTAATTCCTCTCATTTTAAAGATAACAACTTTGAGCTGGGCGGTGGTGGTACACACCTTTAATCCCAGCACTTGGGGTGCAGAGGCAGGTGGATCTCTGTGAGCTCAAGGCCAGCCTGGTCTACAAAGCGAGTTCCAGAACAGCTAGGACTGTTACACAGTGAAACCCTGTCTGGGGATGGGGGTGGTGAGAGATAATAGCATTGAAACTGCCTCCCTATATTAGCAGCTAACCCTGCAACAGAACAAAAGACAAAATGTATCCTATGTAACTGAAAATGTATTATTTGTAAGATTCTTGAAGACGTGTTTTATTTTCTTTTTTGCTCAGAGAAAATGTAATTTAGGCAGAAGAAATGTCTCATGTTTGAAAGTTTTGAAATGACTTTCTAACCTGGGAGGGGTTGTAATATTAACAGAAAAAAATGTTGCCTCCAACATAAACACTTACAGTACTCAGTGTGCATATGTTATAGCCCCTTTGAAATTAATCTGTTATTCAGTGTTTAAGTATTCATCAAACAGACAGTTGAAATGTTTAGATTTAGTAAAAGAAAAAAATGTCTCAGACTCATCAAGATTGTGTTAGAATATCACTAGAGAGGTGAGTGTTACTTCATGGTCATCCTTCTGAACTGATCAAAAGGACAGCTTCTCTGCAGACAGTACTAAAACATTGTATGTAAATTTCTCACAGGTGACCCGGAACTGTGGCATACGGTTTCTTATGACTTCACTCTCCCAACTTTAAAGGGTAGAAACCCCTTCTAAAAACACAACCGAAAATGAACAAGTTCAAGGTGAGTAACTTAATTTGTTTAACTCTGTGTGTGCACACACATGTTCAGAGAGGTTTTTCCAAAGAGACTCTGCGGGGTTGGAGAATTGGCTCAGTGATTAAGAACAGCTGTTGCTCTTGCGGAGGACCCTGGTTTGATCCCCAGCACCCATGTGGTGTCTCAAAATCATTCGTAACTCCAGTCCTCGAGGATTCAGTGCCCTCTTCTGACCTCCACAGTCCTCGAGGATTCAGTGCCCTCTTCTGACCTCCACAGTCCTAGAGGATTCAGTGCCTTCTTCTGACCTCCACAGTCCTAGAGGATTCAGTGCCCTCTTCTGACCTCCACAGTCCTCGAGGATTCAGTGCCCTCTTCTGACCTCCACAGGCATTCACATGATGCACAGTCACACATATATGCACGCCAAACACTCATACACATAAAATAATAAAATAAATCTTTAAAAAGTGAATCTCTGTATTAAATTAGGGAAGTATGACTGGTTTAAAATCTCCTCAGGATTGAATGAAACAGCAGCTATCAAAGTATGGTCCGCAGAGCCCAAGCACCCTCAGCCTCTTTCAAGGGATCTGGTAATGTCAAAGGTCATATTAGGAATGCTCAAATTGCATGTGTTCTAATAGTGTGAAGGCAGTAAGAGACTGATGACTGTCCTGCATAATTGGAAAGAATGAGGGTGATGGAAGGGAGCGGTTGAGGAAAGAGTGCATCAGTCGAGAAGCAGAAGATGTGAGTTATGCTGACATATGAAAAGTAGTGTACCTTTTTGGTACATATTATTATACAGTGTTTACATATTAAATGCATTGTGGTGGGAGCAAAGTTCTTTCTTATTTCCTTGCTGAAATTTCATCCCAGATGCACTGTCCCTACAATACTTGTGCCACAGGAAGTCGGCATTCTGCTTTGAACGTAGAATTCTTTAGAGCAGTGGTTCCTCACCTTCCTAAGCCGTCACCCTTTAATCCAGCTCCTCGGGTTGTGCAGTCCCCCACCGTGAACTTACTTTCCTTACTACTCTATAGCTGCAATTCTGCTACTGTTATGAATCGTAATGTAAATATCTGTTTTCCGATGGTCTTAGGTGACCCCCATGATAGGATTGTTTGGCCCCCCCGAAGGGTCATGACCCACAGGTTGAGAACCACTGCTTTAAAGACATAAGGTGACTGACTGATCTAGATTTAACTTTCAACATAGCATGAAAGTTTAGACCTTGCAAAAATAGGACAATGACACAGATTTATTAATTATCATTGGATTTTTGCAAAGAGCCAAGTAAAAGATTTCTACTTTCCTTAAGAATATCTTCAGTGGAACAGTAAAAACTTACTTTTGATATTAAAAGATAATGAGAACACACTTTCCTGATTCCTTTCATACTTTACATTCACATTCATCCTTAATGCTACTGTAAAAATTGCTGATTTTGTTAACCCTTGACCATTAAGTGCACATCTTTGTAACATTGTGTGATGGAATGGGAGGTTCACATAACGCCCCTCTGCTAATCCTGAACTGTAGCGATTGGTGCCCTAGGGCAAGCACTTATTTGATTTTTATGAAAATATCTTGACAGTTTTTCATGGAATATCTTTTATATTTGAAAGAATTGGCAGAAAACTATAGTTATTGAGAATTAACAGAGTCTCACTGTGTAGCTCTGGCTTGACGGGAACTCACAGAGATCTTCCTGTTTCTGCCCTGGAAGTGCTAGGATTGAGGTGTGTACCACCACAAGACCAGTAACAAACTTTTTCTTAATCTTATGAAAGTCTGTCACTTCCAGGAAAACAACTGCTAGTATTTTTGTTTCTTTTTTGCTAATTTTAAAATTTGATTAATGTATAAATTAGAATATTGGAAAATGTATGACCTCCATAATGAACTGAACGTGACAACTTCCTAAAGAATTATCTGACTAGGTCACTTATGTTGTTAACAAATATGATTTTAAAAATAATTGTAAAATTTATCAGTATTTGACTAACATTTCTGATTTACGTTCAGTGGTGGAGTCAAGCAATTTGAAAGCAAAGTAAAAAAACAGATCTTGTGTTTATTAGAGAATGCTGTTCTCAAATGTAATAATTGAGGAGACGTCTGAATTTAATAAGAGGGAACTAATTGGAAATCAAGAATATCATTACAAAACCACAGCACTCAAGTCAGAAGGAATGAGAGACAGCTTATTCTGGAGCAAAATATGATTGGCTGTGGCTCAGGAACGTAGACTCCAGTTATCCCAAATACCATGTCCCAGGTTGATGACAAAAATGAAGTTTTTGTAATGACAGAAGGAAGTTATAAAACAAGGTGCCTTAAAATAATAAGCGAAAGCCTCAGGGTGTCAGGTTACAGTGAAGCCCCCAATGCTATCTCATGACATCCTTGCACTGATGGAAGCTGGGGGTCTGTTTGTATGTTCCAAAGGGAGTTTTAACAAGGAGGGATGTCAGGTCAAACACAAAGGATGGAAATGAATGGCTGTTAAGAAGGCTGAAGATAGTCCAAGGTTATTTGGCTTTGGATTAGTATTGTCCTAGGGCTTCATATATGAGAGGACGCAGTCACTCAGTCAGTAGAATCTTTAGCACAGGTGCAGCCCCTTTTCTGGGCACTTTAGTTGATAGTTCTCCTTTGGTTAAGTAAGCATCACATTCTGTGCGTGCAGAGGACAAATGTTGTTTGATGTCCCGTGATGGCAGAGAGACTGATTCCTAAGATCTGGTACAGGCAAGACTCAGTAGGCAGGGATGCCATCTTCAGGAGAGAGATCCAATTGGTAAAGTCATTACGGAAGCAACCACCGAATCAAATCTACTGGCCACTATGAGCTGGATCTGACCCCTCCCCCGTCTCTTACATAACATATGCTTTGACATAAAATAGGAATGTTATAGCTAAACTTAAAATGACCAAAAACACAGTGTGGCCTTGTTACATTATACACCCTTTAGCTGCACTCCCAGGGATCAGGCCATGCCCTCTTCTTGCTCCCTCTCTGGGACAGAGTTGACACATGAATTCACAAAAACCGTGATTGCACTATGTGTAAGTTCAAACCAGAAAAAAAAAATCCCAGTACAAAGACAGGAAAATGGACTCAAAGTCCCACCCCTAACCAAGACCTATTTGCAGCTGAAGCCTGCTGGGAGAGGGAAATCCCTTTTCTCCAGTGGAGTGTTGCTGAGTTGCTGTCCACACTCTGGGCAGGTCCCATGACCTGGCATAGTTGGCCGGCACAAAGCTGATTCCATGTCAGGGTTTTTGTATGATTTTTTTGTTTTGTTTTGATTTTTTGTCAGACTGGTTTTGTTTTTGTTTTGTTTTAATTTTCATTTGAGGAGAGAGAGAAAGAGAGAATATCAAGTTGGGTGGATGGGGAGGTAGGAAGGATCTAGAAGAAGTTAGAAGAGAGGAAACAATATAGTCAAAATGTGTGAAATATTTTAATTTAAAAATTCAACAAAAATGATAAACATTCTTAAATTATATTGGGAAACACTGCAAGCATTGTTTTAAGGTGTCATTCAAGTGTATAATGTGATCCTGGCTACAGAATGCCTCCATCTTTCTGGTCCCATCTCCACCATCCCGTTCCCCTCCCTTACATTAGGTCCTTCTGTCTCTGCAGTTTTACTTTTATTCTTGTGTCATGCATACATGTGTGACTTTGTGCGTCTCTGTAATTTAGGGACCCTCAAGTGAGTGAAAACATGCTATAGCTGTCCCTCTGAGAATGGGACTCAGTTAATATGTTTATCTGCTGTTGCGCCTATTTACCTGCCAAACGCGGTGGCTTCTTTATTCCTTAGGGCAGAAATTCCTTTGTGTGTATTTGCCACATTTTCCTCTTGTTGAACACAGGTTAGTTTTATAACGTAGCCATTATGAATAGTGCCCTCAGAAAGGGAAAGGGGATTGCAGTGGGAATTGTTTTGTAATGTCTACTTCTCATTAATAAAATATAAAAATTTAAAATCTCAACTAGCTATACTATAGGTTTTATTAAATGCCCATTAAATCAAGAAACACGGGCCCTTTAAGATGTTCACATTATGAATGTTGTTGACATTTGATGCTGATTGTTACTGTGTAATTTGGTTAAGAAGAGTAAACCTGAATCTCTGGATATCCTTACAAGGGTGAATGGAGTTAAAGTTACTTTGAGATAGAAGTCTGGTGTCAGAGAACTTGTCAAAGCCTTTAATTTGTATCTTAACATTTCAAGAATATTTTTCTTTGATAATTTGATGCAATATTTTTTGATCAGGTTCACTCCTAGTCCTCAACTCCTCCCAGATCCACTTCCACCTCCTACCCACCCAACTTTGTGTCCACATTTAAAAAGAATACCATTAAGTCCAATATACGTTGATATATGTCGCCTTCCACTGGAGCCAGACCACCTATAAGAAGCCACATCTTTTAAAAAATGTTCTTCGGTGGTGGCGCACGCCTTTAATCCCAGTGCTCAGGAGGCAGAGGCAGATGGATCTCTGTGAGTCTGAAGCCAGCCTGGTCTACAGAGCTAGTTCCAGGACTGCCAGGGATACAAAAAGAAACTGTCTCAAAACACCCTCTCAGCCCCTCCCCAAAACAAAACAAAACTGTTCTTCCTCCCCCAGCAGCTATCAGTTGACTGCAACTCCTCAGCTTCACACCCATCCCCTCCCCAGGCTGGCATTTCATCTGGTGTGAGTTTGCACGGGTCTTGCACACGCTGTCACAACCACTGTGGATTCATTTGTGTCCCAACCTGTCTGGAGAAACCATTTAATTGTAGTTTTTATCCACTGCCTCTGGCACTGCAGTTTCTCCACTGGTCCCTGAGACTTGGGAGAAAGGGGCTCAATGACCTGTCCAGTTAGGTCGGAGCATGCTGTAGTCTCTTATTGCGGGTCTGCGTTAATCACCAGAAGAAGCTTCTCTGCTAGTGGACTGAGAGATTCCTTAATCTATGGGTGTAATGATAAAAACCTAGTGGGTAGTTTATTACTATGTCCATTAGCAGAGCAATAGTGATAGGTTCTTCCCTAGTGCCTATGACCTAGCTGGCAACTGTTTTTCGATTCTATTAATGGTACCAGGTATGAGTTCTGCGTTGTGAAGCAGGCCTTAAAACTAGTTGGTTCTCCCATAGCTTTTGTGATGCTATTGTACCAGTCAGCATATCGGCTAGGACAATCATTACTGGGGCTCAGTAAGATGACTGGTGATTTTTCACTGTACATAGAAACTTCCAGGACTATGACAGCTAGCCAGCAGGGATGCAGCTTCCGGGTTGGTAGCAACTTGATTCATCCATGTCTTATGACTCAAGTATATGCTACCTTCGGTAATAGAGTCCTACCATCAAGTTCTGTGGGTAACCAAGAGTCGTGGCAATAGCCTGTAATATTTGGGCTGTCTGTGAGACCCCACTGACCAAAAGCTCAAAAATCCTGGTTCTAGGATTTTTATTTGATAGCCTATTGTATCTGGAAAAGGTATTGTACTTATTACAGAATGACTTCATTTAAACTCCTTGCATATATGATTTATATGCTGATTATTTAGGAAGCTTCTGTAGAGTTTTACACATTGCTTTTCAAAGGCATTTAGTGTGGGCTATCCCTCTCCATATGCGCCCCCTATGCTGCCCTCCTCTTCCCCACCCAACTTAAGCCTTCCTGTTCCATTATTCCTCTTTCTCCCCTCATGCCACCTGTGTTCTGTTCCCCTTCTCTCGAACTACCGCATGGCGTCTTACTAATTTCCTGCGTTCTGTAGGAATTTGAGCACACATCTAAGGAGTCCAAGCTCACCTTCACATCATGAGAGAAAACGTGTGACATTGGTCTTTTTTTGCTGTAGGATGTCTACTGAGAAAAAGGATAAGTCTATATTGGAGCCATCTCAAGAGAGAGTTTATATGTGCAGCAGGCAGCAGAGCCGAAGGGCAGGGCTACCCAAGCCTTTGGGAACCCGTGCGAGTCCATCGTGCATCCTAGATCCTGGTCGTGGAGCTGAAGGAGTCCGTGTTTTTCCTGCTAGGTTCCTGTCTTGTTCCATCTGCTTTCCTTGATACATTTCCTCCCTACATTTTGGAATAGGAATGTTCACCCTGTATCATTGTATGTTGGAAGTATGACCTTGTTTTTAGTGTTGTAAGGATCCATAGCTTGAGTCTCGGGGGAGACTTTGAACTTAAATATTGTTGGGACTGTTAAAGACTATGGGGACTTTTGAAGGTGGACTGGATGCATTTTTCATTCTAAGATCATGATGGTTTATATCACTTAAAATGATATGTTTGACTCTCAAGTTCACAAGCGGTGAAGTTGTGGTGTTTAATATTGTCCACTTGGTGGGATTTATAACTACAATGGAAACGTGCCCCCACTCACGTTTGTGAAGGACTTTAAGATCGGGCTAATGACAGCAGAGAGACCAACACTAGGTGTGAGTGGTACTGCCCCATGGACTAGGAATGCTGAGAGCAGACTTACTTGTTTGTCCCCCTTAAGGGGAAAGGTTTTAGTTATTCCTGAGTATCTCAGTAAGTGCAGGTCGTATAGAAACATCTTTGATCAAATTAAGGAAGTCCCCTCTGCGTCAGTTTGCTGTCATGATAACAAATACCCATTAGAGGGAAAAATGGGTTGTTTTGGCTCATGGCTTCAGAGGTGCTAGTCTGTGGTCAGTTGGCTCCGTTGGGTTTATTTGTGCCTGTGACAAACCACCACATCACGGTAGGAGTCATGGGGTAGTGGGGGAGAAACTTCTTATAACTATGACTAAGGGACCAGGGCTCTACAGTGCTCTTCAGTGACACACACCCAGGGACCTGACGATGTCTGTCTAGGCTCTCTAAGGATTCTGTCAGCTTCCCAACAAGCCTCGAAACCTACGGACTTTCAAAGGACACTTATAAAGCAAACCTTGACACCACCACCTCCTAGTTTTTACAGTTTCTATTTTTCATGATGAACATGTTTGTTTGTTTTGGAGACAGGGTTTCTCTGTGTAGTCCTGGCTGTCTTGGAACTCACTCTGTAGGCCAGGCTGGTCTGGAACTCACAGAGATCCACCTGCCTCTGCCTCCTGAGGGCAGGGATCTTCTGAGATGACGGTCCCGCTTCTCTTTTTGAGTTAGTAGTCACAGGTAATGCCTTACACAGACACTAGAGCGCTGAGTCAGAGTTGTGCTAGGATGCTGTCAGCTTTAAAGATTCTGTATTCAGGCTGCTCAGGTCTGATGCTGATCTTCTCTAGTGAATTCTATGTTGCTTGTTTTTACATTTTTGAAATGTATATACAGTATTAGGTTTCATTTTTGTCATTTTCAAGCAGAAATTGTTAGGTTGATCCCACCACTCATTGTTCTCCCCATTCCCGATGACATCCTGCCTTGCACCCCTCCATCCTCCCTCATGGCTTCCTTTCTGCTCTCAGCGTGTGTGTCCTAAGTCTCCCTCTCTGAACACCTTCTCTCGCCCACTGAGGCTCTTTCCCAGCTTCCCAGCCTACACCCACAATCATACTCAATGTAAATGGATAAACACTGTAAGCTAATGCCTTAGCTTGTTTTCTATTGCTGTGCTAAAAACACTGACACAAACAAATTCAAGGAGGAAAGGAATTATTTGGTGTACATTTCCAAGACATAGTCTAGCATTGAGGGAAGTCAGCTCAGGAACTCAAGCAGGAACTTAGAGGCCGAAACTGAAGCAGAGGCCATAGGAGAACCCAACTTACATGTGCACACGTACCCCTGCACACAAAGGCTGTGTTATACTTCTTGGTTTCACTGTGTCTATGATGCTGTGCGCACCGCCCACATCACTGTCGTGTTTCATGTGCCCCATTGGTTTAGTTTTCTCTGTAGCTGACTGATCTACTCCTATAACTACTGCACACTTTGTCTCACCAGTGGTTCCCATTGTCTGCATTTGTATCTGCAAAGTGGGCGAGCATCACCAAAATGTCTAAAGTGCTCCACACGATGTAAAATGGAGGAATATCTGCTCACATTTTCCTCTTATGTAAATAAGCTTAAGTTTGAAAAGTGATGTAAGCCCTTTGATTCACCATTTGGACTTTGATAGAATTGTATTTTGGCCTGTCATTGGTGTCCTGTCTATGGTGAGGGGATATCTGTGTCTCCCCCTGGGAAAGTTCATGAACAGATGTAAACACATGTGACATGAGGTCTGTTACCTTATGTGCAAAACACGCTTTGTTGGCTGTGTCCTCTTCCCTGACTTCTTAAGTGAATCGACTCGGTTCTACAGCCAGCTCTCACTCTGTGTGACTTCCATTTTTCTATAGTTGTTCCTCGCGCTTCATCTCATTGCCTCTTATGAACTCTTTCTTTCTAGTTTGTATTGGATGGTTTGACTACCTTATAAAATCTAACAGCTATTACACAGCAGATAGCTGTCACCATCTGAACGCCTTGTGTCCTGAACATACGTCTGCCGTAGATCTGCTGCAATACGAACATTAGGGATCTATTATCTTTGCCTCTTGTCAAAAGAGAAATTCCTTGACAAAATGTGTAATTGCTATCCAGGGTGACTATGAAGAGGCCACTCAGCGCTAGTTTAATACTCTAGTCTTTTCTTTATTTCTCTTGTCCTGGGGTTGAACTCAGGGCCTCACAAACGCTAAGCCAGTGCTCTGATGTTGTCCTACCTCCCGACCTTGTGCCTTCCTCCCCAGTCACTTCAGACTGAACTGGAATTGTTGTTTCAGGGACCCGTGACGTTAAGGGATGTGACTGTGGAATTCACCAAGGCAGAATGGAAGTTACTGACCCCTGCTCAGAAGTCGCTTTACAAGAACGTGATGCTGGAGAACTATCGTCACCTGGTCTCTGTGGGTGAGAAAATTTCCTCATCTATAACTACAGTTGTTTCCATTTCCTCTCCCGTTGGCTGGACCACCTAAAGTCTCTGTAAGTCAAGTGATACTTTGTTTCACGATTCATAGTTAATCTGTTTGGGAATACCTGAGAAAATATGTGTGTTTCTGCCACTTCATTTAGAGAAGAAATTTGTGGCTGGGTGGTGGTGACACGCGCCTTTAATAGGCAGAAGCAGGTGGATCTCTGTAAGTTCAAGGCCAGCCTGGTCTACAAGAGCTAGTTGCAGGACAGGCTCTAAAGCTTCTGAGAAACCCTGTTTTGAAAATCCCCAACCCCGAAAGAAAGAAAGAAAAAAAGAAAGAAAGAAAGAAAGGGAGAGAGAAAGAAAGAGAGGGGGGAAGGAAAGAAAGGGAGGAAGAAAAAGAAAGGAAGAAAGAATAACTGTGGGAAGCACAAGTGAGACCCTCACTGCTTGTCTGAAACTGTACCTCACTTCCAAGGAAACTATCTCATCTCCTTTCTCTTTAATAGGTTACCGTGTGATTAGACCGAGTGTGATCTCCAAGCTGAGGAAAGGAAAAGAGCCGTGGGTATTAGAAAGAGAACTTCCAAATCGGAACCGTGCTGGTGCGTTTGAAAAAATTCATGTTGCATGTGACCCTTTGAAATATTTGTCAAGATTTCCTTTAGAAACAGTTTCTCAAGAATCTCCCTAAGTTCTCTATAGTTCTAGAAATGATTGAAGATACTGTCTACATATGTTTGAATCCCACAACATACCAATTTTTCTTCTCTCCATGGAAAGACCTGCAGCATAGTTTCATGGCCAGCTGCTGCCTGCTGCAGCCACTCAGGATCCTGCAGCCAACTGTGTGGAAAGCAAAAGCCTAGAAAACAGCGATATTCCTCAGCACACGAGGAGATTGGTGTTCTGAGAAATTCACTTTATTTTTGGTCTCCAGATTGCTCTGGACACATGAAGAAATCTAATACAGCTCTGCGGTCTGCTGACTACAGTGATGCCGCTCCACTTACATTTTCCTTTGTGGTTTCTGTTATCCCTGGTCGACCGCAATCTGGAGAGATTAAATGGAAAATTTCAGAAATCCACAATTCATAAAATTTAAGCCCCATGCCATTCTGAGCAGCATGGTGGGTAGTCTTGCTGTTAGTCACTAGCATAGATCTAGATGACCGCCCCACCCCCTCCAGACCCTCTAGAATAACAAACAAGGAAAACTGTCACCAATGGCTTAGAGGGAAATTTCATTTAAGAGTGCTTTCATCTTGACATACTTGCCTGAGGACTAAGAATCAACCTTTGACCATAACGGTGTGCTAAAATCTTCATTCCTTTGTAGACAAACGAGGGAATGCCGCTGACCCCAGAGCCAAACACCAGGAACATCAGGCTGGAAATGCAAGGCAAGTGCAAGAATTAATGTGTAGGATAGAAGCTTTGTGAGGAAGAATAGTCTTGTTTGGAATGCTGGGAATGGGAGGGAGATTGTTGATTAATTAAATGTTATTAAACAGGCACTGGAGTGAATCCGAAAGATTATGACCCAAACAGACATGCCTCCCTGAAGGGTGTGGTTTTGGATCAAGAGAGCCAAACATCGTAGTTATCTTTTCCTTTTTCTGAACTATGCACTAAGGGTGGCTTACAGTAAGGTGTGGCCATTAGGAAACCCCGAGACTTCAGGAGAAGCCTCATTCTGTACAGTGTTAAGTCGTGGTGTAGATCAGTGTTCACAGTGGAGAAGGCCGAGGAACCTGATGCATAGGATTAGTGAAGTCTTCATCAAAGTTATTCAGAGACGCACAGCACCGAGAAAGCTTTGAAAGTCCTATTAGCGAACTGGGAACTTTCTCTCTAGGAAAGTCCTATTAACGAACTGGGAACTTTCCCTCTAGGAAAGGAGAATTCAACCGACGGCGGAAAACCGCCACCCAGCACGAAAGCTACGACTGCGGCGAATGCGGAAAGTCCTTCTGCCAGAAGTCTTCCCTCGTCGTGCACCAGGAAACACACACCAAGAAGTCCTATAAGTGTGAGAAATGTGGGCAGTCTTTCTATACAAATGAAGAGCTCACGGTCCATCAGAAAGTTCACACCCGAGAGAAAACCTACGCGTGTAAAGAATGTAACAAAATCTTCTACCACTTATCATCCCTCACTCGACACCTGAGAATCCATGCAGGGGAGAAACCCTATGAATGTAGCCAGTGTGAGAAATCATTCTACCAGAAGCCACACCTCATGGAACATCAGAAAACACACACCGGGGAGAAACCCTTTGAGTGTAAGGAGTGTGGGAAGTTCTTCTATGTGAAGGCATACCTCCTGGTGCACCAAAAGACACACACAGGGGAGAAACCTTTTGAGTGTAAGGAGTGTGGGAAGTTCTTTTCCCAAAAGTCACACCTCACAGTCCATCAGAGGACCCACACAGGGGAGAAACCCTATAAATGTAAGGAGTGCGGGAAACTCTTCTCTAGGAATTCACACCTCAAAACACACCAGAGAACGCACACAGGCGAGAAGCCCTACAAGTGTAAGGAATGTGGCAACTGCTTCTACCAGAAGTCAGCCCTCACGGTGCACCAGCGAACCCACACTGGGGAGAAGCCCTTTGAATGTAGTAAGTGTGGGAAAACCTTTTACTATAAGTCAGACCTCACCAAACACGAGAGGAAACACAGCGGGGAGAAGCCCTATGAGTGTACGGAGTGTGGCAAATCCTTCTCTGTAAACTCAGTCCTCAGACTACACGAGAGGACTCACACGGGAGAGAAGCCCTATGAGTGTGACATATGTGGGAAATCCTTTTCTCAGAAGTCACATTTTGTCATACACCAGAGGAAGCACACGGGGGAGAAGCCCTATGAGTGCCAGGAGTGTGGGGAAAACTTTATCCAGAGGTCACAACTCACCACACATCAGAAGACACATGCCAAGAAAGGGAAAACTTCCAAGTAGCCTGAGTTCCGGGTTTCTGCCATAGTTCATCCTTCTGATGTAACCCACACAGAAGGAGAACCGTCTAAGTAATGAGGAATGTTTATCTTTTCCGTATAGAATTTCAGCACGTGTATAGAAGGAAATTCTGTGGTGTTATTAGGAAGACCTTTACAATACGGCCAATTTTTATAGACATCAGGTGACAGAAACTGTAAGACATAAGAGATAAAATGGGGCAGAAACCAAGTAAGTGAGTGTCCGGAAGTTCTGTCCTAGCATCAGGCACTACACATCCCAAGTACACAGCGAGGACCTCCCATGGGTGTCCGAGCCCTCCAGAGTCTCTTCACACAGTTGCACTTAAAAAGATCAAGGGGGATTAGTGCACAGATTGCAGCAGATATGGAAGCCTTAGCAGGAACACATCCATCACTGAGTGTTCGTTATACTAATACTTTGATCACAGCTAGGGAGGCATTTTCAGTATTTGAAATATTTCTAAGAAAAACGAAAAGAATTTATCCTGAAGGCAGCAGTCACGCCGTGAATCACGTTGCCAGTTCCAAGACTGATTTTCCTTCCTAAAGAAACAAACAACAAAACCAGAAACCAACAAATACCACACATATCAAACTAGAGAGCTAAAATAATCAGGAAACACCACTAAACAGAGACGTGTTTTTGATATGTAGAATGTAGGTGTGTATGTGGGTATCTACAAAACACATTTGTACATGTGTAACCTGCCCGTGGGACTCATTGGTTATCATGCCTAAGCTGAGTAGCTAGAATGTGTGGGAACACTTGCACTCAGCAGTGATCTCCATTGATAGTGTTGTTACTGTAACCTCCGTTGGTGTATACTTTAAACACATCGTGTATCTTTTCAACTACTTCCCGGCACTTACAAATGGGTTCAGACATTGTTACTAAGTGGACCCTAAGGAGACACTAAAACAAACGCCTTTGTGATTTTTCCAGCTATATGGTGATCGGCTGAACTTGGGTTGGAGATGCAGCTGTAGCAGTCTGAACTTATCTTACTGTAGATCTTGTGGAGCTGTGGTATCTGTGTTTGTATTTTGTATGAAAAATACCTCATTGTTTTTTCTTCTCTTTCTGGGTAGCGGAGGCAACATGGCCAGTGGCTAAAACTCCTACTACCTTGACCCAGACCCCAGCATGGCCATGCCATGCAACTTCACTGTGCCTCAGCTTCACTTCCTGTGAGAGCAACGGCAGTGGCACCCTAAAATTGCCTAGAGGTTGAAATAGGTTGGCATTTTAAAGCACTCAGAAAGTGTCTGTAAAACGTAAAAACTCGACATTCAGTAATATTGTCATTAATTTGTATATCCCGAATCATACATTGGAAGGTCGGCCGCCCACCACCTATCTCCCACCTTGTTGCTGATAGTGCCTTGACTTGATCTGGCTGTGTGTCTACCCACGGTGGCTCAGGAGCAGATCCATGAACCATGGTCCATCTGCCAGATCCACGGCCCATCCTTATAGCCTCTAAGCTGAGATTACGTTTTTATTACTCAATTACTGCAAGAATGAGATGTTTTTTGACACATGAAGGTGGCATGAAACAAAATGCCAGTGTCTGTAAATGAAGCACTTTGAAAACACTAATCCAAACCCATTTGCTTACCCTCTGCCTGTGGCTGCCCTCACACTGCTGGCGGAGCTGAGTAATGGAGGCAGACCACATGGCTGATGGAGCCCAAGACATTGATGACTCAGCACTTTACCACACAGGTTCCTGTTACTCCGGGCTGCACACCCTGCAGCGGGTCCTGAGCCCACTCTTATAAATGTTCTGTTTATTAAACATGATGCAGCAGTATATGGGTGGGTGACTTCTGTGTAGTATATTTATTTCGTGCATTGTATTTATATGTGGAAAAAGCCTAGACTTAGAAGTATTTTTCCCAAAGAAATGTGATTTTTTTACTTACTGAATTGTTACATTAAAACAATTTCCTGATGAAATGTAACAAATATATGAAATAAACATTGTGTCAATTAAATTGAACTAAATTTTCAATTGTTCTTTTCCCTTGACATTCATTTACTTTCTTCCAAGGCAATGGCTAGTTTTTCTAATATCATTTGTCATTTTCTAACTAGCTCATAAAACATGGTATCTATGTAATTTATTAGTATTTGTGTGTGTGTGTGTGTGTGAGAAAGAGAGAGAGAGAGAGAGAGAGAGAGAGAGAGAGAGAGAGAGAGAGAGAGAAAGAGAGAGAGGCAGAGAGAGAGAGAGAGAGAGAGAGATTTCTTAGTCTAGTCAACTCAGCCTGCCACTGGTTGGATGAAGCCAGCCAAATGACAGACTCTAGCCAGTGCCAGGGCTTAAGGAAGAAATAGCTCAGTTTATGCACAAAGAAATAAGAAATGAATTTAAACTCTTAAGTTTTGAGTATGTAGAAGTGAAACATGAAGAAAACTGTGAATCACGTTATTGCTGGATGGCTAGTCTCTCACTTTACAGGGGTGGTTCGGGGTATCTGTGGCCCCCAGAAGTTTGCCAGCATTTAAGCCATGGGTAGTCTCTTGCTTTACAAGGGTGGTCTGGGGTATCTTTGGCACTCAGGAGTTTGCCAGCATCTATGCCATGGCTGGTCTGGGGCTTTCCAGGGATGGTCTGGGATATCTGGCACTCACGAGTTTATTAGCATTTATGCCGTCGATTCTGATTTATAAGAAGAGCTTGCCCAAGTGTACCCTATGAATGAAAAGCAATATTGTTCAAGTTAGATTATCACCCCTGCGTTTATCTAGATCCTGAAATTGTAGAGCAAAAATACCATCCCTCAATGTCCAGAATTTTATTTTTTTAATTTATTTATTTACTTATTTATTTATTATGTATACAATATTCTGTTTGTATGCCTGAAGGCCAGAAGAGGGCGCTAGACCTCTTTACAAGTGGTTGTGAGCCATCATGCAGTTGCTGGGAATTGAACTCAGGACCTTTGGAAGAGCAGGCAATGCTCTTAACCACTGAGCCATCTCTCCAGCCCCTGTCCAGAATTTTAAAGTAAATATCGGGAAGAGAAAATATTGGGAGTAGTCACTGGTAGGTTGCCATGTCCCAGGGGATGTCCCCATGCCCATCTGCACATGGACAACACTAATTAGACTCAGCAGATCGTTGTCTAAAGTAATTAAGAAGTTGGGAGGGAGATGTGCTGGAAGGAGGCAGAGAGAGTTGGAGGAAGGGAGTGGGGTTATATGATAAAGGTATGTTGTATACACGTATCAAATTTTCAAACAATAAAAATAAAACCCGATGGTAGATTTTATCTAAAAGATTCAACATGTAGCAAGATCTTGTGGGAGGAGATGTGTCACTGAGGGTGGGCTTTGAGGTGTCAAAAGGCTGACGCCATTCCCATTGTGTCTCCCTGCCTCCTACTTGTGGATCGGCTGTTCCTGTCACCACGCCTTTGCTCCTCGTGGACTCTAACACCCTGGAATTGTATGCCCAATTAAACCTCTTTCTTCTATAAAGAAAATGAAATGGCTCTGGTCATGGGGTTTTGTCACACTACTAGAAAACTAAGACAACCTGCCTCCTAAAAACTTTCAAACGAGAGGTTGGAGAGATGGCTCAGTGTTCAAGAGCGCTTGCTGTTCTTCCAGAGAACCTGGATTCAGTTCCCTGAACCCACGTGGTGGATCACAACCATCTGTAACTCCAGTTCCAGAAGATCTAATGCCCTCTTGGGACCTCCACAGGCACCAGGAAGACACATTTTGCACATACATGCAGGCAAAACACATAAAATAAATCTAATTAAAAAATACAAACAAGTAGGGTATGATGCCTACATCATGACTCCCAGGACAGCCAGATCTACACAGTGAGATGTGGTTACAACAAACAAACAAAAACAATCAATTTGAGCTCAACGGAATAGTGAAGTCCCCTGCCTCATCTGGATTTCTATTAAGATCTGTCCCCAATTTGCCCTCAACAACCAAAACTCATGGCCTGAATTTGGTACATTCAACCCTGCCATCTTGTGGGACCTCAACAACTCCCTCCAACGCAAAGGCAAGAGGTTAGAGGTGCTCTAGCTCCAGGCCTTGTTTGTCTGCACACCTGTTCTTTCCCTTTCCTCCCTGTCGGCATACGCGGTCCCACTAGCTTGAACTCTTAAGCCTAATCTCCTGGATTGTTTCTCAGATCCTGATCTGGCAGATGAGCTCCCCCCTCTCAGACTTCACCTGCGGCTTCCTTTCTCTCTCTGTATCACACCCCCTCTTCCTTTAGCCACTGAATCACTCGTCATTGGCCTCCACACCCCCCCCTCTGAACCAGATCTCTTAACCCTGCCTTTCCTCCCTCACTCTTGACCATTTAGTCCTCTCACCACTGCCTTCCTCCTCTATCCCTCCGCCTCGGTCCCAAAGGCCACCCCAGACCCTCATCTCTCACCCCGGCCCTTGCCTACACTCTCCTTTCATGCACAGTGCCTTATACCACTAACAAGCGTGTCCATGACCTCCATCTTGTATGTGCACTGTTGGAACCATTCCAACGTTCACTCTTTCCTTCACTACTAACCTCTTGGTTCCTGATGACCACACAAACTTTGCTTATATAACCTTGGCAAGCCTAGCTTTGCCTCCCAGTCAACTGATCAGAATTACATACTCTGCTTATACCTTTCCAAAAGTCACATTTGATCAGACGTGAATACCCCTACCTTAATATAGCTCTCTGATCCAAAGTAAATTGTTAGGTTCCAGGCCTTACTCTCATCATAGGCATAAGAGTTAGGGGAGGGTCTTACAAATTCTATTTTTACTACCCAGAGACTACCTATAGAACTCACAACTAACTACACCAACTCACAGACTTTTGATAATACAGGAATATAAAATTAGCATGCAATAATTATAGTTTAGAGCTATCGGATCCTAGATTTACTGACCACAGCTCAAGTGGGAGGTATAACAAAGGAAAGACATGTTGTCTTACACCAGCAAGTCTTCACAAACACAACAAAGTCTCTAAAACATCAAACATGCCAGTGATTTTTTGAGAACAAGGAACGAAAAGAAGATTTCGTTCATGGGATTTGAAGCAAATGGCTGGCCATCTTGCCTGTTTACTTTCCTCTCAGGGACCACTCACACCCATCCATCCGTTTCTTCCACTTGGTTCCTGCATTTTTAACCTACGTGTCAAGTTTATTTCTTCTAGTGCTCAACAGTTCTAACTCCAGGTGATGCTTTGCAATTCTTTCAACCTCAAAAGCTCCAATTCTTTTAATACTTTTAGGACCAGGCAATACATATCTTCTATAAACTCCACCCATAATGATGATTCTACATTTATGGTTCTCTATGAAGCACTTGTCATACCAAAAAAAAAAAAAGATATTGGTAAGATCTGGTCAGCTACCATGCTAATCACACAGAAGGTACCAGAGAACAGACCTCTAACCAATTCTATAGGAGTAGGCTTGTTGCTGCCAGGGGCCAATGCATGTAGAAGGGTACGACTGAGAGAGTAGACAGGGAATGGATCCTTAACTGGGAATTTCCACAGTGGTTCAGGAAGTGTCCCCTAAAAGAAAAGAGGGGTCCCTCTCTGGATACACCGTGAATATTGAAATGATGTAAGTATGTGTGTTAGTCGAAATTAACCTTATCCCAGCCAGACAGTTTGAACCAACACCAGCTACTTAGTCATGTTGAACTGAACTGCTTTCTTGCCTCCCATGGATTGCTACCTTGCTGGCTATGGTGGTTGCATTCTTCCTCCAATGAGGTTTGATTGACCCAGGATGGGCAGGGTTTCCAGGGAATCTTGAATGAACTTTTGCTCACTGCATATCAATAAACATTTTTTTGTTATTGTTGCTAAATATCTCACTATTCCCCAGTACTGTGTTGTAACCCACACACAGATTTCTATCTTGGGTTAGTAAACACAGATTTCTTTATTTTTTTTTAAGATTTATGTATTTATTATGTATACAGTGTTCTGCTTGTCTGTGTGTATGTCTGCAGGCCAGAAGAGGGCACCAGACCTCATTACAGATGGCTGTGAGCCACCACGTGGTTGCTGGGAATTGAACTCAGGACCTCTGGAAGAGCAGCCCGTGCTCTTAACCTCTGAGCCATCTCTCCAGCCCGTAAATACATATTTCTTACCTCTGTCTGCTGAGACATTTAGGTAAACTTCTGCCTCAGAGCACTGAGCACAGTTAGAGAGCTAAGATCTCAAAATCTCTAAGAATGGGTCTTTGAAAAAATGCTTGGTTCTAGGCCTATGTGTAGTGAAAATTCAGGCTGAGTCTGTACCATCTTGTGGTATTGTAAAGTCAGGAAATGTTTCTTAAAAGTAATAGGGCTATATTATATATCTAAGAGCTCCCAGTGTCCAGCATTCAAATACTGAGGGTCAGAATTAACATACTATTGTTGGATCATATTATGAAATAAAAAGTGTAAGAGGTAAAGACCCTGCCCTAAAATACCAAACAACAATATGAATGGATCCAAAATGAAGTATGGTATATTATTCAAAGTCAAATTCAGAAGCTAGCTGATTGCATTTATTTGGAATTCTGGGAAAGGTAGAATGATAGTGCATAGAACAAACCAGCCTAAAGGGAGGAAGGGTAAGGAGGAAGGCAGAATAATAACTGAGAACCGAACGAATACACAAGTCCATACTAATGTAAGTGACATTGGGCACACAACGATGAGCAATGAAATATTTCTTCTCAAGCATCTCAAGGCTATGGAAGACAAGGCCAAGAAACCAGTATAAACTGGCAGAGACTAAGAAGACTTGATGACCTACTTCAGGGACTTCTGGTACTCTGGATTTGTTCCTGGAGCAAGAAAAGGAAATCAGTGGAAAGAGGGGAAATTTGAGTAAACCCTATAGTTTAGTTTGTAACATTATTCCCATGTTATTTCTTATATTAAATATTCCTCAGAAGCATCATCTGCTAACATGAGTTCAATATGGGTGGAATCTACAATTATCTGTTACTTATTTCTTTTTTATTAATTATTTATTAAAGATTTCTGCCTCCTCCCCGCCACCGCCTCCCATTTCCCTCCCCCTCCCCCGGTCAAGTCCCCCTCCCTTGTCAGCCAGCCCAAAGAGCAATCAGGGTTCCCTGCCCTGTGGGAAGTCCAAGGACCACCCACTTCTATCCAGGTATAGTAAGGTGAGCATCCAAACTGCCTAGGCTCCCACAAAGCCAGTACATGCAGTAGGATCAAAAACCTACAGAGCTAGTTCCAGGACAGGCTCCAAAGCCACAGAGAAACCCTGTCTCGAAAAAAAAAAAAAAAGCCAAACCAAAAAAAACAACATTGCCATTGTTCTTGAGTTCTCAGTAGTCCTCATTGTCCGTTATGTTCAGCAAGTCCACTTTTATCCCAGGCTTTTTCAGACCCGGGCCAGCTGGCCTTGGTGAGTTCCCGATAGAACATCCCCATTGTCTCAGTGTGTGGGTGCAACCCTCGCGGTCCTGAGTTCCTTGCTCGTGCTCTCTCTCCATCTGTTCCTGATTTGGACCTTGAGATTTCAGTCCGGTGCTCCTATCCTGAGTAAGGTAAGCCAGACCCAAAAAGAGGAACATGGGATGTTCTAACTCATATTTGGTTTCTAGCCATAAATAAAGGACATTGAGCCTATAATTCGTGATCCTAGAGAAGCTAAATAAGAAGGTGAACACAAAGAAAAACAAATAGGCATCCTTCTGAATATTAAGCTTCATCAGGCGGTGAAAGGAGACTGAGACAGAGACCCACATTGGAGTACTTATTTCTTAAGATTTGAATTTCCTGTAGCCCAGGAGGGCTTTGACCTGGCTCTGTAGCAGAAAATGACATAACTCTTGATCTTGCTGGGGATTGGAAGCCTATCTTTTTTGTGTTATTTGGTACAAATTGGTTGCTTGTCTCTCTCCTTGTTCCAGAAATACTCACGTGGATACTAGATGTTCTTTCAGTTTAGATTATTTTCCAGGATTTTAGTTAAATTTGTTTCACATGCATAAATTAATTTTTTGATTTAATTAAAATTTTACCTGATTCCCCCATTCCCTCTCCTGTAGCATGACTAATAGAAACCCAGAGACAGGCATTGGGGTTCAAGCTGAAGATCAAAAGTACAAAGCAGCCAAGCCACTAGAGAGCTCTTACCCTCTATCCAGGCTCAGACAAAGGGGAGATCCTGTCCTCATTGTGACTGCAGACTGCAATGCCCTCCACTAAACCTCAGACTGCAAAGAGCTCTTGTCTCCTCCTGCCTAATATACCTCTCCCTGCCCAGCCATATCACTCCTGTCTCCACCTCCCTAGTGCTGGAATTGAAGGTGTGTGACTCCCCAGTGCTGGGAACACCTTTGTGTGAGTTCTATTTCTCGTTTTAGACAGATTTCAATCTTGCGTAGTCCAGGGTGGCCTTGAGTTTTGGGATTAAAGGTGTGTGCCACCACACCAGGAGTGCCACCTGATCTCTAGTGACTTAGCTCTGCGCTCTGATCTTCAGACAAGCTTTATTTCTAAAAACACAAATAAAATATCTCTATACTCTCCTCCCTGCTTCCTACCTCTTCCATATCTAGCTCCCCTTCCTGCACAGTCTTTTCTTCTTTAACCATTGTTTTTACCTCTAAACAAACATATAAACACAACACTGAGACCCTTCAGTGTTACCTACAAGGATATACACTTCTGGGCTGATCACTGGTATTGGATAAACAGAGGGCTCGTTTCCAGGGAAGATGAATTTTCCCTCTCGGCAGTTGTTAATTGCTTGTAACTCTTCCAGAGATGACAGGAGAGTAACTCTGCCTGACACTGTAAACCCAGCCAACAGCATGTGACTGGTGAGGGCATGGACCTTGTAGAACAACTGCTGCCACTTCCCTAAACTAGTCTAATTCCTAACTGCCACTTCCCTAAACTAGTCTAATTCCTACCTGCCACTTCCCTAAACTAGTATAATTCCTAACTGCACCCCAAAAACTTATCGTTATACCCACAAGTTAAGTGTAGACCTCACCCCTTATCAAAGAGCCTTCTTCTACAGTAACAGGAGACCGTTACTGAAGGTCACAACTTACCAAATCACAGAGAGCAACTGAGGGTGGAGTTCCTTGCAACAACTGATACCACACGACCCTTGCACCTAAGGCTCAGGCAACACTGCAGAAGACATGGCAGAGATTTTTGTAGGGCCAGAGGACCACGAAGTCTGATGTGAGAGTGTGCCTTCTAGGTATAACAGAGAAGCTACGCTGTTGACAGAGGTTTCTGTCCTGCCCGGATTTATAAGTTAATCCATGAAATCTCTACACGACCAAGACCTCAACCACACCAGTTGACATTCCAACATAAATTTAAGCACATCTTTCCTTCTTTTTGGATGTAAAAATATTCTGATTTGATTCTCAATGCCCTGGGTACTGACAGAATGTTGGCTCTAGATAGGAGGAATAAAGATACAGAAGCTGGCATGGTGTCCCAGAAAGCCCTGTCCTGAGAAATGAGTCTGGCAAGGTTTGTGTTAATACTGTAAATGCCTTTAATTCTGAAAACTCTGGTTCCTAGATGCCGTCAATAGCATCATTTTACAACAGAGACAAAAGCTGACTCAGTTCTCCAGGCAACACTCCTTCCAACACTGGACATAGGGAGCCCATTCTTAGCACAGAAGGGCGCACCGCCCCTTCCCCCGCGCATGCGCAGGCTGTATTTCGGCTCCTGGTCGATCCCCGGCCTTGCGTCCCTCCTGGGAACATTTCTTGGCCTTCGGCTCCGTGCACTGCGGGAGCGGCGGGTGAGCCCTACACGGCGGCAAGGGCGGAGGGTTCTGGGAGCTCGGGGCCATGGGACCGCTGTCGGCAGCAAACAGGGACCCGCGGGGGGCCTGTCTGGAGTGCATTCGGACGCCGGGGCTCGGGCTGCGGGGGTCCAGATGGTCTGCACCTCTGCAGAGCAAACCTAGGGCCGCTAGCGGGTGCTGCGCGTGCGCGTTTTGTGCAGCAGGCGGGGGCGGTGCGGGGTTGTAGGGAGGGAACATGAGGAGTTAGCGTGGCGTGAGCGTGATGCTGTGGCGCGTTCGTCCTCTGGCTCCTGGGGCCAGATGCTGGGATGTGGGGGCGGATGGACCACTCTGGTCCCGAGTGAATGAATTACTGGGACAGGATAACCCACTCGGGACTCCGTTTCCTTTTCTGCACAATGTGATTATTACGAATATTTCTTTCTTTTTTTTCCTTTTTCTTTTTTTTTTAAAGCTGCAACAACTTCTTGTGCAGGAAATACCCTGTGAGGGTCACAGGGAGCCCACCCTTGCCGCGGGCCTTTGGACTGGTCCCTAGGGCGCAGTGTTTGGAGTGGAAGAGGAAAGAGCCGGCCTAGCTAGCCTTCTGTCCCCTCAAACACTTGGAATCCCCGTTTTGAATTTGATATTCGCTCATTTGTTGTGTGTAATGACACAGTATCCTGAAACCATGGAAGACTGTGTGCCCGCCGAAAGTCTGAGACAAGTTTAAGGAGAGAGAGGTGAGCTGGAGTTAAGAGAGATGGGTGCACCCAGACTGCACAGGGAATGCCACTTGGGGGTGAAAGGCTCACCAGCCACAGGTCCGGAATTGCTGTCGCCCTCCTTCCTGAACATCTCATGCACCCCTCCTACCTTGTTAACTATGGAGGGGCAGTTTCTAGACACCGACAGACTCATCCAAAGGTGGCAGGAAGGGAGATGTTGAGGGCCATACTTATCTGGCCATAAATGTCCACCGGACGGTGTAGATGGATCCTGGAATTACTCAGTTTTAGAGGTGTTTTTTTTTTTTTTTTTTTACGTTAAGCCCGGAAATCTAAGAATATCTTGTAAGTTTTTAGTGATGCAGATGGTTGTGCATTTGTCATCTGCAGATGGTTGTACATTAGTCACTTGTCATTCAAAGCTTCTTATCAAGAGAATTGGCAAGAAGCAACTTGGGACACATTTTGAAATTTTTATCTTGCTTTAAAAATCCCAAGGCCAGCTGGACTGTGACTGAAAAAGCATGGGATAAAACCGGACTCTCTGAACATGGCGAACAATGAGGGCTGATGAGAAGCCAAGGACAATGGCACGGGGTTTTGATCCTACTTCATGTTCTGGCTTTTGGGAGCCTAGCCTGTTTGGATGCTCACCTTTCTAGCCATGGACGGAGTGGGGAGGACCTTGGACTTTCCACAGGGCAGAGAACACTGACTGCTCTTTGGACTGGAGAGGGAGGGGAAGAGAAGTGGGGGGAGGGGGAGAAGGGTGGGAGGAGGGGGAGGGAAATGGGAGGCTGGGAGGAGGCGGAAACTTTTTTTTTCTTTTTCTCAATAAAAAATTAAAAAAAAATAAAAATATAAAAATCCCATCCCTTTTCTCAATTTTTCTTGTATTATCTGACTTCCAGGGATTAATGGTGTCAGATAAACAATATGTCCTGATTTCCCCCTTCCTCCCCTTGATTATCAGTCTGTACAAAGCCATGGCATTTCCTCCTTTAGATTATTATTTGGTGAATTAAAAAGATCTTCTCATCTGTTTAGTTTTTCTTTAAGATGGGTGATAATAAGAAACAGGTGTTTGTAGTCATTCAGCGAAAAATATCTAAACTTGACACATGTTAGGGCCACACTTGACGTAAAAACACCTTGCATGGCCCTGCATCCACATGTGAGTTCAGGAACTGCAGGGTAGGCCACATCTCTCCTGACTTCCTTCTTCCTTTTCCCTCAGCTCTTCCCTCCTCCACTCAGAGCAGAAAATGAACAAATCCCAGGTGAGTTTTTGGCTTACTTATTCTCATTTTGTTTTAAGAATTTGTGTGTGTGTGTGTGTTTTTTAATGAGAACATAAAAATAGGCAGAATTGTACAGCCACAGAAAAATTTGAATTAGGAGTATTGACAGAATTAGATGGAAGATTTTTAAGCTTATGGGAGTATTCGGGTTGTAGAAACGGCTCTGTGTTTTCTGGTCGTCACACTGAGGTGATTACGATACGTTTCCTATAACCATGTCTTGTAAAGTGCCAGAGCAGAGCCTGTGTGTGTCAGGTCGGTCCCAACACTGAGGCTGGAGCAGACTGTTCTGGTGCCCCTGTTTGTTCAGGAACAAACACTAAAGTAGGTGGAGGTGTCTCCATCCCATGTAGTCTCAAAGCAGCTCTCCTAAATGTCTAGCCAGCTCATTTGTGCTCCTAGGCAAATGTGCATGCAGGCAGCTTATGTTCATACATTTCTCCTTTACATTCACCCTGAAAAATAAGGCCTTATCCCCTCACCACTGTAGGCAGAGGCCACTTATTCGTTCCTGGCTGCCCAGAACCAAAATAATCACACAGAAACAGTATTAATTAAATCACCGCTTGGCCTATTATCTCTAGCTTCTTATTGGCTAGCTCTTATGTCTTAAATTAACCTATTTCTATTAATTTATGTACCGCCACATGGCTGTGGCTTACCAGCAAGGTTCCATCATCCGGCAGGGCTACATGGCTTCTCCCTACTCTGCCTCCTTTCTCCCAGCATTCAGTTTAGTTTTCACCATCTAGCTCTGCTCTGCCCTATCACAGGTCAAGGCAGCTTCTTTATTCATTAACCAGTGAAAGCAACACGTGTACAGAAGGACTTTCCACACCATATTACCATTCACCTGAGTCAGTTCTACAAAGGCCCACTAAATTGTCTTCAGGGCCAGCCAGTGAACAGTCTTGCCTTTGCCATTCTTGACTGTCAGCATCATTTGGTACTTTTGACATGGACTGTTTCAAAAGGGTTTTTTTATTTAAAAATGTTTTCATACAATATATTTCTATTTATTTCTTTCCCTCCTTCAACTCCTTCCAGATTCTCTCCACTCAACTTCATGTTCTTTCTCCCTGTCCCCCCCAAAAATATTTAAGAAAAACAACAACAAAAAGCAAAACTCAAATACACACACACAGACACACACGAGAGAGAGAGAGAGAGAGAGAGAGAGAGAGAGAGAGAGAGAGAGAGAGACTCATTTTGAAAGTGCTTTCTGTTGTTGGAACACCGTGCTCTAAACTTGTGTTTCTGACCCTTATGAAGTCATTTTTTTTTGGCCCCAGACATTGCTTTCATTCTTGATCCTCTGCTCTTTGTTTATGGGTTTCAGGTGTCTTGTTTTTTTTTCTTAATGTTTTTGAGTTAGTAATATACTAACATTTAGACCAGTGTGCTAATAAAATGTAAAATTCTGAAGGGATGAGGACTGATAAAAAAATATGAAGGTATATACTTCTCCCCACTCCACTCTTCCTCCTCCCTGTAGACAGGTGATTTTTCTTCTTGAGACATTTTCACTGAGCATGAAACAGATTCTATAGGTAGTTAGGCTAGGTCAGTTGGCAAATTTGGGGGCAATTCCAGACACAAATGTCTGGTCATCCTACCATAGTTAATCATTTTGTAATAGCCACTTAAGTGTTCTATAGTGTCAATTCAATTAAAAAATATGCACGACTGTCCTTATATATCCCCTTCTTTTTTATTTACAATGCTGATCTTAGGACTTCTCAAACGCAGGCTAACCTGTGAATCTCTGACATCATCTTAACATGTGTTCTGAGATAGTGGATGGAGATGGAGCCCTGAATTTCTCTCTTCCTTTTCTTCCCCGTTCCTTCCTCTCTCCCTCCTCTCTTCTTTCCTTTGTAGATTAATTCTAGGGCCTTAAGTACACTCAATGAGTACTCTGCTATTGAGCTTTTAAGGCTAATCTACAGTGCATCTTTGGTATAGGGCTCTAGAGACTGAGCTGTATACTTAATGAAATATTTGTTCTTTCCTGCATTTCCTTGCCTTCTACCTGTTTTGTGCTTCAGCTGTAACTCTTTGCCTTGTTTCTTAAACTTTAAAGTAAAACCATATAGACACTGGCTCTCTCAGTGGTTACTACCTGATATAACTTTGTTTGGTTTGCTATAGGTCTTTTTCTTGTATTTCTAGGGGATTTCAATTTTGAAGTATAATGCCTCTCATTTTGGGGAAATTGTCAGCCATTCTTTTTCTTCAAATATTCTTCACTTGTGGGATTCCAATTACACTTGTTACCTCCCTCAGATCCCTTACAATATATCTTGATTACAGTTTCCCCTTTCTTTGTTTTTCCCAGTTCCTTCCCACCTTGCTTCCCCTCCAAATCCATGTTAAAAAACACTTCTAAGATAACAGCAAAATGTAGCAAAGTAAAATAAAATAATATAAAACAAAGATCATAACATCAAAATTGGACATGGCAAACCAACAGAAGGAAAAGAGCCCAGGAGAAGGCACAGGAATCAGAGACCCACTTGTTCACACTGAGGAGTCCCATAAAAACACTAAACTGGAAGTCATAGTGTACATGTGAGGACCTGCTTCAGACCTGTGCACACCCTGTGCTTGCTGCTTCAATCTCCCTGAGCTCATATGAGCTTTGCTCAGCTGATTTTTGGTATCCTCCATCCGCTCTGGCTCTTACACTGTTTCCTCCTCTTCCTCGGGGTTCCCTGAACTCTGAGGGGAGGGATTTGATGGAGACATCCATTTTAGAGTTATGTGTTCCAAGGTCTCTCTCTCTCTGCATAATGTTTGGCTTTGGGTCTCTATTTGTTCCCATCAACTGCAGGAGGATTCTCTAATGATGGCTGAATAAGCCATTGATTTATGAATATAGCAGAATATCATTAGGAATCATTTTATCACTGCTTTGTTTTTAAAAAACCAGTAGTATATAATTTTGCCCTAGGTCTCTAGGCTATCTAGTCTCTGGTTCTTTGTCATGCAAGCATTGTAGGCATGGGTTCTATCTCATGGAGTGGACCTTAAGTCAAATCAGACATTGATTGGTTACTCCCACAAGCTTTGTGCCACCATTGCCCTAACATATTGTGCAGGCAGGAGAGATTGTAAATCAAAGGGTTTGTGGCTGGGTTGCTGTTTACATTTCTCTTTTGGTAGCTTGCAGAGTACCAAAGACACTAGGGTGTAAGGGTGAAGGTTCTATGTAGGCACCAGCTCGACCTCTCAATGTTCGGTGGGTTGTGCAGGTGTTGTCACCAGCAGGGGGACTTTGCTGTCAGTTTTTGGAGTGCAGCATATTGTCTTGGCAATCACCTGGCTTTTTGGGAATTTCCATAGGACAATAGCTCAATTGAATGTAACCTAGTGCTAGTACTGGAAACTTCGTTTGGTGACAAGAAATGGCCAGTTGGGACTGCATCTCCCCTATTATTTGGAGACTTCATTAAGACCACCTTCATGTTGGAAGAAGGAGGCTTGTTGGTTGCCGGCCACCTGGCTAGCTTAGACCCAAAATAATCACACAGAAACTGTATTAATTAAATCACTGCTTAGCCTATTAGCTCTAGCTTCTGATTGGCTAACTCTTACATATTAATTTAACTCATCTCCATTAATCTGTGTATCGCCACATGGCTATGCCTTACCTGATAAAGTTCCGGCATCTGTCTCCAGCGGGGCTACATGGCTTCTCTCTCTCTGTGTCTCTGCCTTCTTCCTCCCAGCATTTCCCGCCTACCTCTATTCCCTACACAGGCCCAATACAGTTTCTTTATTAACCAATGGTATTCACAGTATACAGAGGGGAATACAGTATAAGGCTCCCCCTTTCCTAAGCCCATGCCAGCTTGGGCTTGTTATCAGTTGCATTCTTGATTATTACTATTCTGAGGGGCGTAAGGCAGAATCCTGTTTTCCCTGGTAGCGAAGTATTTTGGTGTTTAAGAAAAATGTTTCCTAGCCATTTATATTCTTTTGTGAACTCTGTTCAGTCCACACGCATCTTTTAATTGGGTAATTTCTTTCCTTGATGTTTAGTTTTTTTGTTCCTTGTATATTCTAGATGGTAATTCTCTGTCAGATGTATAAGAAAAGATTTTCTCCCATCAGATGCAGGGTATGGACCTGGCCTGAACCAGGGTTAGGCCTGTTGGTGATTAGAGAATTCCGCAACTTCCAGAGGCTTCAGGAGAGGGTGCAGACCTGGGGTAGAGAGCAGATCTGACTCTGGGTTACACTGCAAGGGGGTCAGGAAGTTCCCCATCTCCCAGCAGCTCCAATAGAAGCTGTGGACGCAGGGCGGGGACAGGGCCTTAATTGACTTGGTGCTTAGCAGATTCCATATGGCTCAGTGGCTTCAGAGGAAACTTTGGCCATAGGATGGGGAACTGGATTTAACTCAGTTCACAGGCTTGTTTGAAGTTCCCCCACCTCCCAGTGGCTTTAGGAAACTTCAGACCCAGGGAGGCACTAAATTTGACTCTGGGTGACGCTCACAAACACGGAATGTCATGTAACTCCCAGCTGAAGCCACAGATGCATGCAGGAGGCCCTAGCTGACACAGGACAATACTTGACCCTTGGAAGACTATTTGGGATAAAACTTCCAGTCCTAAATACCAACACAAGGAAAATAACATCTCAATTCTACTAGGACTTATTCCTCTACTGAATATTGGAGACAACCACTGCTGAAAGAAAGAGGGTGATTTAAGTTTAAAAAATAAAGACAAAACAAACTCAACCAACAATCAAACTCCAGATGCACAAGTCCCAGCACAGAAACCAGAACAACATGAAATACCAAGACAGCACGTCTCCTTAACACAGATATAATCCTAAAATGGCACTGTCTCAGTTTGGGTTTCTATAACTGTGATGAAAACCACAACTAAAAACAACTTAGGAAGAAAGGGTTTGTTTCCCTTATACTCCTACATCATAGTCCGTCCTCATGAAAGGAAGTCAGGGCAGGTACTCAAGACAGGAACCCAGAGGTGGGAATTGAAGCAGAGGCCGTGGAGGAGTGCTGCTTACTGGCTTACTCCTTATGACTTATGTAGTAGGGAGCTGCGGATTGCGTTCCGCCACCCAGCTCCTGCCACCGGCTAGCTTTACCCGAAATAACAACACACAAACTGTATTCATTTAAACACTGCTTGGCCCATTAACTCTAGCCCTTACAGGCTAATTCTCATATCCCAATCAATCCATCTCTAATAATCTGTGTAACATCAGTCTTACAGGAAAGATTCAGCATATCTGACCTGGCAGCTTGCTTCATGGCATCTGCCCAGGAGAGGGGAACATGGCCTCTGAGCTCACTTCCGCTTCCTCCCAGCATTCTGTTTTGCCTACTCCACCCACCTAAGGGATGGCCTATCAAAATGGGCCAAGGCAGTTTGTTTATTACCAATGACCTTGCTCAGCCTGCTTTCTTCTAGCACCTAGGACCACCAGCCCAAGGGTGATACTGCCCACAGTATGCAGTACCAGCTTGCCAACAGCCAGATTTTATGGAGGTATCAACAAGTTTTCTCCTCTCAAGTGAACCCAGCTTGTGTTAAGTTGACATAAAAACTAACAAGCACAGAGGAAGCATTGGAACATCATGAAAATGACTTGGAAGAATGTTCAGACAATTAAGAACATTAAGTGTGTTCAAACAGTGATTATAAGCCCAAACAATTCAAAGAAGGCCTGGTACACTCCAAAAAGATGGATGGAAAGAAAGTCAGTCTCAATTAGGAAGATAGAATTACTGAAGAAAACCCAAACTAAAACTCAATAAACCAAATAAAAGCACAAGTGGCAAGCCTTACCAGCAGAGTGAAACAGAGAATCAAAGATGGACAACAGAGTAAAGGAACTGGATCATCCAGTCATAGACTGTGATAAATTTAAAAATTAATATCAACAGAAGGTGGGAAAGCATTAGGATACCATGAAAAGATTAACATTTAGATTATGAGCATAAAAAGATAACACCATAGTTAGGAAATAGAGAATGTTTTCAATGTAATTATAGAAAAACTCCCCAAAATAGAGAATAAGATGACCATCTAGACACAAGAGACCCACAGACTTCCCAAATACTTATGGCCAGAAAAGAAACTCCCTATAACATACTAAAACCATTAAATAAAGAAAGGATATTAAAATCTACAAGAGAAGAAAGTTAAATTTCATATAAAGCAGACCCATGAAAATAATACCTGATTATTTGGAAGAGAGATTTAAAGTAAGAAGGGCCTGGAAAGATGTATTCAGAGTTCTGAAAGGCCATACCTGTCGGCCAGCAAAACTATTCAAATTGAAGAAGAAATAACTTCCCATGATAGAAACAGATTAAAAGAATTTATGTCTGCTAATCTAACTCTACAGAGGCTACTGGAAGGAATACTTTAGTCTGAAGACGAGGGTAAACACACCAAAGAGTTCACCTGGAACAATTTCAGAAGAGTTAATCACAAAGAAGAAATGAGGCCTAAAAATACCCCAACAAGATGGCAGACATTCATACAGTTGTCCAGTAATAACTCTTAATGGCCTCAGTCATCCAATAAAGAGACACAGACTTGCAGTTTGGATTAGAAAACAATATTCATCTTTTTGTTATCTCCAACAATAACCTCACACAACAACAGACCCTTCCTTAGGATAAAGGTTGGCAAAGCTGTTCCCAGTAAACAGAACCAGAAGCAGGCAGCACAGGTGTTGTGATGTCCAACAACATAGACTTCACACCAAAGCTAGTTAGGAGGGTTAATGAGGCTCCATACTCATGAGAGGAACAATCCACTAAGAAGACTTTATAATTCCTAACACATATATACCAAACCCAAGGGGGCCCAGTTTCATAAGAGAAATACTATTAGATCTAACACCACAGATTAACCCCAATACAGTAATAGTGGGTGACTTTAATACCAATTACCAATGGATGGGTAAGCTGGACAAAAACTAAACAAACATTAGAATTAAATAACGTATCAAATGGATCTATCAGGCTTCTGTAGAACACACCACCGAAACACTAAATACACTTTCTTTTCAGCAGCACATGTAATTCTTTCCAAAGTCAACCACAAATTAAAACACAAAGCAGGTTTTACCAAATACAAGAAAATTGAAAAAGACATCTGTATTCTGTCCGACCACATGGAATGGGCTAGACAGCAACAGCTTTAGAAAGGACTGACTCGTTTTAAGTCAACTTGACACAAGCTAGAATCATCTGACAGAAGGGAACCTCAATTGAGAAAATGCTTCCACAAGATCTGGCTGTAGGCAATTTTATTAATTAGTTGATGGGGTGGGTCTATGCCATTGTGGATGGTACCCTCCCTGGACTGGTGTCCTAGGTTCTATAGGAAAGCAGGATGAGCAAGCCTTGGAGAGCAATGAAGTAAGCAACATCCTCCATGGCCTCTGTATCAGGTCCTGCTTCTAGGTTTCAGCCCTGTTTGACTGGTGTGACTTCCTTCAGTGATAGACTGTGTTATGGAAGTGTAAGCCAGCTTGCTTTTTGTCATGTTGTTTCATCATAGCAATAATAACCCTAACTATGGCAGAAAGTAAGGGAAATATACAGACCCACAGACTAAACAACACACACTATTTTATGATAATAGAGTCAAGGAAAATATTAAGAAGGAAAATTCAAAAAATCTTAAAATTAAATAAAAATGGAAACAACATAGTAAAATCTATGGAACACACTGGAGGTGATCCTAAGTTCATAGCACTTCGTGGCTACATTGTTAAATCTGAGAGATCTTAATAACTTAATGATGAACCTACAAACACTGGAAAAAAATAAGATTAAACAACCTCCCAAAACACTAGAAGGGAAGAGGTAATCATAACCAGCGTTGAAATTAATAAAGTAGAAACAAAAATACGAAGAGTTGAATCTTTGAAAAAGAATTGATGATTGACAAGTCATTAAACAAATTAAACTCCCCTTCCAAAGAAGAGACTCATTAATAAAATTACAGATGAAAAAAAGATGTTAAGACAGATACTTTTGAAATCACTTTGGTGATTTCTCAGAAAATTAGGAAACAACCTACTTCAAGACCCAGCAATACCACTTTTGGGTATATATCCAAAGGACGCTCATTCATACCACAAGGACATGTGCTCAACTATGGTCATAGCAACATTGTTTGCAATAGCCAGAACCTAGAAACAACCTAGATGCCCCTCAACCGAAGAATGGATAAAGAAAATGTGGTACATTTATACAATGGAGTACTTAGCGGTAAAAAAATAATAATAATAAAATAATGACATCTTGAAATTTGGAGGCAAAGGATGGATCTAATAAAAAAAAATTAAGTGAGGTAACCCAGACCCCAAAAGACAAATATAATATGTATTGACTCAGAAGTGGCTTTTAGATATAAAGAAAAGAAAAACCAGCCTACAACCCACAATCCCAGAGAACCAGACAACAAAGAGGACCCTAAAGAGACATACATGGATCTAAATAGGAAAGAGAAAAAGACAAGATCTCCTGAGTAAATTGGGAGCATGGGGGTCATGGGAGAGGGTAGAAGGGAAGGGGAGGAAGGAGGGGAGCAGAGAAAAATGTATAGCACAATAAAAAGAATAAAAAAGAAAAAAGACAGATACTGAGGAAATTGAGAGATTTATTAAGAATATACTTTAAAAGTTTATACTCCGGTAAACTTTAAAAGAAGTGGATAAATTTCTAAATGTGTGTAATCCACTAAAGTTAAATCAGATTGAGATAAATAATAATAGATCCTAACAACCAATGAGTATTAATTTAAAATCTCCAAGTGAAAACAGGTCCAGATAGGTTCAGAGCAGAGTTCTGACAGATTTTTGAAGAAGAATTAACACTAATATGTGTGAAATTATTCCACAAATAAAAAGGATGGAACCCTTCCAATTATAATAGTAATTATTATATTTTAATATTATGTATTATAATATGCATTATTTATATTAACTACATTATATACAACACAATATAATTGTTAATATTATATATTATAATAATAATCATTATCATTAGTATTATTGCGGTAAGTTCTCACTATGTCAATCTTGCTGTCTTGAAATTCACTCTGTAGACCAGGCTGACCTCAAACTCACAAAGACCCACCTGCCTCTGCTTCCAAGTTTTAGGATTAAAGGTTCCACTAGCATGTCTTGCCCAAATTCTTTTTGGGAAGCCAGTATTGCTGTAATACCAAAATAGGGCAAATACCCAACAAAGAGGATTATAGGGTTAATGTGATTAACACAGACACAAAAGGAGAATTGCCATCTGTAGCATCTGTGGTTTTAAGTTATAATATAGAGCTGTAGTAGTAAAAGTCATATAATGGTGTCTTTAAAATAGACACGTTGATCAATGGAACGAAATTGAGGACCCAGATAAAATTCCATAGACTTATAGCCATGTGAATTCTGATAAAGAGACCCAAAATACATATCAGAGTAGATAGCATCCTCAACAAGTAGTGGTCTAACTGAATAGCTGCATGTCAGAGAATGAGGCAGCATCCTTCCCTTTGACTTCTAATAAGAATCCAAAATAAAAATGAATACAAGACCTCAACTTAAGACTTGATACCCAGAATCTATTCGAGGAAAAGGTTTCAACTAACAGGTATAGGTGAGGGCATTCTGAACAGTGTTCTGTCTGATAGTGTAGTCAACCAAAAGCTGATAAATGGGACCCCATGAAACTCTACAGCAGAGGACATTGTCATCCAAGTCAAGTTGCCCCCTGCAGGCTCTAGTCCTAGTCCTCCCCGGGGATTGTTCGCAGTGCAGTCACCGTTCAAGGGTGATTACGCTGTGAAAATAGAGTTACCCATCCTCTTCGCAATCGTACCAGCTTTAGAGAATATAGGGCACTCATAACAGTGCTTTGTGTGCTAATGTGTGAGTGGGAAGAGAACCAGAGAAAGCAGAAAACCTTTGGTCTGCTGTCGTGACCTTTTCCAACAACACACACACACCATACCACTTCATATATTCATTGGATTCTTCCATCTTTTCATTATTTTTTTCTGAATTTCATGCTTTATTCAACACAGTAGCCACAATTTATTTTGAAGTTCACATTTAATCATTTCAATAACCATCAATATGGGTCTGCTTATGTTACTTCTTTTACTTCTCGTTGACTATTGGTTCACACACCGTGAAACTGTTTACTAGGTTTAATAAAACTACTGTGCTCGTCAAAAAAAAAAAAATCCAAGAGACTTCAGAAAATGGTCTCCTCAAGCAGAGAGGTTCGCTCTATCCTGTGGGGTTAGACTCCAGGGCAAGCATTTTAATCAGTCATGGACTTTCTTTAGTGGGAGCCTGTCCCTTGTGTATAAATATCATTATTTATTTAACAATTTTAAGTTTTGCTTTCTAAGAAAAAGTGAAGTCTACTCCAAGGTTTGCAATGTCCACCTGATAAATGTACATGTGTGTGTTCTTACCTGGTCACACAGGTCACACAGGCCACACAGGTCACACCAGCCACACAGGTCACACCGGTCACACCGGCCACACAGGTCACACCAGCCACACAGGTCGCACAGGTCACACCAGCCACACAGGCCACACAGACCACACAGGTCACACAGGCCACACAGGTCACACCAGCCACACAGGCCACACAGGTCACACCAGCCACACAGGCCACACAGACCACACAGGTCACACAGGCCACACAGGTCACACCAGCCACACAGACCACACAGGTCACACAGGTCACACAGGCCACACAGGCCACACAGACCACACAGGTCACACAGTCCACACAGGTCACACCAGCCACACAGGTCGCACAGGCCACACAGGTCGCACAGGCCACACAGGTCGCACAGGTCACACAGGTCGCACAGGTCGGTCACACCAGCCACACAGGTCACACAGGTCACACAGGTCACACAGGTCATACCAGCTACACAGGTCGCACAGGTCACACAGGTCGCACAGGTCACACAGGTCGCACAGGTCACACAGGTCACACAGGTCACACAGGTCACACCAGCCACACAGGTCACACAGGTCGCACCAGCCACACAGGTCACACAGGTCACACAGGCCACACAGGTCACATAGGTCGCACAGGTCACACAGGTCACACCAGCCACACAAGTCACACAGGCCACACAGGTCGCACAGGTCACACAGGTCACACCAGCCACACAGGTCACACAAGTCGCACCAGCCACACAGGTCACACAGGTCACACCAGCCACACAAGTCACACAGGCCACACAGGTCACACAGGTCACACAGGTCACACAGGTCATACCAGCTACACAGGTCGCACAGGTCACACAGGTCGCACAGGTCACACAGGTCACACAGGTCACACAGGCCACACAGGTCACACAGGTTGCACCAGCCACACAGGTCACACAGGCCACACAGGTCACACAGGTCACACAGGCCACACAGGTCACACAGGTCACACAGGCCACAGAGGTCACACCAGCCACACAGGTCGCACAGGCCACACAGGTCACACAGGTCACACCAGCCACACAGGTCACACAGGTCACACAGGTCACACCAGCCACACAGGTCACACAGGTCGCACCAGCCACACAGGTCACACCGGTCACACAGGTCACACAGGCCACACAGGTCGCACAGGTCACACCAGCCACACAGGCCACACAGGTCACACCAGCCACACAGACCACACAGGCCACACAGGTCACACGGGTCACACAGGCACTCTGAAAATAGGAACCGTGTTTCTGCTCGCCTCAGCATACTTGTGTTGCTGCTGAAACACTCCTAGACCTTTAGCAGAATCTCAATTTGTACAGGATATTTCCCTTTATTCTACATAGTGTAGCAGGAAAAAAAGGGAGGGGGTGTTCTGTTCATTATTTTTCAGTAAACTCTAAAGAAACTCGTTGTGCTAAATCTTCTCTATATTGCCCAGTCCCGATGACTTCATACAGGGAAGAATATTGTCTTGCAGGAGCAAGTGTCGTTCAGGGATGTGTGTGTGGATTTCACCAAAGAGGAGTGGTATCTGCTGGACCCTGCTCAGAAAGTGCTTTACAGAGATGTGACCCTGGAGAACTATAGCAACTTTGTCTCAGTAGGTAAGGGTTTAGGGCTTTTTCTCAGTGGCTACCAGTCATATACATCTCCAAGGTTGGGAGGGAATGTTTGTAATTTCCAGTTTGAGCCTTAGGAGTCTTAAGGCTTACGGGTCTAAGATGACTGACCTCTTTTTGCTGTGACAACGGTGTCTTCTCATCTCTCTGCAGAATGCTGAGAACCTTCCTGAACCATAACTGAGCTGTGCCTTTCTTTTCCTTCATTTTTTCTTTTTCAGTTCACAAAGCTAAACTATTGTGCACCAGCCTGTATTATTTTGTCTTAACAGGGTATTGTGTTACTAAACCAGATGTGATCTTCAAAATAGAGCAAGGAGAAGAGCCATGGATACCAGAAAATGGATTCCCATGCTACTCAGGTACAGTCATGAGCTATTGGCAAGGGAAAGTGACCTTGTATCATTGGGTAAGGCAGGTTACTGACTTCGGGTTTCTGTTGCTGTGAAGAAACACCATGACCATGGCAACTCTTATAAAGGAAAAAACTGGTACTGGCTTCCAGGTCAGAAGTTTAGTCCATTATCATCATGGTTGGAGGCATGGTGGCATACAGGCAGACATGGTGCTGGAGAGGTGGCTGAGAGTTCTGCTTCTGAATCTGCAGGCAGCAGGAAGACACAGTGAGTCATTGAGCCTGGCTTGAGCTTCTGAAACCTCAAAACCCACTCCCTAGTGGCGTACTTCCTTCAACAAGGCCACACCTCCTAATCCCTCTCAAGTAGTGCTACTCCCTGGTGACCAAACATTCAACTTCATGAACCTATGGGGACACTTCTATTCACCACCACAATTCCTGTGAAATTCCAGACTTCTGGAAATGACCAAGAACAGCTTCCCACTGTTGCCTTAACGACTACTCCCATCTGTCTTGTTCATAAATACTTTTCTTTTGCTTAGACATTTTGGAGTGATTTATTTCTACCTATAAATCCGAAGTCAGTTGGCTTCATCTTAGATATTTTTCTTAGTTAATTTCTCTTTGTCTTTACAAATTATGCAACTTCTGTTTTCTTTGGACACCATTTGTCAGCTAGCATATACCCATGTTCTTCCATATATTCCACTTAACAGATGCATAATGGAGAACATTCACTGTGCTACAGTCATGTTCTGGGTCACCAAGAGAGCAATATACCATGGTTTATAGAATATATGCTACAGTGAAGAACAGAATCGTGTAGATAGAATTATTTATTGTCATATATACTTCAATGCATACATATATGGGTATATACACACAGTGTCGGTTGGTGGTAAGAATGATGAAGAGAGCTCACACAGGGAGGGGAGGACAGCATAATGGTGTATGCTGTTTGGCAGAGAGGCCAGAGAAAACTTGAATGAGGCCTGTGTTGTATAGAATACTTTAAGGGAGTAAGAATAAACTGTATGAATGGAAATTATTCTAGACAGAGAGAACTTGAAGTGCCAGGCCTCTGTTTGAACAGTAGCAGAGAGATCATTGTTTTAGATGGTATTTTATATGTGGTTTGGATGAAATCTGAAGCTGAGATAGATAGATTTCCTTTTAAAAGACCAGACAGTAAATATTTTCCGTGCATTCCTGGTCGTTGTTGCTGCTGCCGCTCTTCTTTCTTTTTCTGTTTGGTCCTCGTGTCCCTCTCCCCTCCACCCCCATCCCTGTTGCTTCTTCTACTGTTTCCCCTTTAAAAACATAAAAGATGCTTTCAGTTGTAAGGAAGTGCCTCAAGCCATAGTTTTCCAGTCCCTTTTCTAGGGCCTGGTTTTGTCAGAACAGTCATGGGATGATACTTGTTCATAAAGTTATTAAATCCATCCATTAGAGGAGAAGTAGAAGGAAAACCTAAGCTATACAAAATCCAGTTCCATTTCTGAGGGATCAAGTGTAGCCCAACCTTACCATCTTACTAGTTCCTCTGCGTGGCATCCATGGGTTCTCTGTACGGCGTCTGCTCAGCTCGTACCCTCTGCATGGCATCCATGGGTTCCCTGTACTGTATCTGTTCAGCTCTTGCTGGCTTCATCTCTACTCTCACTATTTTTCTTTTAAAACCACCTGCACCTGTTTGTAAGGCTGATTGTCATTGCGCACATGCAAAAGAAGTTGTGTCTTATGTACTCTTCATTCTTACTCTGGTGTAATTCCTGCTGTGGTTTATTTGTTCTCTTTGCTCTGCTCTCCTTCCTTCCTTCCTTCCTTCCTTCTCTTTTCTTTCCCCCTTCTTTCTTTTTGGTTTTACAAGATAGGGTTTCTCTGTGTAGCCCTGACTGTCCTGGAACTAGCTCTTGTAGACCAGGCTGGCCTCGAACTCACAGAGATCCACCTGCCTCTGTCTCCCCAGTGTTGGGATTAAAGGTGTGCGCCACCATGCCCGACTGTCGTTGTTTCATCTCCTCTCCTTTTTCATTCCCCCTTTCACATGAAACATCCAGGTTTTTTTTTCACTAGCCTAATAGTAGCCCATAAAAATAAACTAAAGTCTATTACATGATTCTATTCTACCTGTCTTATATTTCTTTTGTTCTCTAGAATTTTTACTAAGCCTCATAATTGCTATCTTAGTTAGGTTTTATTTAGCTGTGGTAAAACACCATAACTAAAAGCAACTTAGGGAGAAAAGGGTTTATTTGCTTATATATCCTGAATCACAGTCCACTGAGGGAAGCCAAGACAGAAACTCAAAACAGGTGGGACCCTGGAGGCAGAGGCTGGTGCAGATGCCATGGATGAGCGCTGCGTACTGGCTTGCTCAGCCAGCTTTCTTATAGCACCCAGGACCACCAGCCCAGCGGTGGCCCCACCCACAGTGGTCTGGGCCCTCCCTCATCAGTAATTAGAAAATGCTCTACAGGCTTGCCTACAGTGGAGCCTTATGGAAGCAATTTCTCAATTGGGTTTCCCTCCCCTCAGATGACCATTGCTCTGTCAATGACATAAATCTAGCCCGCACACCTTTCTGTACTTGAAGTATATTTATAGTCTCTCCTTTGTCTAACTTTTCGTTTCCTTTTAATATTTTTTCAAATAAGTAACACTGTATCTGTGAGGTGTTTAGACCTTGTGTGCTTACTATATCCATTAAGTTAGAGCATTTTTACTATTATTAGCACATATTTTATTTCTACAATCCACCAGTGGCTATAAGCCCAGAACTCAGATATGATCATCCAGGTTGCATAGGATTCCTTTCCCACTAAGATTTCAGTCTTCCAAAAGGAAGGATCTCTTAGTTGGCCTCTTCTGCTCTGACGGTCGTGTTGGTTAACTATGGTCCCGGCTTCAGTGGATCATTCTCTTAGTGCAGTGTGTTTCTGCGTGTGCTTAGTGTGCAGTTCCACAGTTTCCCGAGTCCTCCCATCAGGGAGAACTGAAGATAATCCATGTGTCATGACTTTCCAGAATCGCTACATGATGGTCTCCTCAGAAGATGCAAAGGAAACAGACTAGTAATGGCTAAGAGCCAGACTCTGGTCCTGGGAAGAGATGCAGCATTAGGCAAAGGATTTACTTCAGTTACAGTGGATCATATGAACACCAGCTTGTGATGGTTAGAACAAGTGGAGTCTGAAGTGGTGTGGATGTTGTAGGAAATTGGTTTTCATTCTCTTTACTGTTTTTTTTTATCATTTTTCTGTAAAGTAGCATTTTATTGAAAGGTGTGTAGGTTCTCAAGAGAACCAAGGCTGAGATGTGCCTCGTTGAGGGCGGAGCATTGCTGATGATGAACAGTTACATGTTGGACATGGAGCGAGCCCTACAGAGAAGTTTTTTTTTCCCCATTCCTCCATGTACAGAGTTTTAATGGATATATTGAATGTTGATTTAAACACTTAATGTGAGTCAATTGATATAAAGTTTTATTTGCTTGTTTATTTTATTTTGAACTGTTTTTTGCTAGGATCATAACTTTAATTGTTGATCTTTAGGGCAGTAGATTGCTATAGATTTTTTTAAATTAAGCATATAATTAGCATTCTTGCATTGAGTACCAATAGTTAAGGATAGCCAAAATATTTATGATAAAGTGCCCTGAGGTCTCAGTAGCAGATACAGAAATATGATAGTTGGGGGTCTCACATGTAAATAAAACACAGGTGATGTTAGATGTTAAAGCAGAAAACCTATGTGTAAATGAAAAACCTAGAAATAAAGGCAGGCTTAAACACCCCGTATAGAAAAATCCATACCTGAGGGTTTCAGAGTAACCCGGATGTGGAAAGATGGCATGTGAGGCAGAATATAAGGTGAGCTTGGTATAAACCATTTTTAGACACCTTTATTTGTTACATTTCTCAGATGTTCTGTGTATTTAAAACTACTCAACTGCTCCTTCGTGAATTTTCTGTTCTTTGGATGACAACTCAGGTAGCTTCCCCTGCTAGTACTGCAGCATGTCTGGAGTTTGTCTCGCCTTTTCTAGCGTGCTTTCTCAGCATCTCAGAAAACTCTTCCTGTAAATAAGGGTAAAGGAAAGAACTTCTAGTTCCTGGACTTTAGACTATCCTTTGGGCCTGAAGAAGTGGGCGTTTCCAGAACACCCTAATTTGTTTATCACATATGGAGTAGAAGAACATGGCTTCTGATGGGGCCCTCCTCCGGTGCTGTGTGTGGGGCATCAGGCTCACTGTCTTGTTTCCACCCAGGGCAGATCATCCTCTAACCCCGTGTCCTGATCTGTGCTGCCGCTTTGCTAGTTTTCGCTGTTTGTTGGGCTCACCTTATCCTTTTGAATATGATGACTGCTAAGTCAGTCATGCTAGTTTCTCGTGTGTTGCATTTCGCTCCAGTCCTTTTGTGTCTGGTTTTGAAGTTTATATTTATGTTTTAAATGTTGCACCCACTTCCCCATTCCTGCTTCCACAGCAGCGTATTTGGTTTTTCTCCTCAAACCAGGATGCTAAAGAAAATGTGCTGGATTCAGTTTGTACCTGAACACTGAATCTAAAACAAAAGAATAGAGGATTTCTGTAAAAGTCCACACATTCTCAGAAATGTGTTGAGGTACTTCAGCTTTCCAAATCCCTTCTCTGCTTGTGTCTTTTTTCTGTGTGTTTCCTCAACCCTAGTAATTTTTTTTAAAGTATTATACAAGGTTTGGTGATTTTTTTTCCTCATTCATAGAAAGGAAATGGAAAGTGGATGGCCTATTGGAGAGCAGCCAGGAAGATCAAGGTGATCATTTGTGGCCGCTCATTCTCACCAACAAGCTCATGCATGTGGACAGTGGCGGCAACCCAAGAAAAAGCTCCACTCTAGAAATGGACCCTGTTTCTTCAACAAGTTTTCTGCTCAAAATATGTGACTCATGTGAAATGAATTTAAAGAATATTTCAGGTGTCATTATTAGTAAAAAGAACTATTCCAGAAAGAAACTTGATGAGTTTAATATAGGTGAGAAACCACTCCTTAAAATTGGGCATGAGAAAATTCCCATAGGAGCAAAATCATATAAATACAATGAGAAAAGGGGTGGCCTCAGCCTTTGCCAGGGTCTCACACGGCCAGTTTCTGGTCAGCCTTTTGAGTGTCATGAAAACGGACAAGGCTTCCATGAGGAAGTGGCCCTGGGCCCGAGTCAGCACTCTCAGCCAGGGCAGATGCTCTGTAAACACACTGAGTGTGGAAGAACGTTCGTCGATAGTTTGAAGCTCAGTGCGTCGCAGAAAACTCACTTGCGCATGGAGCCACACGAATGCAGCATTTGTAGAAAGTCCCTTCATGTGGATTTGCAGTTTGGACATGAGGGAGCTCTTCCCAGGAGCAGTCCTTGTGAGCGGAACACCTATGACAAAATCTTCTGCGATGGCCCAGCTTTCATTGTTCACCAGGAAGCTTACTCAAGACAGAGTGCCCAGGAGTATAAAATGAGTAACAACGCATGGGCAAAGTCAGCTCTCTTTAAACACCAGCTAGTCCAGATGGGGGTGAAACCCTATCAGTACCATGAAAACGGGAAACTTTTCAGCAAGAAAACGCATCCCACCCAGTCTCGAAGAGCTCACTTGGGAGAAAAAACCTTTGAATGTGGTGAGTGTGGTAAAATGTTCTGGGAGAAATCAAACCTCACCCAGCACCAGAGAACGCACACTGGAGAGAAACCCTATGAATGTACCGAGTGTGGGAAATCCTTTTGCCAAAAACCACACCTTACCAACCACCAGCGAACGCACACGGGAGAGAAACCCTACGAATGCAAGCAATGTGGGAAGACATTCTGTGTCAAATCAAACCTCACCGAACATCAAAGAACACATACAGGGGAGAAGCCCTATGAATGTAACGCATGTAGGAAATCCTTCTGCCACAGGTCCGCCCTCACCGTCCATCAGAGAACACATACAGGAGAGAAACCATTTATATGCAATGAATGCGGGAAGTCCTTTTGTGTGAAGTCAAACCTGATTGTACATCAAAGAACTCACACCGGGGAGAAGCCCTACAAGTGTAATGAGTGTGGGAAGATGTTCTGTGAAAAGTCAGCTCTCACTAAACACCAGAGAACTCACACAGGGGAGAAGCCCTACGAGTGTAACGTGTGTGGGAAGACCTTCGGTCAGAGGTCGGTGCTCACCAAGCATCAGAGAATTCACTCCAGGGTGAAGGCTCTGGCAGCCTCCTAGATGGCCACCTTCCTTATGCCTGTCAAGTCGGTTGTACGGTTTGAAAAGTGAGCTTAGAGCCTGCCAAAGAATACCAGAGTCCTAGAAAATGCCATTATGTTGAAATACATGAAAGCTTTCAAGAAAATACAAACTTTCATTAGAAGATTGTTTTAAAGGGGAAATCATTTATATAAACATATGGTTAAAAAAATCTATAAAGTTTAAATTATATGTCTTCCAAATGTGTTTCAAAATTGTATTTTAAATATAATGGATAATATTAATTTTACTTGTATTCATAGGAGAGTATGAAACTTAAAAGTGAGTGAAAATAGCATTAAACATGTATGTAAAGAACATCTTATGTTTATAGACCTTGTGTGAGTATGCTAATGTAATATTTATGTACTTTAGGAAGTGCTTGATCTGTGTATTAGAACCCAGTAAGGATGTGAGGAAAAACTGAACCCTTAGTGTAACAGCTATTATGGTATACTTTCAATACTAAGTACCACCAGTGTCTTTTTAGGTTGATAAGATTATGTATGTTTATGGACATATGTGTGAATGTGGATCTACATATATGCATATGTAAATATATTTATATGCATGTACACAAATGGTGATGTCATAAAGGCAACTCACACCAACTTCAAAGTACTGATAATTGGTAAAATTTCAAGAATTGTGTGAATCAATCGTTTAAAGCTACACGAAGTTGCAGTTAAATTATATGGAGAGCAAAGGAAATAAACAGCCCTCGTCATCCCTAATGATTTGCTGTCTTTCCCTGTTACCTTTGCTGCGTGCCATTGGCCTCCATGCGGAGAGTGCTGCGGAGTGAGGCTCCTGCTGCTGTCTCTCCAGACTCCACCACATCCATCCCTGCTCTCATGTTGGCAGCTTGGCCTTCGAAACCAACAAAGCATGTGTCAGGGTATGGATTTCCTCAGAGAAGCTGTGTGCATGTAAGCTATATGGCAGACTTAGAGTATAAATCACCCATCCTTCTTTCTAGTTCCTAAAATAAATAAATAAAAATGGCTATAGCCATCATTACCAAACTGCCTCTATAGTAAAGAAGCCAAAAGATGGTTTATTGAGCCTTTTAATTACCTCAGAATTGTCTAGTTCTAAATACTACCATTCTCTTGTTAGGTTGGCCAGTATGTTTCGAATGACATTGTTTCACGCACACACAAAACATTGTCACATACTTTTCACTATTTTTGACCACGAGTAGGTGTGATTATTACCAAACTACCCATTTGGTGGAAAAAAAATCAAGCAGTATATTTCTGAGGGTTTTTCTTAGCTACCTTTGTGTCAACCATATAAATGCTGTTAATAAAAATGGTATTTACATGACTTAACATGAGTTGTAAATGTTTATACTGCACTCTAAAAATGAAATATGGTAGTGTATAATAAAATGCTCATTTTTTTTTACCCTTGGTATTTCATTGTGTATCTGTTGAGGCATGGCTACATGTAACCATACTTCTGTGTAATTCAGTAATATATACTGCATTTAGAACTATAGACTCCTTCATAGTGGCTCCACCTCCTTTGTGCTATTTCCAAAACCTCCTAGAAACCCACTGATCAGTAGTTTTAAGAGATGCTCTGGTCACTTCTTTGCTGAGTTGAGTTTTATATCTTTTTCCTCCGCCTAAAGATGTTTTGGGAAATAAATTGAGATTAGTCAAAGCTAGTCATGGCAGCTCCATTCTGACAAGTTTTTGAAGTTAGGGAATGCTGTGTAATACTGTAATAGATCTCAGTGATGAAATTGTTATAACATGAGATGACATCAAAAGACACGAAAAGATATTATACCTGCTGGATGCGTTTACGTAGACCTGTATATGATATTGGCGCATTGTCTGTGGTCTGGGAGGGCAGTGACCCAATGATGGCAATGCACACAGTGCAAAAAGCTGACCCAGGTGTGGTGTCACTGAGCTGTTTAGTCCTCTACACCACTTCTTTCTGGGACTTTGTATTAATTTCAACAATACCTGTTACTTGTTTATTATTAGGACTGTCTGACACATTGAGTTGAAGCCATTCCAGTTAATAACAGAGACCACTTTTTCAAGTGCTAACATTTTATAGAGTGGTTTGTGGGGAAAAGTCCTTTTAACAATTTTCTACATGGATGGATGGATGCTTTGTAAAGCCACAGTTCTTTCTGGTGGAAAATAGAATGCCTCAAATAAAAAGACATTACTGGTAGACTAACTCTAGCAATGTTGTCCAGGAGCAAGGGATGTTGAAACACACAGAAACTAGTGCATACAGCAGGTTGCCATTTTCCTTCTGACAAGGATGTAAACTGGATTAGCATATCCCAGTTCAAGCTAATGTCTTTGAGGAGATACTGTCACTACCACAATTATAGCCCAAATTGCTAGTACCTTATTTTGAAGAACCCAACTAGATGCAACTGCAGGTGAGCCCAGAGAAGGTGGAGAGATAGTCCAGGTTCCAAAAATACAGAATAAGCAGTGTAGTGGTTTTCATTTCTGTAAACTCCTAACCTCTTAGTATTGGAAATAAAGCTATTGTACTAATTGAAACAATTATTTTCTCTGTGTTGTGCTTCCATGTGAGAAAAAATTTGATATGAATAAATCCCTTTTGAGAATGAGTCCTATGGCAGGTATGCCTACCTTTTGAAGTGTTTGCAGCAGAGTTTATGTTAAGGTACATGATTTACAAACATCTTTGTGATGTTCCTTGTTATATGCTGTGTGAAGTTAAGTCCCATTGCATTTTTTCCTATAAATTAGTGACATGTCTCTGCACAAATCTGAGTTTATTTTTTTATCCTGTGTATATATTTCTACTTCTGTAAAATGTATTTTTGTGTCTTGATACAAATTTAAGGTTATTTTCCTACTGTAAGGTATTGTATTTAGGCAGCCCATTTAAAAATGTAAAGTTGTAGTCCTTGAAAACTATATTATAAAGTATTTGGGATAATTAAAAATGCAATTTAGGATTGGATCTATAACAATCCAACTTGTAAGTCATGTAGGTATGTTTTCAATGTCAAACAAAGATATATTTTAGATAGATGATCTTCAAACACTTCAGAGGCCTACAGAATATGTCATTTAAGATGCTTTCATAACATAAAGCTTTTCATGATAGTGAGACACATCTGCTCCTGGCAGCACCAATTTACTTCAAAAGAGGAGATGGGCATCAAATAACCACCATATGATATTTGCTTTCATTTGTGGCAGGGTTATCCACTGGCAAAAAAAGCTGCTCTTGCCTCGACTACTGACAAAATGCTGTCCAACTTGAACAAGCAGGACACAAAAGAAGGCAGTTGCTGAACTTTGCCAAAACACGATAGGACAGTCCTTCAAAATTCCTGCTTCACAAAAAAGTCTGTCATATATTCTAGGCCTGTCTGTTGTAGCATATTATTTTAAGGTGTGTTACTTTTGTTTATGCAGTGGAACATTTGTTTAATGATGTAAAGATTTGTTGCTTTTGTTTATGCTGCATTTGCTTAACTCTGTGAAGCTGTGATTCTCTGCCTAAAACACCTATGATCCTTGGGAAGAGCTTTCTAACCCTACGATGGCCCATTGATAGATTTCTGGTCTCCACATGTACTCCAAATTAAATACATGTAGCAGAAGATTTGAAGCTATGACCCACACGTGAGAGAACATGGTGTTCTCACGTGTGACTTATAATGAAACAGAATGTACATTCCTTTCCAGAAGTGAGGAATGGTGGCGTGGTGAGGAAATACTGGAACAATTAGGGCAGACCCAAAATCCTTGAGCTCTGCATGTCCAGTATCTGGGACTTTAGTCTTAAAGGATTTGTATGACTCTACCTCTCTCACTTGTTGCTTTCAACATAATATCTCTGTCTTGGGCTGGCTGCATTTCCTGCGTGCAGTTCTTCTTGGTAGATGTCTCGGTGCTCTGGCATGTCCAATATTTTGGAGTCTCCACCATGACCCAGCCTCATCTCCTTCATGCAGTGATTTCTCGGTGCCCCTTGCAGGGACTCTGAACTCTGCCACACTTTGCCTTGACTGAATGGCTCTCTAGAGGAAGAATCAACAACCCCCGTCAGTGCTGGACTCTTCATGTCTCCAAAGCCAGACAGAGTACATGAGGAGGAAACCGCCAAGTTTGGCTGCCAGCTTAGAATGAACCTCCCTTCACTCCTTTAATCATATAATCAGCAGTTATTCCTATAGAAGATACGCGAAGGAATACTATGGACCAAAGAGAAGGATAAGTGCTGTGACCACCTTTGTAAGTCCTGCAAAAAAAAAAAAACAGCATAAAAGGAGGAGGACTTGTGAAGAAAAAAGGAGGCAGTAGGTGGGGGATGGGGACAACAGTAGATCGTGGGTGGTGCACATAATCACATTATATACAAATATGAAATCGCCAAAAGTCATACAAACATAAACTACTTCCCCCCAAGACACACATTATTCACTATGAACAAGTTGGTTTTGTTTCAGAGATGCTGAGATGGTTCAGTATACACAAATGGATAAATGTCATATCTGATATAAATGGTCCCAAAGTCAGAAATAACATGATCATCTGAATTGATACCAAAAAAAGCCTTTGACAAAATCCAAAGTCCATTCATGATAGACATCTTGGAAAGAATATGGATAAGTCGTGATTTTTAGTGCACAATGACTTTTAAAAGGATTTGCAAAACGCAAAAGCAGATAAAGTGTCCGGAGGGCTTATTTTTGTTGTTGTTTGATTCGGTTTTTTGTTTGTTTGTTTGGTTTTTTGAGAAAGTATTTCTGTGTGTAGCCCTCCCTGTCCTGAACTCGCTCCGTAGACCAGGCTGGTCTGGAACTCAGAGAGTCTTTCCTGCTGAAATGGGAGCATTTTGCAGGGAGGGGCCTGGAAGGCCGGAATGGTGGTCAAAGGATGAGAGGAGAGGGGCGCGCAAACCTTACACACTGTAAATTGCTAAACCTTTGATTTTGTTTCATCATTTCCATATAAGCCTCTGAAATTGTTTTGTGTTGATATGCTATGAAGAGGAACAAAACAGGGTAGCTTGAGACAACCTGAATCCGTGTTTTTAACCAGTATCACTACAGTTGAACAGTAAGTTCGTGTTGCCTTTGAGGTGAGAGCTGTTTTGCATGGACATATATTTGATGGGAACTCCACATTCCCAAGCCACAGTCACTCATATTTGGTGCAATAACCCGTTTCTTACTCTTCTTGAGATAGGGGTGCGTTTTGGGTCTGGCAAAGAACTGGAACTGTGTGTGTGTGTGTGTGTGTGTGTGTTTGGGGGGGGTGTTCGTGGATTTTTCTTCAGGTGGGACTGGAAAGAGTCTTGGGAATACAAGGCTGAGCTCAAAGAAAATGGTAAGCGGCTATGTTTCTTGCAACAACAGCCCTCTCCAGGAGCATAGAGAAGCACTTTTTGGCCTTGCCCTCGGCCCGTCGGACCTGGCACAAGAGGGCACTAGAGAGCTGAAGAATCTAAGCACTGTCCGTGCTGGCCTTTCTAACAGTGAGCGGTAGGCTGCTGGACTAGCGCTGGGCAGTGGGGATCTGAGCCTTCAAACTGGGGCTGGTGGTGACTCAAGGGTCCCCTGGCTTTCCTCTGCTACCCAAGGCCGCCCGCACTGCTGGCGTGGAGTCAGCGTGCGCAGCTCCTCTCTGCCGGAGTCCTGCAGCTGGGTCCCTCCACCTGAGTGAGGAGGATTTACCCGAGGAACTCGGCAAAAACCGGCAGCTGCGCCTGCGCACACTCTCAGCCAATCGAGAGCTTACTTCCGGCTTTCTCCCGAATAGCGTCCGTTTGCCGGTCTCTCTTTTCTGTTTCTCGGTTTCCCCCGGCGGGTGCTCGCGAAGGACAACTTCCGCTTCCGGTATCGTGCTTGCCGGCCCGGTCAGTTGCGGCCGAGAGATTGGGCGATTCCGCGAGCACCGCAGGCGCCGTCAGTCAGTCCTCTTCCCGGTGAGGTCGGTCCTTAAGCTTCCGACGGGCTGCTCCCAATCCACGCGCCTGGGCTAGAAGGCAAGTTTCCCAACCGCCGGGGAGTACGGGGGTGCCAACCCCGAGGAGATGGGGCTGGAGGGGTCCCTCCAACAGGTGACCTAGGTCTTAGCCGGCTCTGACGGTCTCACTTTTCCGAGCAAAAAGAAGAGAGTACAGGTAGGGAAAAAATGTGCTTCCTGCGGTCGCTGCGAGACCGGTCGGACCAGCACTGTTGTAAACTTTCATGTTCGTTTTCTCTTAACTCAGAAAACCACTTCGTTATGAACTTCATTGTGAACTGAACGTGAAAGGCTGGCCTGAGCTGTCCGGTACAGTCGGCACTTGCCTCATATGGCTGTTCCGATTTAAAATTAGTTAAAATTGAAGATAAGTTTTCAATTTCTCAAGATACGCTTGAAACTCTCGGTAACCACGTGTAGTTGATTGCTACTGGGTAGAGAACCGCATAGCGTATATTTCTGTCATCACAAAAACGAACACTGCCGATGGTTTTAAGATAGGTAAAACAATAAAAGGGATAATATTGGTGCTGGCAACTCTTCTACCTTATGGCATAAGAAAGAAATGAATTTGAAGAAGGTGGCTAAGCAATTTCTACCTCTGTTCGGAGAACAAATATATCATTACTTCATAAACAAATGAAATTTACTGCCACCCTCCATGTTGCCCTGATGATAGTATTTTCCCCCCATCATATAGGTTAAGACTTATAGTTGATAAGTGGCCGCCATGGAGGCCAAGGAACACAAGAAACACAGAAAGAAACACAGTGGGCCTAAAGCTGAGAAGAAAAAGAAACGGTACCTGCAGGACCTACAGCTTGGCGATGAAGAGGATGCCCGGAAGAGAAACCCTAAAGCTTTTTCCGTTCAGTCTGCTGTGCGGATGGCTCGGTCCTTTCACAGGTGTGTTTACCTGGGGTTGGTGGTTCTTCCCGTTTCATGAAGTACTAGGAGCCTCTCCCAGATGATATTTGGCTTTGCGAATCTATCTCAGATCTGAAGGACATAGGCATACCATAGTACTTTCCTAATGTTTTAGAACTCCAACCATAGAAGCATTTTGCCTCCAATATCTGCCCTTTGCTTTTTTTTTAAATCCAGGAGAAAAGAATTTATTTTAGTTCACAGAAAAATTTTGTAAACTTTAACTATCTCCATGACAGTATGTGTGGTGCCTCCCCCCATCTTTCATTTAATGTAAAGTAGAAAATGGCTGTATTTCGGGAGACATTCTGTATATCCAGCAGTTTCCTTTATGTTACTGAATTAAATTCTTTTGTTTGTTTTGTTTTTTCCTGACTTTCTTGGAACTCACTCTGTAGACCAGTCTGGCCTCAAACTCACAGAGATCCTCCTGCCTCTGCCGCTGCCTCTGAGTGCTGGGATTAAAGATTAAAGGCGTGCACCACTGCTGCCCAGCCTGAATTCAGTTCTTTCAAGAGCAGAGGTTAGGAGTTATTCTCATCGCTTTTCTGTGGATGAGAAAACAGGTCCAGGGCAAAAATTAAATAGCCAGTTGCCTGATGGAACTTTTGCTTTGTCTCCTGTACCTCTATTTGTATAATACACTGTCTCCATCTGTGCCTTTTATTCTCTTACAGTAAAATCAGTCTTCTTTATGATGTGTTTGATTATTAACTTTATTTTTTAGTCATCTGTTTTATCTTTACTGAAGAATAGTTTCGCACTGGGGGGCTTAGAAATTAAACATTTAAATTCAAGTTAATTGTTTCTGTATATTATCTGTTCTTTATAAAATCTAACTTAGCATGTTAAGGTCTTTTGTGGAAGTACCTTTTTTTTTTTTAATAGGACTCAGGATTTAAAGACAAAAAAGCATCACATTCCAGTGGTTGATCGAACTCCACTAGAACCCCCACCGATAGTGGTAGTGGTGATGGGGCCCCCAAAAGTTGGGAAGAGCACTTTGATACGGTGCCTCATTCGGAATTTCACCAGACAGAAGTTGACTGAGATCAGAGGCCCTGTGACAATTGTGTCAGGTAGGGTGTGCTGCTTCGGAGCTGGGGGGACAAGTATTGTTGCCTGAGGGATAACATATCTGAGTTCCATTGTTTGCTCAAGCGGAAAGTATATACCAATGCTATTACGTCATATTACCACATATTTGCCTGTAACTTCTTAGACATGACAATGTTGATGTGTTCCACCTTAGTCTGACTGGTTGACTTTGCCAAGTGTGCTTAGACTGGTCCCGTCGTTGTGAGCACATTCATTTCACAATAAGTTAGCTCCCATCTACCATACACATTTGCTTTTCTTCTCAGAGCTACTCTTAGGAGAATTTGTGCTTTTTGTTTGTTTCTGTTTTTGAAGCAGAGTCTCTGTGTGTAGCTCTGGCTCCCTTGGAACTTGCTAGGTAGACCATGCTGACCTTGAACTCACAGAGATGCCTAATGCGAGTACTGGGATTAGGATTTGTGTGCTTAAGTGAAGGAGAATGAAGTCAGTTCCCAAAGTGCTTTTGTGGCAGTAGTGGTAGAATAGAGCATTTCTTTAGCTCTGGAAGAGAATATCCTTAATCATTGCATTTTAACTGGGAAAGTTCCACAAACATTTTGGTTTATTAAGCTTGGGGATATTTCTATTCATAGTAGTAGTACAGGAACATATGACTATCCTCTGAACACCCTGTTGTGTTAGGTTTGATGGTATTTTTTTTTTTGATTAAAAAAACACAACAAAAAGTGTGTTTAACTGACAACAGAGAAAACTGGTAAAGAAAGGCAGGTAAACTTGGTCAAGTAAGAATTGGAACCAAGGAGCTCCACAATCGTCTGGCATCTGTTCAGTGTTGTATCTATGGTTAGAAATATACATGATAGGAACTCCAGGGATTTCTGGATTCTTCACTTGACGTCCTGATCAACTGTAGCCACAGTGTAACACTTGTGCTGAGTGACTCTGTGTACCAAGCAGTCATCAGCATAGGTTCCTTTGTGTGTGCATGGAAGTCAGTCAAATCGTGGATCCTTGGCGATTCTCAGTGCCACTCGGTACTTCTGGCCCGTTTTCTCAATTTCAGCCATCACACAATCAGTTATACAAGGGATACACTTGGCGTACAGACAGTCCATCATGGACTGTACTAAGTCGAGTTTGGCTTTGATGGAAAAGTTGATGAAGTTGGTATCAACAAGGATGTGGTGCAGTGGACCCAGCTGTGTATTATACTGGAAGAATAAGCAGGAGAGATGTTGGGGGACGTCTCTTTCCTTCAGCGCACTGGGATCTTTCTTCTCTTTCTTTTTAGGCTTTAATCTATCCTTTTCTTTAAGTCTCTCATCTCTGAGACTAAGCATTTGCTTCATAGTCAGCATATTCTCTTGTTTTCTTTTGCTTCCCCATGTTCATGCCAGTTTGATGGTATTTTTAGCCATATTGAGAGCATAGAAAAATTTGATGGAGATAAGAGAGTGGCCTGTGGTTCAGCAGGATCATGGTAGTTATAAACCCCATCTAGGATTGTACCTTTTTTTAAAATCTGGGTGCAGTTGTATATTTTTAGAAGTGAAGAGAGATCAACACAAGCAAAACAGGATGGAATTGGTACTAGTTTGATATTTTTGGCCATAAAAATGAACTGTCACGTTCCTATAGAGGTGTATGGTGTTTTACTGGGTTCATTAAAAGCATGGTCATTATAGAGCTAATGACAGCGCATTTTCAAGATTTTTAAAAAGTAAAATTTTCTTTGTACTTACAGGTAAAAAGCGCAGACTTACCATTATTGAATGTGGGTGTGACATCAATGTAATGATTGATCTAGCCAAAGTGGCAGATCTGGTAAGTTGGTCAGGTGGCCTGGGATCCTGATGGAGAGTGTGGCAGTGAGATGGGTTGTCTGTCTCATTTGCAGGGAAATACTTGTGATTGTTAAGGAAAGATGAGCAGAGTGATTGAAATTATGATATTGTTACTGTCATAAAGATGAAATCTGTGTAATGCATTGTAAAACCATAGGTTTGAAAAAATAATGGACAAGATTAATATATGAATACACAGAGACACACATGGCAAGATTATATTAATGCATACACACAGACACACTTGCTCTCACAACGACTGCCTTTTCTGGAACTCTCCCTAGGCACTGTACTAATAGCTTTCTGTAAATTTAGCTCACATAACCATCTGTGCTCATTCAGGTATTATGTGTACTTTACATATGATGAAATTGAGGCTTCCATCAGCTAAGTAATTTGTCTTGGAATGAGCCCTTTCTCCCTCTCTCTATTGCCTTTTTTTTTTTTTTGAGTCAAGATTTCTCTGTATAAACTCAGAGATCCCCCTGCCTCTGCCTCTAGAGTGCTGGGATTAAAGGTGTGCTCTGCCATGCTTGGCTGATGTCTTTTTTTTTTTTTTTTAAATATTTATTTATTCATTATGGATACAATAGTCTGTTTGTGTGTATGTCTGCAGGCCAGAAGAGGGCACCAGAGCTCATTACAGATGGTTGTGAGCCACATGTGGTTGCTGGGAATTGAACTCAGGACCTCTGGAAGAGCAGGCAATGCTCTCAACCACTGAGCCATCTCTCCAGCCCTTGGCTGATGTCTTTATATTCATTTAGTTAGTGATTTATTTGACCCACTGTGTTTAATTATGACTGCTTGTGTGACTTTGGTTATTTATTGGAACGGCAGCAGTTCATCACCGCTGCCCTCCCAATATCCATTGCTGCATGTAGTCTGAGAGGGGTGGAACTCCATGCAGGAGTCCAGGTAATCCCAGACAGTGAGTTCTTGAGTGCATTCTTCCCCATCGTCTGACTGTTGCCTTCTTTTCATCCTGCCCTTTGCAGTATTGTGAGCCGTGCTGAGGGGAATACAGTGATACCAGTGTCCTGTTTAGGGCCAGGCACTCTACAGTCATTATTCTTAGCACTTTGACCAGCAGTGAATCTATGTTAACTGCCACCCATTGCAAAAAGAATCCCCGGAAAAGGTCTCGAGTTCAACTAATCTGATTTGTATTGTTTTTGATTTCTGATACAGGATCTCATTATGAGCCCTGTGTGCTGGCCTAGAACTCATTGTGTAAACCAGTCTAGCCTCAGACTCAGAAATCTGCCTGTCTCTGTCTTCCAGATTAAAGGTGTGCATCACTGTAACTGGCTAAACATAACCATTGAGAAGACAGTCGGACACTGTCCTTTTAGAAAACACCAGTAGTAGACTCCTTTAGAGCCTATGACCTCCCCAGCCACTGGCTCTTGACCAGGTTTACAATGCTAGGCATGAGTTCTGTGGAATAGGCCTCAAATTCAGTCAAAAAGCAGTTGATTACCACCATAATGGTCATTTGAGTGGTGAACATAACTTGCCTGGCAGGTCTTCTTTGTCGTAGCTAATGGAAAGTGGTGGTGGGCATTTTTTTATTTTTTCTTTTCTCTTTTTTTGCTGTCTCAGCATGACAGGATAACAGATACACTGAATTTTGTGACTTATGTGTGTGTGTATTTAATTTAACTAGATGTCAAAGAGCTACAGATTTTTGTCCTTTAGACCAGAAAGACTCCAAAAATATGTTATCAGTCCTGATCAAATTTTTTTTTAAGATTCATTTATTTATTATTATATGTATATAAGGGGTTTGATTGCATGTGAGTCTGTGTACTGTGTACATGCCTGGTGCCTGTGGAGGTCAGAACAGGGTATCTGGTCCTTTGGAACTTAAGTTATAGATGGTTGTGAGAGTGGTGGGAATTGAACCTGGGGCCTCTGCAAGAACAAGTGCTCTGACTGTTGAACCATCTCTTTCTCTAGTCCCACCAAACTATATTGATATTAAAGATAGGTATTTTTAATTTTGGATTTATTAATAAAGTGTTACCCTTAATACAACTTAGTATAAGCTTGCTAAGCCTTATGTTTTTAAAATGACTGAAATACTAATATTTTGTAGTTTGAGAACATTATAACGGAGATACCTTTTGTGGCATTTTGTTGACTATTTAAACAACCAAGTGTGTGGCTTGATTTGACACATGGGCCATAACTTGCTGACTCTTGGTCTGGGTGGAGTATTTTCATGACTTGTGTGAGAAATTGTGTTCTGTTTTTAGGTGCTAATGCTTATAGACGCCAGCTTTGGGTTTGAAATGGAGACATTTGAGTTTCTAAACATCTGTCAAGTACATGGCTTCCCTAAAATTATGGGAGTTCTCACCCATCTAGACTCCTTCAAGCATAACAAGCAACTCAAGAAGACAAAGAAGCGGTTAAAGCATAGGTTCTGGACAGAAGTCTACCCGGTAGGAAGAAGAGATGTTGAGTCATGTCACCTGTAATCCTTTAAAGTAGCCAGAATGAAGAGCTCTTCCTTAAATCCCCGGGGTTTTCCTGGATGCATGTATATCTAGTCCTTGGCCTGTTTCCTCCACGTGGTCTTTCTCTGGGTCTCTTGGTCTATCTCACTTGCTTCTGTACACATGCATGAGACGATGGACATTCTACTGGTCATGGCTTGATGCAGTTCTTCAGACGTTTCTGCTCGTCCAGGGCTGCTGTTCTCCTTCTCGTACCTGCTGTGGCTCATTGTTTACAGAGTCCTTTCTCTGCCCAGGAACTTCAGTGCCTTCTTCCCAGGTGCTGGTGTTTAACTGAGAGAAGTTTGCTTTGGTGAGACCCTCACATGACAAGTCCCGACAAAAGCAACCAGGTGTTTAATTGGCATTCATTTTACATTTTTTTTTTCTTTTTGATGTTTAGGGTGCCAAGCTGTTCTACCTTTCTGGAATGGTACATGGAGAGTATCAGAACCAAGAAATTCACAACCTGGGCCGATTTATTACAGTTATGAAGTTTAGGCCTCTCACATGGCAAACATCTCATCCGTACATCCTGGCAGACAGGTAAACTATGAGTTTCTTTTCCTCCTGGTGATGTATTTCTTTTTAGCTTCTTTAAGGTTTGAGAGAGATCAGTGATAGAGCCTGTCATATGCAGTCACTGGAGATGCTGTGCTTTCTAGGGTGAACAATTATAGCTAAGGGCAGGGGAGAGAGCTCAGTGCATAGAGGACTTGCACAAAACCTCTGTCTGATTCCCAGTATTTTTTTCTTTTTCTTCTTGTCTTTTTTGTTTGTTTGTTTTTTGAGACAGGGTTTCTCTCTTTAGAGCTGGCTGTTCTGGGAATTTGCTCTGTAGACCAGGCTGGCCATGAACTCAGAGATCTACTTAGATCTGTCTTGGAGTGCTGGGACTAAAGGCCTGTGCCACCACTGCCTGACTTGCTCTTCCTTCCTTCCTTCCTTCCTTCCTTCCTTCCTTCCTTCCTTCCTTCCTTCCTTCCTTCCTTCCTTCTTTCCTTCCTTCCTAAACAAACCAGGCGGTGGTGGCACATGCCTTTAATCCCAGGAGGCAGAGGCAAGTGGATCTCTTGAATTCTGAGTTTGAGGCCAGTTTGGTCTGCAGAGCGAGTTCAGGACAACCAGAGATACACACAGAGAGACCCTGTCTCAAAAAGACAAAAACAACAAAAATAACATCAACAAAACCAAACAAATTGAATAACTGAAGAATGGAGAAATTTTGAGGCATCAGTGATGATGTCCATGTGCTGTTTTGTTTTCTCGGTCTATAATACACCCCGTTTTTATTTTTTTTATTTTTTTTGGTTCTTCAAAACCAAGTTTCTCTGTGTAGTAACAGTCCTAGCTATCCTTGAACTCACAAAGATCTGCCTGCCCTGCCTCCCAAGTGCTGGGATTAAAGGCATGGCCACCACCACCCGACTATAATACCCTTCCTTAGAGGAATCCAAGATAAACCAGAAAACCTCAGCCAGCAGGGTAACCTTAGTTCTTACATAAAGGGTTACTCTATACATGTTCTGTGCTCTTCCCTGTCCCAATAAGGGTCTCATTTCCCTTCAAGTGACTTGTGGAGTATGTTATCATATGAGCCAGTTGGAGGCAGTCATGGTTTTACTCCTTGTCCTCTGGAACACAGTGAACCAATTCTTCCTTGTTTCTGTATTTGTAGTCTTCTAAATGATGTGCTTAAGGAGCAAGTCTTTTTCTTGTGGTGCTTGACACTGAGTTCCAAGCCTCATGTACTGGGCAGCATTGAACCATTGAGCTGTACTCCCGGCCCATGAACACAGTGGTCAGCATGTGGCGAGAAGTAGAAGTTCTTACGCTCCTTCCTGTCATGAGATTGTGTTTTATTCTAGGATGGAAGATTTGACAAACCCTGAGGACATCCGCACAAACATCAAGTGTGACCGAAAGGTGTCTCTTTATGGTTATTTACGAGGAGCCTACCTGAAAAATAATAGCCAGATTCACATGCCAGGTATTCTCTTTTGTATTTGTTGAACTTTTGGGATGGTTTCGTTCCTCTGGAACATTGAAAAATTATCAAACAAGGCAGAAACATGATCTGGAGGTTTTAGAAATAACCCTGTTGTGAATCATCTCCAGAGTGTTGAGTGGATGCAGATATTGCTGGTTAGCAGGGGCTGCTGCCTATGGTGCGTTTCCATGTGCAGTACAAGCCTTCAGATGCCAGCAGTTGACAATTGTTTGTGAGTGCTTGGCTTCCTGGGTTCTGTCTTCCAGGCGTAGGAGATTTTGCCGTCAGCGATGTCAGTTTTCTCCCAGACCCCTGTGCTCTTCCGGAACAGCAAAAGAAGCGCTGTTTGAATGAGAAGGAGAAGCTGGTCTATGCGCCGCTCTCTGGAGTTGGGGGTGTGCTGTATGACAAGGATGCTGTCTATGTCGACCTCGGTGGGAGCCATGGCTTTCAGGCAATGGTAAGAAGGAGCCTCTTCTGAATTATTGTTTACAAATTTTTGTCAAATACTGTGTTCATCTTCTAGTTATTAAACCTTTTTTCTTTTAATCTAAGCTATGATAAAAAGAATTGATTATAAAAGATGTTTTTCATTGTAACAAACAGAAAATAAAAAATACTTTCATACTCTTCAGATTTAAAGTTCCCGTGGTTACCACAACTGCCATGTTCTTTTTCGTTCTAGAAAACTATAGTGTTTTCTAGGTCTAGAATACTCTTATTTTGGTTTTTCTTTCTCTTTCTTTCTTTCTTTCTTTCTTTCTTTCTTTCTTTCTTTCTTTCTTTCGTGTGTGTGAGAGAGAGAGAGAGAGAGACTCAGCGACTCAGCCCTGGCTGACGTGTGGACGTGTGTAATTGGTGGTATTTTTATTTTTTCTAATTTACAACTTCTAAAATCAAGATTAATTAAGTCACATTTCCCTTCCGTTTTCTCCAGTCTCTTCTATGACCCACCCCTCAAGTTGATGGCCTATTTTTCTTTGATAATTATTGTTACTTATAAGTATATTCATGTGTGTAAATATAAATATATAGCTATGACTGAGTCCATTTGATGGTGTTTGTGTGTATTTAACCAGAGATGATCACTTTGTGTTGGATAATTAATCAGGAACTTGTCCCTGGGGAAGACTGATTCTCTCTCCTTCAGCAGTTCTAGTGATCTATGGGTAGGATCTTGTGACGTTCCCCATCACATTAGCATGATTATCAGTGATGTCATTGCTCAGGTCTTGTTTAGGCAGCCACACAGTTGAGGTAGCGGGTGTAGCTCCCTCGCCCTTTCTAGGAAACATAATCTTAACCATAGAACTCTGTTTCTCCGCCTCTTACAGTCTTTCTGTCCCCTCTCTGATGTTCTCTGAACCTTAGGTCAGGTGTTGGGTTGTAGATGCAGCCATTGAGACTGGGCTCCCGCCATCTGTTGATCTCTGCATCATGACCAGTGTGGTTCCTATAATGGTCTCATTTGCTGTAAAGAGAAGCTCCTTCTTATCTGTGGCTATATGAATACATTTAGAATGTAGTTGGGAATTGTGCTGGGTTAAAAGAGATAGTAAGTCCTCTAAGATCCATGACTTCACTAGCCCCTAGTTCGTTAGCTTTCCAATACTAAGCATGGTTTCCTTGCTGTTGAGCAGGCCATTATCATCCAGATATGAGTGCCAGTATTACATCCTTAGGGACAGATTGTCATTGTGTGGTTCGTAGGCATCACAGCCGGGTAGGACTATTCATTGTTTCCCTTCCTTCGTGGCTTGCTTAATATTTTCTGGTACTGTGATGGTTGGACCTCAGGAAGGAGCTTTTAGGTTGGATCCAGCTTCAGTCCTCTAGGTTCTGTGTCCTGAGTCTGCATTGTCTTCAGCAATAGGAACTTACCTTCAACCTCTGAGAGGCAACCAAGGGCAACGATAGCCTGGATTGTTTTGAGAGTCACTTGGACTCCCCTGACCAGCAACTCACATGGAGGTTTTTTGTTTTTCATGCTGAGTACTGGGGTTTTTGTTAGTCTACGGTTCTTGTGAAGAACATTGTCAGTCTAAGTGCCTCTTACTCTGTGTGTGTGTGTTATATATAATTTTATGTAAATATAAAATATATATTTCTTGAGGTTTTATTAAACATACTGTGCTGTTTGTCCTCCCTCTTTTTCCTGTTGAACTTTCTCTTCCCTTGGTTAGAGCTGGGTATGTGTGTGAGTGTAAGACATTTGAGGTACTTTTGTTCTTTTGAAAAATTTCTTTGACAGTTTTATATATGTGTATATGATGTTTTGGTCATTGTCACCCTCACACTCCTGCTAGATATCTTTTCAGTATGTCCTCTGACAGTCCCAGTGTGTGTGTGCGTGTGTCCGTGTCCGTGTCCGTGTGTGTGTGTGTGTGTGATGGACCATGGCAATTCTCACACTAGTTTCGGCACGTGTGTGTGATGGACTGTGGCAGTTCTCACACTTGCTTCCTCCCTTGTCCCTCTCCTTTCCTGCTGAAGCTCTTCTCAGCGTGTCATTTTTTTATAGTGACCCACTGAAATTAATCAGGGTGTTTACATGAGAATAGGTTTGGAGTTATTTACTGGTTGTGGACTACAGAAGTTAGGAGCACTATCTGCTCTTCCAGAGGACCTGGGACCTTTGCAGCACCTGCATGGTGGCCTACAACTGGCTTAATCCAGTTCCAGGGAAAGTATTGCCCTCTTCTGACCGCTGCAGTCATAAAGGCATGCACAGATGAGAGTGTGCAGACAAAACACCCTTGCACACTACATGTTAAACAGCAATAGCAAAGATTCCCCATTCAGCAGCCATTAACAGTCAGTTGCTCCTCAGGGAGGGATGGTGCCTCATGAGCCCCTCCCTAGCCCAAGTGCGAACTTTGGTAGTTCTGCCTTGTGCAGTTCAGCACAGCTGCTGTGGCCATGCTGTGTGCAGAGGAGTGTTACACAGCACTATTCCTGTCCCCGTATTCCAAGGTCTTCCCTGAGCCTTGGGAGTCATGCGGACTTGAGGTTTTTGTTAGTTCTTGTCTGTAGTGCTGAGACCTGGAGCCTTCCTAGCTAGGGCCGTGGTTCCCGGACTGATGGACTGCATGAACTGAGAGTTTGCAGTGTTGGGGGTCAAGTCTAAGCTTTGTTGCAAGAATTTTCTTCTCTTTCTTGAGACAGAAAGGTTTTTAGAACTATAAGAATTTTTAAAAAGATTTATTTGTAGCACAAATAATAAAACCCAGAGATAGGTATTAGGATTCAACCTGAAGATCAAAAATCAAAGCAGCCAACAACTAGAGAGACCTTAACTCTACCAAGGCTCAGACAAACAAGGGGCGGTCCAGCAGTACTCTCCACCAACCTCAGACTCCACATTCCACTGAGTTCCTGTTTCCCCTTTATATTCATTTCTCTGCCTAGCCATATCACTCCTGTCTTCTCCCTAGTACTGGAATTAAAGGCGTGGGATCCGAAGTGCTGGGATCACTTTTGTGTGAGCTTTATTTTTCTTAGACAGATTCATTCTTGTGTACCCCAGAGGGAACTCACAGAGCTCTCTCTGCCTCTGTTTCTCGTGTCCTGGCATTAAAGGTCTGTATGGCTGACTAATATGGCTGCTTTGCCCTCTGATCCTCAGGCAAGCTTTATTTGTTAAAACACAAATAATATACCATTGTATTTATTATTTGTGTGTCTGTGTGTCTGTGTACATACATGCATGCGTGTGTTCAGGTGGCCACAGAGTATTGGTGCTGGCGTTACAGGCAGCTGTGGGCCTCCTGGTGTGTGTGCTGTGCTGGGAACTGAACTCTCAGGTCTTTTGCATGAGCAGTATGCTGTCGGGACTGCAGAGCTGTCTCTAGCCCAAGTTTAGGGTAATTTTGAGGAATGATGAAACCAGCATGTTTCCAGAGTGCTGTGCTTTCCTCACTTGCACCTTTTCCCTGGCTGTGGCAGGAGGAAGCAGGCCCTACGCATGAACTGGTCCAGAGTCTCATCTCCACCCATGCCAGTATCGATGCCAAGATGGCTTCAAGCAGAGTGACACTTTTTTCTGATTCCAAACCTCTGGGGTCAGAAGATATAGATAATGAAGGGTAAGTCTACCATTTTTCTAAGTTTTCTGTTTAATTTTTTTTTTAAACATTTGTGTGTGCATCTCTGTTTACTGTGTCGGTGCCAGGAATCAAACTCAGAAAGTCAGGCTTGGCAGCAAGTGCCTTTCTTTATCCAATGAACCATGTTATTAGATCTTTCCTAATTTTTAATTTTAAAAAGTTAAAGTAGAAATTACATTACCATTCCACCATCAGTCTTTATTTTGATGGAATTTGACCCCAGGTTTTTTGGTTTACTTTGGTTTTGCTTCTTGTTAGTTTTTCATTTATGTAGCATTACATATTTTCTCATGTAAAATATAAGACTTGTTTTCAACAGAAATATTCAGAATATTACTCAAATATTACACAGACTTTACTATTGATTGCATTTATTTTTCTAGGAGCCCACTTGGCTATCTTTTAGTGACAAATTCCCGAGCACTGTGTAGCTGCTTATTTAGGCCCCATTTGAAGGCATATGCCTTCTCTCTGCAGGGCTTTCATACACTGTTGTCACCATGGTAGATAGCCACTAACGTGGCTCATTTTTCAGCCTGGATTGGGAGCTTATGTGCCATTGTACTTAGTGGGTGCTTGCTGAACATTGATTTTTGTTCTACTCATGGCTTATAATCATTCTGAAAATGGTAGACTATGTATAGTATTATTTATTATACTGTGCATTATTGCTTAGCATGGTAACTTGAAAATTAAAGAGTTAATTTAACAGTCATTATTCCCAGGGCTTGAGAGATTGCTCAGTGATTAACATCATATCCTGCTTCTGCAGAGGACTTGGGTTTAGTGCCCAGCATCCACATCTGTTGCCTCGCAAATGCCTCTGACCTCCTCTAACTGGCTTGGCCACCTACGTGCTCATGGTACACATAAACGCTGTAGGCACACACATACATACACTTAATTAATACCTTTATAATTTAAGCATTTTCTTTATATCGTCATTGTTTTGTTATTTGTGTTTCTGACTTAGGAACTGTCTTATGGTATACTGTAGTCTTTTATAATTGATGGTGTCACAGTTTTAAATGTAGCACATTGAATAGCTTTGTTTAATTTTAATTTTATCTCATAACTTTACCATGTCAATAATACTGTACCAATTAATGGAACCCACGTCTTCTCTGAGATCAGTGAATGCTCTGAACTCCTGAGGCGTCTCCTCAGCCTGTGTCATCATGCTCTACAAACTCAGTGCCCAGAGCTGTGTTCAGAACTCTGGCCAGTAGGCATTCTTTAACCAAGCGCTTCCCCTTCCTGATGCTTTCTGTATCACTGCTGACTCTGGACTTTGTTCCCATCCCATTACTGCCATTTTCCTCTGATGCTTGCATGGTCCCAGATGTGACCCTCAGTGTTGAGTTTCCCGTGTCTTCTAGGCTTATCCCCATTAACTGTGAGCATAGGCATAGTACTCTCTGATACAACAGGGTGACCCAGGCTTGCACTGTCCTTTGGACCTGGAGTCAGTTTTTGAAGATGTACTAAATACTCATTTCCCTTTCAAATAGTCTTCCTGAAATAGGCGTGGTTCTGTTTGTTCTGTTAGTGCTTTGCAAGCGTGCCCTTAGGCAGCTAGGTAAGTTTTCTTGTTAGTGGTTTGTCACCATTTTGGGACAGTGACGGTGCTGTTCCTTCAGTAATGTAGGAGTGCACACAGGCTCCCGCACAGTCTGGGTCAGAGCTCTACCAACAAACTCTTCCCCAGTCCATTTTTCTCTAAACATCTCTTTGGGGACAGGGTTTCACTGAGTTACTAAGTTGCCCACGTAGTCTTACCTTACTATGATAGCTCAGGCAGACTAGAACCTTGAACCCTCCTGCCTCAGCCTCTCATTCCTCTCCACAGTCGGTTGACATTTCTAGAATAACTAACTGTTGTACAGTTTGAATTAGCTTTTATTTATTTGAAATACAGGCTGTGGATGCCAAAAGAGGAAAAGCAACTGGACGTAAAGACTGGTCGCGTACGTCGGAAAGCCATTTTTGAGGACACGGAAGATGAGTCTGGAGATGAAGAGAGTGAGGATGATGAAGAAATGTGTGAAGGTGACCGAATGGAAAATGGCTCTAGCGACGACGACGAAGGGGAAGAGGACGGGGCTGAAACCACCAACTGTAAATACATGTCTGCTAGGGGAAGCAAAAGGCCAAAACTCGAGGAGCAGGAAGAAGACAGCGATGCGGACTTGCCAGCGTTTGCTGATAGCGATGACGATCTCGAGAGGAGCTCTGGGGAAGAGGAGGCAGCAGAGGAAGCGGACGAAAGCAGTGAAGATGAAGACTCTTCTGCAGGAGAGAGAGACGATGGGGATTCCAAATCTGTTGGAGGAAACAGTGGGGCAAGACTGTCAGCATCTCATCAGTGGAGGCACCGTCTGGATGGAGAGAAGCCTTCCCTAGTGACAAAAGCAGCCCTCACCACTTCTGACTCTGGCCACTGTACAGCCGAAGAGGCTTGTCCATCTGAAGACGACTCTGAAGCCTCCGAGCTGAGTTCAGAGGAGGAAGACTCAGGATGCAGAGGCATTGTCGGGGGAAAGCCTGCAAGCCGTCATGGGGACAGGGGGCAGAAACTCGAGTCAGAGAGCCTGGTTGATGAGGCCAGTGACATTGAAAACTTACTCGGAGAGGAAGAGGATCACAAGGAAGAGAACAGCAGCTCTGTAGAAACGTCAGGTAAATGCTCCACAGAGCGCCCGCATCCTTACCATTGTTACCTGTAGGATGCTTACATTTTCAGTCTGCTCTTTGGGTTGTTAACCACCTGAATATGTCATGAATGAGTGACCCCTGGTCAGTAAGCAGGTATAACTGGGTGTTGGTCTTTCAGGTGCCCTCAAGTGGAAGGAAGACCTTTCCAGGAAGGCAGCAGAGGCCTTTCTGAGGCAGCAACAAGCAGCTCCAAATCTTCGAAAGCTGGTTTATGGGACAGGTAAGAACTCTGCCCAGAGCTCATAATGTTTTAAGTCTTCGATTATTTTCTGAAAAGGAAATGAGGTCATTGATACAAAGATTGGGATTATACTTTTGACATCTGTTATTTCTGGCTATTATATATTTACCAGCCATTTTAAAAACAGATTTTAAATTGTGTGTGTGTGTGCGCGTGCACACATTTATGGTATGGGAGAGTACTGGTGTGTGTGTGTGTGTTTGTGCACATTTATGGTATGGGAGAGTACCGGTGTGTGTGTGTGTGTGTGTGTGTGTGTGTGTGTGCGCGCGTGCACACATTTATGGTATGGGAGAGTACCGGTGTGTGTGTGTGTGTGTGTGTGTGTGTTTGTGCACATTTATGGTATGGGAGAGTACCGGTGTGTGTGTGTGTGTGTGTGTGTGTGTGTGTGTGCGCGCGTGCACACATTTATGGTATGGGAGAGTACCGGTGTGTGTGTGTGTGTGTGTGTGTGTGTTTGTGCACATTTATGGTATGGGAGAGTACCGGTGCCAAGGATATGAGTGAAGGTTAGAGGACAATGTATGGAGTTGGTTCTCTCTTTCTACCCTTTTATGGGTTTCCAGGATCTAGCTCAGGTCACCAGACTTGCATGCCGAGCATCCTCCCCTACCGAGCCTTTTGCTGGCTTTGGCAGATGTTTATAATCATGTCACAAGGACCGTAAATTGGTCTTATGCTGTTCAATTGGCATGAAAGTTTTAATGAGAATATTGTCCATTATCTCATCTTATAAAGTCCTTCGTGGGATTTATTTTGTTAAATTTAATGTTAGGAACATATTTCTGCCTATGAAAGCTGAAACACCCCCTCACCCCCTCCCCCCCCCCCCCCGTAAGAATGAGAACTCTGTATTTTCTTTGCTTGTATTCACTAATTTTTATAGTTTATTAAACTTGTTTATCAGTTCTCTTTGGGAAAAAGTACAGAAATAAGTTGATCCTGTGATAAGAAAATTGGAGAGGGATCTGAACTGATTTTCATGTAGATTTTGTCTGCAGACATTTAGTGACAGTAAGTTCTAAGGGAGCTCTGCATAAAAGATCTGTAAGATGTCTTCTTTTAAATGTCTTCCCTTCCCCAACCTCCAGTATTTCACTCCCCAGTTTTCTTGCTGCTGCTTTGCAAGAGGATAAGTCTTCCAGACACTTTAAGGGGAAGTTCTTTGGCCTTTTGACTTTTTGTGGGTGAGTGGGCCAGGACACAACATGTCTGTAATGAGCAGGGACTATAGTTCCTTGAATTCTAAGATATTAACTAGTTCAGGGCAATGAGTCCTAGGATTGAAGTTTTTATTTTCACCTTTCCTTTATGGTGATCTCTTTAGTGACAGAGGATAATGAAGACGACGATGGAGACACCGTAGAGGAGCTTGGAGGGCTGTTCCGTGTCAGCCAGCCGGACCGAGGGTGTAAGCACAAGGCTGACTCTCTGGACTGCTCTCGGTTCCTTGTGGAGGCGCCTCACGACTGGGATTTAGAGGAGGTAAGGCTGAGTCAGTGTTGCACATCTGGCCCTGGCTTCTTGTTCTCTAACTGACTGTTTCCCCACATCCGTGTTTCTGTCACACAAGCAGGAGCAGGTTCTGAATTTAGTTGACTCCGTCCTTGTGTTGTGAACAGGAAAGGAAATGTTCCGCTACTGGTGTGAAAGCATTGCTGCCTTTTGGGGTTTCCCCCCTCCTCTTGTTTTAACTTTCATCCTTTATCCATTTCTTTCAAGTTTCAAACTTAAACAGAGTACAGATTTTTAAAGTGTTCCCTTAAAATATTCTGAACTTGTTTGTTATCTGTTGTCATGTTTCGATGCTTATCTCTAATTTCATTAGTTTGGGTCTCCTTTTTCTTTCCTTTGGTTAGTTGGTTCAAGACTCTGTTGTCCTTGCTTTTCTTGGTGAACCAGCCTTAGAGTCATTGATTCTTTGTGTTGTTTTCTTTGTTCCCATTTCGTTAATTGCTGCTTTGATTTTTATTATTTCTTGCCTGTCATCTGCTGGGTTTGGGTTTGGTTTGTTTTTTTCTTGAGTTGCAAACCATTTTCTGACCTTATGGATGCTCAAGGTTCTAAACTTCTCTCCTAGAACTGCTTTTTATGTGCTCCAGAGGTTTTGTTGTGTTGTTTTCATAGTCGTTTAGTTCCATGAATATCTTTGTTTCTTTTTTGACCTATCCATTGCTCAGTAATGAGATGTTTAATCTCCATGCATTTAGAGTTTATGCATTTTCTGGAGGATTTTTTTGCTATCAACTTTTATTGTGTAATATTGGGTAGAATACATGGAGTTGTATTTGTTAAGGTTTGTTTTGTGATCAAGTATGTGGCCTGTTTTAGAAAAGCTTCCATGTGCTGCTGAGTAAAATATGTTTGGCATTTGGGTGGAACAGTCTGTCGATATCTGTTAGAGCTGTTTGATTCTGAGGTTTCTCTGTTATTTTTTATCTATTAGAGAAAGTGGGGTATTGAAATCACCTACAGTAATTGGGTTTGTGTTAATCTGTGTCATTAGTTTGTTTTCTTTTTTTATTTAAGACTTAAAAAATTGTGTGTTATGGATATTTTGTCTGCCAATGTGTCTCTGTGTGGGCCTGGTGCCTGTGAAGGTGAGCAAACATCAGATCCCAGGGAACCCTTAGGAGGCACAGTATGGGTGTTGGGAATCGAACCCAGGTTCTCTGGAAGTCCAGTCAGTGCTTGTTCCTGTGGCTGCTGAGCCACATTGGGCGCAGCAGAGTTTGATGCATGGGAATTTTCCTGATTAATTGATTCCTTGATTAGAATGAAGTGTTCTTCTTTGTCTATTCTGATTAGTTTTAGTTTGTCAGATATTTTGTCAGGTACTAGGATGGCCATGCCTGCCTACTTCTTGATCTCTTTTTCTTAGAACCACCTTTCACTTCAAGGTGGTGTCGTTAAAGCTGAGTTTCCTAAGATGATTGATAAATGGATTTTGTTTTGTTTTGTTTTGTTTTTAACTTTTTATTTTATGTGTCTTAATGTTTTGCCTCATGTATGTCTGGGTGAGGGTGTCAGATCCCCTGCACTAGAGGTAGAGACAGCTGTGAGCTGTCATGTGGGTGCCGAAACTTGAACCTGGGTCCTCTAAAGGAGTAGCCAGTGCTCTTCACTGCTGAACCAACTGTTTAGACCCCTGGGTTTTGTTTCTTTTTTTTTTCTTATTAAATATTTATTTATTTATTTATTTATTATGTATGCAATATTCTTTCTGTGTGTATGCTTGAAGGCCAGAAGAGGGCACCAGATCTCATTACAGATGGTTGTGAGCCACCATGTGGTTGCTGGGAATTGAACTCAGGACCTCTGGAAGAGCAGGCAATGCTTTTAACCGCTGAGCCATCTCTCCAGCCCCCTGGGTTTTGTTTCTTAATCCATTCAGCTAACCTGTGTCTTTTGGTTAAAGAGTTCAGGAAATTGAATAGAGTTATTATTTAAAAGATGTGTGTGTATGTGTGTGTGTGTGTGTATTGAAGTCAGTTTGTTGCTTTTTTTTCCTGCTAATTTGTGTTCTTCGTTGTACTTTGTATTTCATTAATTTTAGCTTTGTTTCCTTCCTAAGTCTCTTGGCTGTGTTTGTTCTTCTCTTCATTTGGAGTCTTGCTTCCAGTATTCTGTCGAGCATTTTTTTGTTGTTAGAAATTAATTTTTTAAGGTATGGATCATGGAAAATTCGTTTCTTTCTTACCTACAGCAGATAATTTGCCAAGTACATGACCTTGGTTGGTAGCCGTGGCTTTAGAGCTTAGAGTGCATGCTCCAGAAATGAGAGGTCATCTCTGAGAAGTCCTTCCTGGGACTTCAGAAAACAGGGGTTTTCTGAAGGGCTTTCCTTTATATGTGACTTGTGTTTTTTCCCTGGCAGCTTCCAAGATTTTTTATTTGTTCTGTATCTTTAGTGTCTTTGCTATGATATGCTGTGGGGTGTTTCTTTTCTGGCTTTGTATGGTGTTCCTTGTGCTTCCGATGTCTATATGGGTGTGTCCTTCCTTAATTTGGGGGAAGTTTGCTTCTGTGGTCTTGTTGAAGACCTGGGATTCTTCTGCCTCACTTTTGCCTATAATTAAAAGATTGGTCTTTTGATAGTGTCCCACATTTCCTGAATGTTCCTTTCCTGTGCTTCAATATTATTTTATTTTCTTTGCTTCTTTCATCCGGAGTCTCTTCTTTACCTTGGAGTCCTGATATTCTGCCTTCTGCTTGATTCATTCACTCGCCAGACTTTCCCTGCAGTTTTCTAATCAGGATATTGAGGTTTTTTAATTCCATCTTCATTTCAACATGTGTTCACTTCAGTGTTTCTCTTTATTGAATTCGGCTTTCAGATTGTGAATTATCTTCATCATTTTATTCATCCATGTATTTGTATTTTCTTGGACATCACTCGGGTGTTTCTCATTCCCCTCGTAGGGAATGAATGTATTTGATGATGTATTTGATGATGCCTTTAAATTTCTTGACTTTTTTGATAAAGTTTATGCTTGTGCTTTTAAATTGTGTCCTGGGGTTCACGTAGGTAGTTCTCAATAGAGAACACTTCAGTAAGACTACTGGGTTTGATGGGAAATATGCTGTCATGGCCATTCATGTTATTTTTGCTGGCTGTGGGGATTTGACCTGGGCATGTGGACTTCTTTGTTTGGTTGTATGTCTGAAAGTGAAAATCTGGTCTTCCCTGGGTTGGGCCAGTGCAGATGTATGGCCTGAGTCAGGTCACACAAAACTAGTGCATGAGCTGTGTGTTAGACCACATAAAGATGGCTCCCTGTGGTCTAGGGCTAGGCTGGTGGGTGCAGCGATGGCAATGGCAGATGGAAAGATTGGAGAGGAAAGGAGTGTCTCACCAGTCAAGGATGGCTCTTGAAGAAAGCAGGTTCAATGGATCTGGAGCTAGGCTTGTGGGTGTGGATATGGTAACTGGTTTTTGTTGTTGTTTTGCTTTTATTTATGAAGGGGGAATGAATGCAGGCGGGTGGGAGATGAAGGAAGTGACTTACTCAGCAGAGGTGTCTCAGTAACAAAGAGGGTGTGTGGATGTTGCTCTAGAACTGGCCTTTGTATTTGCAAGTAATGACAGGAGAGTGTTGTAGTGGTGTCTTAACTAGGATTTCTATTGCTGGGGTAAAACATGTGATCAAAAACAGCTTGGGAGGAAGGGTTTATTTCTTCAAGTTCACAGTTCATCATATCCAGACAGTCAGGGCGAGAGCTCAAGGCAGGAACGTGGAAGTAGGAACTGATGAAGAGACGGAAGAGGAGTATTACCTGGTGACTTGCTCCCCATGGCTTGCTCAGCATTCTTTCTTATAGCACCCAGGACCACCAGCCCAGGGGTGGCACTGCCCACAGTGAGCTGGACCCTCCCATATCGATTATCAATTCAAAAAATGTAATACTGGCTTATGGGCATTTTCTCGATTGACGCTCCCTCTTCCCAAATGACTTGTGTCAAGCAGACATAGAGCTAACTAGTCTGCACAGATGGCAAAGGGAAGAACAGACTTACTAGGTGATGTGGTTCAGGTCTAGACCTAGGCTTGTTCTTTTTGCACATGGTTGCTTGTTGGCAGAAGAGTGGGGAAGGGGAAGAAGTCATTTTCCCAGGAAAAGTGGCTAGGGAACCTGATATAATATTTATGTTTTGATAATTTTCTGTATGTATACAATGTATTTTGATCATATCCACCCTGCACTGTCTCTCCTCAATTTCATGTTCTTTATCTATTTGTATCTTTAACTACATTCCTTCTAGAGAATTAGTCCTTGGTTGAATCTGAGGGAACAAAATTAGAAAAATCATGTAATTGCTTATCTTGTTAATCTCAGTGTTATATACAAAACTGTATCAGGACAATATGTTAGTTACTGGCGATAAGATTAGAGAAAGTAAGTTTTTCCCTCATAGTATCCTGTAGTAAAAGGGAGCGGCGGGCTGTGTTCCTGGCACCTGGCCGCTTAACTCCCGAAATAATCACACAGAGATCTGTATTAATTAAATTGCTCCCTGGCCCATTATTTCTAGCCTCATATTAGCTAACTCTCACATACTGATCTAACCCATTTCTAATAATCTGTCCTGCCACTTGACTGTGGCTTACCAGCATGAGTCTAACCAGTGTCCATCTCGGCGAGGAGAGCCATGGCGTCTGCCACACTGCCTTCTTCCTCCCAGAATTCTGTTCTGTCTACTCCACCCACCTAAGGGCTGGCCTATCAAAAGGCCAAGGCAGCTTCTTTATTTAACCAATGAAAGTAACGCATAGACAGAAGACCCTCCTACACCAGTATCCATTGTTTTAAAAAGCAGTTGTGCAATTTTTCATTCCCACCAGCGTTATTTGTGGGTTCTAGTTTATTTACATCTTTAAGAGTTATTTTTGTCCTTTTTTTGGTTTTAGTCACATTAGAAGGTGTGAAATGTGTCACGTCATGGTATTGATTTGCATTTCTTAGATAGTTAATTCTGTCAAGCATCATTTCAGGTGATTGCTGTTTATTTATCTTTATACCTGTTCATACTGTTCGCCTGTTTTGAAGATTTGCACATTTAATTATGAGCTGTTTATGTTTTCTGAGAATATGCCCCTTATCAGTTTGTATATTCTGGGTACATGTCCCTTCTATACATAAGTTGCATATATTTTTCTGTTACTCTGTAGGAATTATCTCACATACTTATGTAAAATGAATGTATCCACAAAAGTATGTATTTCCTTTCTTATTAATTTTTGAGACAGTCTCTGTATTCTAAGCTGACTAAGAGCTCACTGTATGGTTTAGACTGAGCTTGAATATTCTGCCTCAACAACCCTGGTGCTGGGATGCTAGGTATGTACTAGGATTACAGGGCCAGTTTGAAGTGTCCTGAGAAATATTTAGAGGCAATTGTTGTCTGGTCTTTATTTCTCAAAAATAGTTTTGTGTAAGTCAACTAAGTGCTGGTTTTTCTGTGTAAGGTTATGAACAGTATCAGAGATTGCTTTGTGACGGGGAAATGGGAAGATGAGAAAGATGCCGCCAAGATCTTAGCAGCAGATGGTAAGTAAGGGCTGCATATTTCCTTTGTATGTCTGAGCGTGCACACACCTCTGAAGCAGCAACAGCCACCGTAGGTATCATTTCTCAGGTGGTGGTCCTTCCTCAGGCACTGCCGGCTCGAGTCCTGATCTCTCATTTCCCTGAGCTCACTAAGTATGTTAGGCTGGCTGCCCAGCAAGACCCAGGGATCCGCCTCTTTAACTGGGTTTGCCAGACACTTGGTTTTGTTTACATGAATTCTGGGGAGAGAACTTAGGTCTTTGAATTTGCAAGTACAAGGACTTTACCAGCAGCCATTCTTACCTTCATGTTTTCTTTAATGCTATCGTCAGGTTGAAGTTTAGTCCGCTGTGAGTGCTGTGGGGAACTGACATAAGACCCGCACATTTGCTCTATGGGGACTTTAAAGGAAAGTGAGAAACCTCCTACAGGTTTTGTTATAAATAAATGTATTTATGTGGGTGGGGGTTGTCCTCAACATGTTTGTTTTAGTGAATGTAATAGTCATGGAAATTTTGAAGTAAAAGGTACATACCAATAGCAGAAAGTTTTAGAAAGGACATATAATACTAAAAGTCTGCTGTACATAAAAGATCTGTTAACATTTTGAGATCTCTCCTCCTACTCATAATGGAAAAGGCCTGGAATACATCCTCAGTAATAGAGTTCTCATCTAAGATACAGAGGCCTTGAGTTCATTCCCGGTATCCCACAACACACACACACACACACACACACACACACACACACACACACACACACACAGAGAGAGAGAGAGAGAGAGAGAGAGAGAGAGAGAGAGAGAGCGAGAGAGAGAGAGAGCGAGAGAGAGAGAGAGCGAGCATGATTTTCAGATAACTCTTGGATCACCTTTTGTAGTCCACAGTTACCATTTTTATCCTGAAGGTCATTTTGTTCTAGTGTCCATAAGCAGGGTACCTTAGCATCTGTTTTATTGCTTTCATTCAGCTTTGAGTATTATATATAAATTTTGGGCTGGAGTTTAGATTTTATTTAGAAATTTTTATAAATGTATTCTTAGTTTTCGTTGTATAAATATTTTGCCTGCGTGTATGTACACCATGTGTGTGCCGGGTGCCCCTGAAGGCCAGAAGGGGTTGTCAGGTGTGCTGGACCCAGTGTTACAGAAAGCTTTTGTGAAAGAAAGCAGTGTCTGCTGATGTTCCTTTTGTGCCCCCTGGTGACATCATAAAACTCTTACATGGCTAGCATGTGTGTGGAGACAGAAGACAGCCTGCAGGAGCTGGGGGTCCTAGGGACTGGTCTCAGGTCTTCAGGCTTGGCAGTGGGCCCCTCTGCTTACTGGGCTGTGTCACTAGCCCTGTTATATTTTATTGATTTTTTTTTAGTGTGTAAATTTCCAACACAGTTCTAGTTATATACTTAAATTGTTTTTATTATAAATAAGGGCTTTCTATCTGTTATGTGAATATATCTTAATAACAGTAAATGTCAACCTCCCAAAGGCATTCTTAACTTGTGTATTTTAAAGAGGAAAGCCTGTAACAGAACCCAGAGCTCTACAATGAGCAAATAGATGAATTAATGAACTCTTCCTATGAGCTCCACATTGTTTTGAGCTCCAGTTTTGTTCCAGGTTCTGTACTTACATTGTCTTAGCTTTCCCCAGGCACGGTGCCCTCTGTTGTGTTGTCTTCTCTGAGACACTTCACATGGGCTGCTATCAGGCTGTCTCTTCACTCATTCTTTGAAATGTTTTGGAGCTGACCTTCCTGGCTGCAATTATACAGTGTCCATTACTTTGACGTGAGAGATAAGTGAGGTTTAAGTCTCAGATCTGTTTACTTTTCCTACATGTAAGTCCATGTAAGTTAGGACTCATGTATAGTGATGGAAACACCAGAAATGAGGTTTGGATTGCAGGCACAGGGTTGGCCAGGCTGGGCGGTGCTAGTGTCACAGACAGACATGGAAATGTTCTTTTTCAGAGGAGCTCTATGGGGACTTCGAAGACCTAGAAACCGGGGACGTGCACAAAGGAAAACCAGGTCCGGATACTCAGGTATGGCTTTGATGTAGCTCTGCCAGCTTGATGCGGTCAGTGTGTCTTATGGGGTCTGCTTTGGGCAATGTAGATCTTGACTCCCCTGTCATGGATAGAGAGCTTCCTAGAGAGTGGCAGATGAGCAACAGTTCATTTGTACAGCGTATGGATGCTGCCACTGTCAGCCCTCCTCCTTGCTGTAGTCATCTGTCAAGCTCATGCTTTTTATTTGTCTTTCTTTTGCCAACATTCAATGATAAAAGCACAATTTAAAAAAAAAAGTTCCTTGTTCTTCCAGATAGTAGTTTGAACAGTGTCTTGGAGCATCTAGCTGGGGGACACTTCTCTCGTGCAATTTGCCACACCCAGATCAGCGCCAAAGTCTGTTTGGTCATGATAGTCATATCAAAGAATTTGTAAGCTCAAACACTATAAAAATCTGCTTTGTTTAAAGAAAGTTCTCCCTAAGCTTCTCAATACTTTTTAATCTGGAAATTTAAGAGTGAAGATACAGAAGAAGACATTAAGGAAGAAAATGACCCAGATGAGGAGGAAAGTGCCAAGAAAAAGCACCTGAATAAGAAGAGGAAGTTGAAGGAGCTGTTTGATGCGGAGTACGATGGGGGAGAAAGCACATATTTCGATGATCTTAAGGGTGAAATGCAGAGGCAAGCCCAGGTAAGAAAGCAGGCAGTCCTTGACCGCCTGCCAAGGCAGCGCCACCTACTGGCCTGCTCCTCATTTTCCTTTGACTTTGAGCCCAGATTGGAATTGTGTGATGGGATTCTTCAGACCTTGATTGCCTTCTCTTCTCATCAGCACCACCTTGTACCAAGCCCCACATACTTGGCAAGCGGTGATGACTGAGACATGGTCCCTGCTTCCAAGGAACTCATGCCGTTGAGGCAGGATAGAAAAGTTAAGGGAACGTGAGAAGAGAGGTACTTATTCTGGGATCTAGTTTATATTTTGTACAAGAAACACCAACACAGTTGAAAAATCAGAACCGCCTACAAAGATAACACTTCAAGAATGTTAAAAATCCTCAAACTATAATTTTTTTCAGGCCAAATTGTTTGTGGCCTTGGATTTAAACATGTTAGCACTCTTCTCTGAACTCATTTCTAAATCTAAACAGTGCATCACATAAAAACCACCTAAAATTTCATTTACAAAGGAAAGTTGTTTTTCTGTGTATGTGTGTGTGAATGCACGCCTCTGAGCATCTGTGTAGCTAAAAGAGGACATCTGCCATGCTCCGTTGCTGTCTACTGTCGTCCTTTGAGACAGATTTCCTGCTGAACCCTGCTGGAGCACTGCTGGTAGACCCCCAAGCTCCCCATTTCCACCTACCACAGAGCTGAGGTTGTAGGCATGCATAGCCATGCCTACTTTTTATGTGTGTTCTGGGGGTCCAAACTAGGTCCTCATGCCTGCACATAGCAAGCATTCTTACTGAGCCATCTCCCCAGCCCACTAAAGAAGGCACTTTAAGATGAGTAAATAAACCAGCTTATATATATTTCACTTAAATAAACTTTAGTTTTTAAGCTTGATACCTTGTAAATTACATACTTTAAAAAAATATAGCTTACAAAGATGCAGAAAGTTACCTCTCATTATAAGGACAGCTAAGGAAGAGTCACTCTCAAGAAGTCCACACCTTGACTTGTAGCTGCACACTGCCTGTCTCTCTTATTACCTGGCAAGCTGTAACTTAGCCTCTCTCCAATTGCCCTGAAGTTCCTAAGGGTCTGGTTTACCTGAGTGGAGATCCCTAAAGGCTGCTGGTAGTGGTGCTGACTGCATCTCTTGGCACTGACATATTGATGTACGGAACAAGCCTAGGTTCAAATTCTGATCACTTAATGCTTTGAACAAGTAGCTGAATGGTTTGTTTGACTTATGTGCACAAAGTTCTTTCTGGGGGAGTTTCGACACATCTTGGTTGTTCAGATGGTATTACATGTCAAGGCGGATGCAGATGGGAGAGGAGTGCATGCAGAAGGAGAAGTGGGGGTGCTCCTGCTTATGGCCATGGTGGGCGGTGATTTCACCAGAAGCAGACACAAAAGACACAAAGCTGTGCACAGTTGATGGAGTGTTTGAGTCACACTTTGTTGGTGGAAGCACTGAGAATTCCTTTGAACTTGAAAATGTGGTTGGCAAGCTTTGCTCACCTAGACCTTCATCTGGTCAGAGAAAGTGTCTCTGCCTCTCACTTCAGCACATCCTAAGATTGGAAGGGTAGAGACTCCGGTGTGAAGAAGTGTCTCCTGGTAGTCATAAATTAGTGGTTTCCAGTCTGTATTGACTTTTTTACAGGAGTGACTAAACAATACAGAGATAATCTTTGTAGTCTCTAGTTCAAGCCATTTGCAATTTAAAATTTTTTTGTTTTTCAAGTTTACTAAGAATATAGTGTTCTGTCTGCATGTGTGCCTGCAGGCCAGAAGAGGGCGCCAGATCTCATTACAGATGGTTGTGAGCCACCATGTGGTTTCTGGGAACTGGACTCAGTACCTCTGGAAGAGTAGCCAGTGTTCTTACCCACTGAGCCATCTCTCTAGCCCCAGAATTTAAAACCTTGTGGGCAGTTATACAGAACTTCATGTTTTCCTGAGTGGTGTGGGGCTTAGGGAAGGTTTTAGGCAGAAAAAGACAGTCATGATCTCTCCCTTTTGAAGGGATGCAGGGAGCAAGGTAGTTCAGTTTGGGTGGAGATGGCAGTGTAGGTGAGGTCTAAATGTAATTTTTTCCAAAGGATGGATCGGTAGGTTTTCTGGTGGACTATATGTAGGAGTAGAGAGTGAGTGGAAGCTCACCTGGAAATTCCTGAACAGGTCAGTTTTCATGGTAAGGTAGGAAGCCTCTAGGTAGTGTAGCTTTGATAACTGGTTAGGTTAGTGATGATGCTCACACAAACAGTGTTAAGTTCAATCAGGGCCTTGACGCGCAGGACTCAAGCTCCTTCAAGCCATAAGGTAGCTAGGGAAATTAGCAAGAGAGGGAGAACAGTTGAGTGGAGAGATGGGGCATAGGCTGAAGAGTGGCCAAGAGACGGAGATTTCAAAGAGCAGGTGTGCCAAAAGCCAACATTTATATACAGAATATACTTCAGTTCTTATTGCTAGGGACGGAACAACCACTGGATAAGGCATGGCAGAGGTCTGTGGTGACTGGCAAATGCTTTCAAACAATGGTAGGTGAAGGCGGCTACAAGACAAGCAGCTGCTGGTCTGGAGACTGACTCAGAGGAAACATGGAATTTTGTTCAAAGTGAAGCAGAGAAATGGAGCAATAGTTGGTGAAGAAAGAGGACTCAAAGGATTTTGAAAAAATGAGAAAAAAAAAGTTCTTTTGGGAACCGAAAGTTTGCCCTTGAATAGAGATGTGATTTAATAATCTGTAGACTGTTGCCCCCTGTGCATGCTGGGTCACAGACACATGTCAATACAAGTGCAGTGTGCAACCTTAATAAACCATGCACTCAGAAGACTGAGGCTTGTCTTGAATACACAGATCTTGTTAAAAAGAAATTATTTTGCCACGTTGTTACTTGTCCTTAACCCACAGTGCAGAGTCATAATAAAAGCCTGTGTGGGTACAAACACCAGAACATAGCTGTCTGGAAGCAGAAACAGCTAGAATGAGGATAAGGGACAATGGATTGGCTGTCCTAAGACTGATGATGAACAAAGTTATATAAAATGATTGCCAGAGAGCCAGGAGAGTTAGAGTATAGCCCAACACCATTTGCTGAGCACCATTCAGAGATCCTTTTGGAGTTAGTGGCTGTGACTTGGAGCAACAGAAAATACAGTTGGAAAATATCTTAAAGTTGTAAATATTTTAGAGTTGAAGAGGATATGGCTTTTTATTACAATAAAAACCTAAATTGTTGTGTCCATGATTCCTTTGTATTTTTAAAAATTTAATCTTAATGTTGACTAAGAATACTGGTGGTGTGGGTTCATTGTGCTTCTGTTCTGGTCCCTTTTCTCATCTGTAGCTTAACCATGCTGAATTTGAAGACCAAGAAGATGAAACCAGAGTTCAATATGAGGGTTTTCGACCTGGAATGTATGTTCGAATTGAGATTGAAAACATCCCCTGTGAATTCGTGCAGAACTTCGACCCACACTACCCAATTATTCTGGGTGGTTTGGGCAATAGTGAGGGCACTGTGGGATATGTGCAGGTAGGTGCTTTTTGCTGCAGGCTTGGAGACAGGTTATTTGGATGTACACTGTTTTATTGAATGTTTATGTCTCTAGATGCGCCTCAAGAAACATCGCTGGTATAAGAAAATCCTCAAGTCTCGAGATCCAATTATTTTTTCTGTAGGATGGAGGAGGTTTCAGACAATCCCACTGTACTATATTGAAGACCACAATGGCAGACAGAGGCTTCTAAAATACACCCCACAGCACATGCATTGTGGAGCAACTTTCTGGGGTAAATTGTGATTATAATAATATAGGATCAGTTTTTGCCATTTAGGGTTATATATTGCTGTATGTTCTCCGCTTGTCACGAAAGCCCAACTTCAAAGATTTGTTTATTTGAGAAAAGGGGTTGGAGTAAAATGTGTGGTCTATTATATTTTCTTTTCTGTTTTCTTTAAGGTCCTATCACCCCACAAGGAACTGGATTTTTGGCAATACAGTCTGTCAGTGGTGCAATGGTAAGTATCAGAGATGCATTCTTCATCAGTCAGTCAAATGAACTAGAGACTGTGAACTGAATTCATGAAGCTAAGTTGAAAATCAACCACTTTTGATATGTTTCTCCTTGCCCTGCGTCTTCCTCAGCCTTTGTCCTCCCTCCCTCTTTCTCCTTCCTTTCTTATTTCTCTACCTTCCTCCTTCCCTCCCTCCCTCTCTTACTCCCTCCCTCCCCGCTTTTCTTTCTAAGAAGGTCTTGATATGTAGCCCAGACTGGCCTAGAACTCGCAAACCTCAGCCATCTGAATGTCGGAATTCCTGGTGTGAATCGCCCTGCCTGGCTTTCCTAGGTAGAGTGTGGGAGTCATGAGAGAGGGAGAATCATAATGGCACTGACATCACTGTATAATTTAGTGCCTTGTTTGAGCTTACTTAAAAAGTCTGTAATTGTGTTCACTGGATACTAATTATTGCAGCACGTTTTATGAATCCATTGTAACCCTTTAAGCATGGTGCTGTCCCTTAGTAGTGATGTGGACAAACTGCTCACAGTTGTCTTTGACTGGGCAGAAAACAAGCTTCGTTTATTGGCTCTACATAACATATGAGAAAAAAGAGTAATAAATAGGCAGTCTACCTAGAGGTCCAAAATCTCATTTTTAAATGTTGCAACTGAATTTGCCTTTTCCTTTTCTGAGTTGATTGTTGTTGTGAAACCGTTACTATGAAATCACTCTCAGGAGCATATTCAAGTTAGCAGCAGTGACTTAGCATCCTTAAAATCCTGGTTTACAGCCAGGGAGGTGGAGGCAGCATTCTAGGACATCCTGTGCCACAGAGTTGGTGAGCCCAGGCGCATTAGACTGTTTCTACAGCAAACAAAACTGTAAATAAGTACCTACTAAGAAAAGAAATGAAATTCTGTCTTTGTAGCCGTTTATGTGAATGAAAATTTGGTATTATTACATCAGATAATTGTAATTTTTCTTTTTATATTATTATTTTCAAATTTTTGTTGTTCTTTTTAGCCTGACTTTCGGATTGCTGCGACTGGAGTTGTCCTTGACCTGGATAAATCCATAAAAATTGTGAAGAAATTAAAGCTAACTGGTTTTCCTTTTAAAATATTCAAGAATACTTCATTTATTAAGGTCTGTATATCCTTTAACAAGTTATATATTGTTAAAGAAAGAATAGAATGTTCTTTTATTACCTAGAATATTTAGAGCTAGCAGTATTTCCAATGTGGTTTTTCTTCTCAGGTTTTGAGATAATTTTATGTTTGTAATGGGCTATCTTTGGGGTAGAAGCTGAAGTCTAGCTACAAGTTCGTCTGTGGGTCCTACACATCATCCACAAGCATGAAGGTCCTGTTAGACAGCGTCTAGATGTGCATTTGTTTTGACTGGGAGTCATGAAGTGGGGTTAGATAGCAGATTTTCCTGTACTTTAAAGTGCAAGTTTAGAGTTTTTAGGAAACTGTTTGAAATCTTGACTTTTGATATATATATCAAATATATATATATATATAATTTTTATTGATTTGTACTGCACTTAAAGTCAGGAATACTTAGTAACTATAGCTGTGAGACTATCCCAGAACCAACACAGACTCACTTATTACTTTAAAGCTGCATTAGTGAGGGGAAAGAAAATATTACATTTGTCTGATTGTTGAGTAGAAAGTACAAAGCAGTTTGCAGCAAACGGCAAGATTTCAGCAGACTGTGCACTTAGCTTCACAGGCTCAGAGAGGGCAGGTGGGAAGCTTCATTCGGAATAAGATCGTGAGGGCAGGCGGTGAGCTCAGTGCTTGTACAGAGGGAGGTACAGTGGTAGAGTGCCTGTGAAGCCTGCACAGAAGAGGATGCTGAGGCTGGCTAGGCCACTTCACACCCATAAATTACCTCTTTGCTCTTGTAGAGTTTATTTCCGTGAAAATAAAGTTGAGTAGCATACTTTTTGATGTTAGTAATTTCACGTTTAGTGAATTGATTTTTGTTTTTTAACCAGTGATATAAATGGTAATGTATATATATGTTTTTATTTTGTTGCATTTAGGGAATGTTTAACTCTGCCTTGGAAGTAGCCAAATTTGAAGGTGCGGTCATTCGAACTGTCAGTGGAATAAGGGGACAAATCAAGAAAGCGCTCCGGGCTCCAGAAGGGGCATTCAGGGCCACCTTTGAGGACAAGTTGCTAATGAGTGGTAAGACTCCTTTGTCCCCTGTGCTGAGGACACTGCTGTTTGTTACTGGTTTGTTACTGACTCTCGCTGGTATTGATTAGAAGGAGTTTTGATCTCCAGGCCTGTCAGCTCCAGCCCTGTCCAGTTGGAGTGTCCACACTGTGTTTGTACTTGCTGGGCTCACACCCACAGCCTTGGGGTAGTTAGCAGGAGTTTAATTGGCTAAGTTCTTTTTCCAATACGTTTAATCAGGTAGAGATGTTGGGGCGACTTGGGGTGTGCACATGTATGTGTATCACTCGAGATGGATACAGACCTTTGGAAACTTCTTTTAGATATTGTTTTCATGCGGACTTGGTATCCTGTCTCCATTCCGGCCTTCTATAACCCTGTAACATCTTTGCTGAAACCCGTGGGTGAGAAAGACACCTGGTCAGGGATGCGGACAACATATCAGCTGAGGCTTGCCCATGGCATCAAACTGAAGCCAAACAAGGACTCACTCTATAAGGTAAGGAAGGGCCTTTGTGTCTGTGTTCTAGCAGCATCACTCAGGGGCTTTATTTGTACTATTTTAGTTCTTATGGCACCAGAGATCAAACCAAATATCAACCCTGTAATGACCTATTTATATGACTTGTATTTTCAATTATAAAGTCAGGTGCTGAATCTGATTTGAACAATTATATATTTGTTTGCTGTTTTGGGGGAAGAACACAGAAAAATGGTGCCAGTGGTTTTCTCAGAATTGGAAATGAAATTAAAATATTTTGTAAAATTGTAATGAGAATTATCAATGACATTGTGAGGTGCGTGTGGATTTGCGTGGGTGAAGCAGATGAACATTTTACCATTTCATCCCCGTGCTCAGATACTTTACAAAAATCTCAAACATGAAACACTTGTATGAACCATGGTTCTTGTGTGTATCAGATCTCTTCTGCTCTGGGCATTGTCACACTGGTCCTGCATTTCTGTCATTTTGTATCTTCTCACCCCTGTCTCCCTGTTCTCATCACTCATTTTGTTTCCTTAGGAGAAATGCTTGCTCAGGTGTTTTTCCAATGGTTTTAGATAGGTTGTTTTGGAGGAGCTTCTGGGGGCTGGGGGGCGGGGCTTTCACCCATTGACACTATTATCATTGTTAGACTGAACTGGTTCCTGGCCCTGCTTATTTGTTTTGTGTGGTTTGCTTGTGAGAGCCCTTTTTAAGCCCTGTCCTAACCCCTTTCAGGTAGGCAGCTCACAAATATTCTTTTCCTGTTTAGCTTTTACATTTTGTAGATTGTTCTGTGGTGGGTGCAGAAGCCTTTTACTTTGATGTCATTTCCCTTTGGGGTTTTGTTTCTTTCTGGTGTGACACCCAGAAAAAATATAAGCAATTTTCTCCTGGAAAACATTTAAGGTTTGGGTCTAACATTGAGCCATTTTGAACTGATTTAGCTGTAGGATTAAAAACTTACTTTTATACTTTCAATGAGATACAGTCAAGTTTTTTGACAAGGTTATCTTGTGTCCTTGCTTGCCTTTGCATAGTTGACCACATGGATCTGGAGTCATTTCTGGGCTCTCCCTTCCATACTAATAGTCTGTTTCTATTTTCGTTACTATAGCCTAGTAATACAAGTTTCTAAAGACTGTTTAATTTATTCTTTGGCAATGCACGTGCATTTATATTACATAAGTTATATAAATATAATTATATGTGTGAGTATATGCTGTAGTTAGAATTTCCTTTGGTCTGCTCCCAGCTCCCAGGAAAGACACGAAGACTTAGTAATGAAAGCTCAGCCTTAGCTTAGGCTTGTCCCACTAGCTCTTTTAAATTAGTTTTCCTGTTTCTAGTCATCAGCGTTTTGCCGCAGTGATTTTTACCGTTCACTCTGTGTGTCCTCCTTTCCGGTTTTCTCCATGTCTGACTGGATGTCTCGTTTTCTTTCTTCCCTGAGCCTAAATTCCTCCTACTTACTCTCCCTGCCCAGAAGTCCCACTATACCTTCCCTCTCACTGTAGTCCATTCAGCTTTTTATTACACCAGTCAGGTGCCTTAGGCAGGCAAGATAAGACAGCAACACATCTTTGCATAGTTAAATATTCCACAGCAATATGCGTATATGTATATGTGTATGTCGTGATCATATCCACCCACAGATACCCCCGACCTCTTCCTCCTAGCCCCCCCCCCCACCTTCATGTCCTCTTCTTTATTTTTAAAGAACAGCCTACTGAATTCATGTGGGTCTAGGCTGTCCTCTGCCATTGACTGTACCCCCAAAACAACTACTTTCTCTCTCTAGTAGCCACCAAATGTCAGTAGCTCCTCAGCTACAGGTGGGGCCTCTTATCCCATCCTGTCCTGTTTACCCCTTTTTGGAGAAGGCTTATTCAAGTTCTTTAAATCTGAAAGTTTGAGTTCTGTAGCCAGGGTTCTTCTGAAAGACACTGTGGGTGATATCTTAGAGAAATAGAAGCCCAGCAGAGATGTTCCCTGCACACTGCCTCTCACCTTTGCGTGGCTCCTGCAGAACTCTGTTTACAGTGATCTCTGGAGTGGTTACATATCCAGGTCAGAATATTTCATTTGAGCATAGAATTCAGTGTCTAGATTGTGCCTTGTGTGCTGTCTACTGTCCTTCTGTCAGAATTAAGTTCAACTTTGACTGATGAGGAAGAGAAGTTGACAGTCGCAATGAGATCTAGACTCTCCTTGTTATGCTAGAGAACCACCCCAGATTCCCAAAGAGAAAACCCAAGTTCTCTGCTGAGATACTTTGAATCTCTTATGTTCTGTTGAAGACCCGTAGCTCTGCTCTGTTCAAGTAGGCCTGTTGGCTTTTCAGGAGACCTGTGGCTGTGATGTGTGTACTCTTTGTTTTGCCTAGCTGTGTAGATGCCCGTTGAAGCTGTCCACATTGGATGGGTGATTGAATCCTGATTTCTGGTAGTCAGCAGATGGTAATGTGGCTAGTGTGTAGAAAAGATCTTAGGTACAGTTTTAAGTACGTATAAGTTATACTTTTTTTTATATATAAGTTAGTCTCAGTTTAATTTTTTCCTTTTCAGCCAATCCTGAGACAAAAGAAACATTTTAATTCACTGCACATTCCGAAAGCCTTGCAGAAGGCTCTGCCATTTAAGAACAAGCCCAAGATCCAAGCAAAGGCAGGCAAAGTGCCAAGGGACAAGCAGAGACCGGCTGTCATACGTGAACCTCACGAGAGGAAGGTACTGTCAGAGAGGGACTTATTTCTCATTGTGCTTAGATATGAAAGTAGTGCTTTGGGCAGCACGCTTGTCATTTCCACTGTGTTCTGAGTCTTCACTGGGAAAGCGTAAGGGCCAGACTGATGCAAGGCCCCTGACCTGGAAATTGGGGGGGAAACCCAGAGGCTGTTTGACATCCTTGGTTAGTCATATTCCGCCTATATTTGAATAGGGACACCTGTCTGGTGAACCACTCAGCAGCTAGCTGCATATGATTCCATACAGTGGTAAATGTGGATTGTTTTATCATATTGGTTGTGTCAAATGCATACAAACCTACATCCCCATGCAAGTCAAGATGAATTTTCACTCAGTTTCCATTTGGGATTGAATCTCATTTGATACCAGCAGTCGGTATGGTGAGGTCCTGATCATGTAGGTGACAGGCAGGCTTCGGCTGGCTTGTGCTCACCATCTTTTGTCTTGTTAGGTCCTGGCTCTGCTAGGTGCTCTGAGCACAGTACACAACCATAAAATGAAAAACGCCAAAGAACAGAGAAGCTTGCACAACAAGGAGCACGTGAAGATGAAGCAGAAGGAGGAAGAGGAAAAGCTGAGGCGGCTGAAGGACCTGAGGAAGAAGTTCTTCTCGATCCAGGGTCAGAAGGAGAAACGGAGTCAGAAGTCCAGTCTGAAAGGAGCTAGAGCTAAGGAGAGCTGAAGTGTCTCCATAACGGAGGGGCCGTCCTCTAGAGCAGCAGCCATGGTGACTTCAGTGCTTAGGACACATTAGGGTGTGAGCCCGGGAGACTGAGATGTGTCCTCCTGACTCTGCCTTCAACAGGAACTGTAGTAGAACCTGCCGGTGGGTGTGTGCTTGTTCCCAGTGTCCAGTGAGACGGCACCACATCAGGGGAACCGAGGGCTCGTGAATTAGCTCACTGCTTCTCCCTGTCTCGGTTTATTTTGTGATATAAAAGTATTAAACTATTTTCCCATTAACGCTGGCCAAGTGATTTATTTGAAGGCAGTATATGACAGTTTGCTAGAAATAACTGAGAAATAACTGCTTACTCTGCTGTCTACATGGGGGTCCCGGGGAGGAAAATAGTAACTCAAGCTTTTGGATTCTGTGTGAAAAGTGCATTGTTCTAAGCAATTTTTTTATTAATTTTTTAAAAACTCTTTTTTATTACTGTTCCTAGTGGATAGTAATAAAAATTTCATGTTTTATTTCATTGGTTAGTATAGTAGCTAGGTAAAGTAAGTACTTTTGGTTTTGGTTTTGGTGTTTTTGAGCTAGGGTCTCTCTGGCTATCCTGGAACTTACTTTGTAAACCAAGCTGGCCTTGAACTCACAGAGATCCACAGCCTGCATCTGCATCCTGAGAGCTGGAATTAAAGGTATGCTCCGAGCATCATGCTTTTAAAATGCTTTAAGCCAGGGGATTGTGCACCTGGCTTAGATGATCCTCATGCGTTACACGTGACTATATTTGTTTTATTTTTTAAGATAAATTTATTGCCGGGCGGTGGTAGCGCACGCCTTTAATCCCAGCACTCGGGAGGCAGAGGCAGGCGGATCTCTGAGTTCAAGGCCAGCCTGGTCTACAAGAGCTAATTCCAGGACAGGAACCAAAAGCTACGGAGAAACCCTGTCTCAAAAAAATAAAAAAAAAAGATAAATTTATTTATTTTACACCCCTGCTGAAGTTTCCCCTCCCTCCTCCTAGTCCCTCACTCCATTCCCCCTCTGTTCCCACCCCTTAATCCTCTTCTCCTCCATTTCTCTTCAGGAAAGACCAGGTCTTCCATGGGTATCAACAAAGTATGACATATCAAGTTGCATGTATTAAGGCTGAGCAAGGCGACCCAGTATGGGAAGTAGGGTCCCAAAAGCCTGTAAGAGTTGGAGACAGCTAACTGTTCGCACTGTTAGGAGTCCCAAGCTACACAACTGTAACACATATGCAGGGGGCCTAGGTCAGCCCCACGCAGGCTCCCTGGTTGTCGCTTCAGTCTCTGTGAGCCCCTAGGAGCCCAGGTTAGTTGATTCTATGAGTTTTCTTGTGGTGTCCTTGACCCTCTGGCTCCTACAATCCATTGTCCTCTTCTACAGGATTCCCCGAACTCCCTCCTAATGTTTGACTGTGGATCTGTTCCCGTCAGTTGCTGGATGATACCTTTCTGATGACAATTGGGTTAGGCACATGAGATATCCAGTTCAGACTATGTATCGGCTATTGCTTAGTGTCTTAGCTAGGGTCATCCTTGTAGATTCCTGAGAGATCCCTTGTGCAAGGTTTTTACCTGACCCCAAGATGCCACCCCCTTTCCAGTAGTCTCTTTCAGTATTCTTTCCCTCCACACACCCCCCCCCCCCCCCGCTCGCTCATGTTCCCACCCCCCACCAGCCCTCAGCCCTCTCATGAAATCCCTTCTGTTTCCCATTCCCAGGGAGTTCTGGGTTTCCTCCCATGAGCCCTCGTTACCTAGTCTCTCTGGGTCTGTGGATTGTAGCATAGTCGTCCTTTATTTTACAGCTAGTATCCACTTATGAGTGAGTACATGCCATGTTTTCTAGTTCCATCCATTTGCCTTCAGATTTCCTGGTGTCTTTGTTTTTAACAGCTTAGTAATACTCCGTTGTGTGAATGTACCACATTTTCCTTATCTGTTCCTTGGTTGAGGGACATCTAGGTGTTTCAAGGTTCTGGCTATTACAAGTAAAGCTGCTATGAACATAGATGAGCAAGTGTCCTCACGGTATGATTGGGCATTCTTTGGGTATATGCCCAAGAGTGCACGTTGGTGCTCCCACCAGCAGTGGAGGAGTGTTCCCCTTGCTTCCCAAACCCTCCAGCCTGAGCTGTCACTTGTGTTTTTGATCTTAGCCATTCTGGTAGCTGTAAAATGGAATCTCAGAGTTGTTTTGATTTTCATTTTCATTTCATTTTACTGATGCTAAGGGATGTTGAACATCATAAATATTTCTTGGTTATTTGAGATTCTTCTATTGAGAATTCTGTGTTTAGATCTGTACCCCATTTTTTAATTGGATTATTTGGTTTGTTGGTATCTAGTTTCTTAAGTTCTTTATGTATTTTGGAAATCAATCCTCTGACAAATGTGGGGTTGGTGAAGATCTTTCCCCATTCTATAGGCTGCCGTTTTGTCCTATTGACGGTGTCTTTTGCCTTACAGAAACTTCAGATTCAGGAAGTCCCATCTATTGTTGATCTTAGTGCCTGTGCTGTTGGGATTCTGTTCAGGAAGTTGTCTCCTGTGCCAATACTTTCGAGATTATTTCCCATTTTCTCTTCTATCAGGTTCAGTGTATCTAGATTTATGTTGAGGTCTTTGATCCACTTGAACTTGAGTTTTGTGCAGGGTGCCAGAGATGGATCGATTTGCAATCTTCTCCATGCTGACATCCTGTTATTCCAGCACCATTTGTTGAAGATGTTTTCTTTCTTTCATTGTATAACTTTGACTTTGTCGAAAATCAGGTGTCCATAGGCTTGTGGGTTTACATCTGGGTCTTTGATTCGATTCCATTTATTCACCTGTTTTTATGCCATATTGTTTTTATTACTATAGCTCTGTAGTAGAGTTTGAAATCAGGGATGGTATTACCTCTGGAAGTTCTTTTATTATACAGGATTGTTGTAGCTATCTTGGTTTTTTTGTTTTTCCTATGAAATTGAGTATTGTTCTTTGAAGGTCTGTAAAGAATTGTGTTGGAATATTAGTGGGGATTGCATTGAATCTACAGATTGCTTTTGGTAAGATTGCCATATTTACCATGTTAATCTTACCAATCCATGAACATGAGAGATCTTTTCATCTCCTGATATCTTTTTCAATTTCTTTTTTCTTTTTATTCTGTTCTTGTCATACAGGTCTTCTACTTACTTGGTTAGAGTTACCCCAGATATTTTATATTATTTGAGGCTATTGTAAAGGGTGCTGATTCTCTGATTTCTTTCTCAGCTCACTTATTGTTGGTATATAGAAGGATTACTGATTTTTTTTTTTTGAGTTTATCTTGTATCCAGCCACTTGACTAAAGTTGTTTATCATCTGTAGGAGTTTCATGGTAGTTTTTGGGATTGTTTATGTATAGTATTATACCGTCTTTGAATAATGACACTTTGACTTCTTTTCTGATTTGTATCCCCTTGATCTCCTTTAGTTGTCTATTGCTCTAGCTAGAACCTCAAGTACTATATTAAATAGATATGCAGAGAGTGGTCAACCTTGTCTTGCCGATTTTAGTGGAATCGCTTTGAGTTTCACTCCTTTTAATTTGATATTGGCAATCGGCTTGCTGTATATTGCTTTTATTATGTTTAGGTATGTCCCTTGTACCCCTGATCACTCCATGACTTTTATCATGAAGGAGCATTGGATTCTGTCAAAGGCTTTTTCAGCATTTAACGAGATGTTCATATTTTTTTTTCTTTCAGTTTATTTATATGGTTGATTATATCAACAGATTTTCTTATGTTGAACTATCCCTGCATCTCTGGGATGAAGCCGACTTGAACATGGTGGATGATCTTTTTAATGTGTCCTTGGATGGTTTGCCAGTATTTTATTGGGTATTTTTTGCATCAGTATTTTTAAGTGAAATTGGTCTGTAATTCTCTTTGTTGTGTCTTTGTGTGGTTTGGATATCAGGATGACTGTGGCCTCAGAATTTGGCAACATTCCTTCTGTTTCTACTGTATGGAATAATTTGAGGAGTGTTGTTATTATTAGGTCTTTGAAACTCTGGTAGAATTCTGCACTGAAACCCATCTGGCTGTGGGCTTTTTTTTTTTTCTTGGTTGGGAGACTTAATGAAATGCTTCTATTTCCTTAGGGGTTATCAATCTATTTAAACTGTTTATCTGCTCTTGATTTAACTTTGGTAGGTGGTATCTATTAAGAAATTTGTCCATATCTTTTAGATTTCCCAGTTTTTGGAGTACAGGTTTTCCAAGGATGACCTGATGATTCTCTTATTTCCTCGGAGTGAGTTGTTATTGTTACCCTTTTCATTTCTTGTTTTGTTGATTTTGGATAGTCTCCCTCTGCCTTTTAGTTAGTTTGGAAAAGGGTTTATTTTGTTGATTTTTCTTAAAGAACCAACTCTTTGGTTCATTGATTCTTGTATTGCTCTCTTTGTTTCTATTTTACTGATTTCAGCCCCAGTTTTATTGTTTCCTATTGTCTGCTCCTTTGTGTTCTAGATTTTCAGGTGTGCTGTTAAGTTACTGGTGTGAGATCTCTCCATATTCTTCATGAAGGCACTTAGTGCTCTGCACTTTCCTCTGAGCACCACTTTCATTGTGTCCCATAAGTTTGGGTATGGGGTGCATTCATTTTCATTGAATTCTAGGAAGTCTTTAACTTCTTTTGCGGGTACGGGGATTTGAGATAGGGTTTCTTTATAGCTTTGGAGCCTGTCCTAGAAATTCACCTGCCTCTGCCTCCCAAGTGCTGGATTAAAGGTGTGTACACTGCCGCCCGCTGAAAGTCTAAAACTTTGAATAGGTAAATGCCCTCCGCCCTGTGTTTCCAAGAAGGGATGGGCTGTGAGACTCTCTCTAAATGGGACTCTTGAACCACAAGGGCTGATATGTACCCAGGTACTTTCGAGTGCCTTTGGATACGAGTGTCTTCTATTCTACAGCAGTTTGGGTGTCAGTATCCAGGATGCTAATAGGTTGGGAACAGACATATGGTAAAGACCATAAAACCTGTAAAATTAATATTCCTGTGGTGCCCACAGGAAGCTAGAAAGTGAGCTAACTTTGTCCCCAGAATCCAGTCTGAGCCCTTATGTACCATCTTCCAGGAGCATTTTGACAGCTGCCCCTCCCTCCCTCCCTTGTCTCTCTTGGTTCTGTGCCACACTTGCCTTGTGACTTCTTTAGATTCACCCCTACTTAGGAGTTCCGTGCCCTGGCCCTGGCTCCTGTGTCTGTCCCCAGGGGCGCCCATGCCAGCTCATAACAGTATTTACATCTGTTTACATCAGAGGACTGGCAGGCTGGCCTGCTGTGGTGGGTACCTCCTGAGGCTCTGCTGCCGTGACCAGGCTATGGGAAGCTGGTGGCTGTTCTCTTGGGTTGCTGTTCCAGACCTGGAACTGGCCTGGGGCCCTCCACACAGGGCATGCAAACCAGCGGATATTAGGCCTGCCACAGAGGAGCCTCGGGATTCCTCTCTATATAAGCTGAACCAGGCATGCACCAGGGCTCTGACTGAAGTTTGCCTTTGTGAGTAGAAGCCGCTTTGATTCCCCGTGTGAGCCATTGACCTCCATGGGGGGTGGTGGTGAGGGAGGGAAGGAGTAAAGTGTATACAGCTGCATCTGAGCACCTGCAAGTGTGAGCTTCTGAATGCACTCAGGAGGCTGCATTGTATGTGTACAGCTGTAAACACACGTGGTTAGTGCGCTAGGAGGACTCTCTTTCCCTCTAGAGCCTAGGGGATTAAAGGATGAGTCCCCTTCCCTGCATCTGCATGTGAGATTGTCAAGTCTAAGGAACCCCCATCAGGGCTTCTTCATTGGGAGTTACCGCAGCGGCCACGAGGTGGCGCCATAGGCAAGCACTGCAAGAGGAAGGCCAGCCTGGGGGGGGGAGTGATGTGGGGGGGCTTCAGCCTCAGATTCCCCCTCAGACCAAGGCTGATGGTTGCAGCCAGTCTGGGGAGGCTAACCCATGCATACAATGAGCACTGGCCACAAGAATAATTGCTAGTCAGAGCACTTACATTATTTAGTGCTTATATTCCCAGGGCTGACTGCATAACATGAGTTTGCTCATCTTTTCGGGAACTTTGCACGCTGGCTTGTTTGTTGCTGTTTAAGAAAGAAAAAAGTGTCGTTTAAAACATCCAGTGTCGAGCTAAAAGTACAAAAGTGTTTAATTTTGCCAGTCAATAGCTATGTGCCTTTGGACATCTTTGAGTCTGCTATATATATTCTTTTATATAAAATCAAATTTTAGCATTAATGTGGGGAGTATGCATGTGTATAATGTCCACCTATGCTGTGGGAATGCATGCGCGTGTTTGCATCTCTCTGCACATGAGTGTATCTGTGTGTGAGCGTCCTGGTTCATTTTATGTCAACTTGATACAAGCTAGAGTCATTTGGGAAGAGGGATCCTCAGTTGAGGAAATTCCCCCATCAGATCTGCCTGAGGACAAGACCATAGTGCATTTTCCCGCTTAGCAGATGATGTGGATTGGCCCAGCGCACTGAGGGCAGTGTTGCCCTGTGTGGTCCAGTGTGGCTTAAGAAAGCAGGTCAAGAAAGCCATGAGGGGCAAGCCAGTGAGCTGTGTTGCTCCCCGGCTTCTGCTCCAGCTCCTGCGTCCAGGTTCCTGCCCTGCTCGAGGTCCTGCCTGACTTCTGTGCTGGACTGTGTTGTGGACCAATGAGCAGAATAACCCTTTCATCCCCAAGTTGCTTTTGGTCATGGTGTCTTATCACAGCTATAGGTGTATGTAGGTTAATGCTGGGAGGGAGGGAGGGAGGGAGGGAGGGAGGGAGGGAGGGAGGGAGGGAGAGAGGGAGGGAGGGAGAGAGGGAGGGAGGGAGAGAGGGAGGGAGGGAGAGAGGGAGGGAGACTGAGAGGGAGGGAGAGTGGGTTGAAGAGAGGAAGTCACTGAAGTTGGTAGAAAACATACATTTGTCAGTAGAGACATTTCCTAGATGCAGCCTAGGGTCATATTTGGGGGTGTGAGGCTGGGGAGAGAGGTCTTTATCCCATGCTTTGGGGGAGGGAGAGAGAGGCACAGCTGAGCTAGAGAACATGGCAAAGAGGCTCAGAGAAGGCAGCTGTGGATCTGGGTGGAGGTCCTTCCTTTGGGAAGAGGTCAAAGTAGGACTGAGCCCTGGAAGCGGGGCAGGATCACCAGTCAGACATGTGTCCATGTTCTGGACCAAGGCACCTCTGAGACAGGAAACACTCGTGTTCAACACCAGTGCTGGGATTAGCTGCAGTGCTCCACTGAAGAGACCCAAAGTCACTCCTCTGCTATGATTTATAAACCCCAGGAAGATTAAAATTTTAAGTGAGATAAATAAATACATAAATAAATAATGAAGATTGTAGCTCAGTGGTACAGCACTTGCTTGGCATATGTCAGGCCCTGGCTTCAATTCTCAGCCCATTTTTAAGGTAGTTAACTGGAGCCAATCACAGGAAGCAGGGGTAGGGCAGTGGACACAGAAGGGTGAACTGCTGCTGGCCTAAGGTCTAGGGACCAGGCAGAAGATGCAGGGCTTGGAGAGAACCTCCCGATCTCTGTCCCAGGGAGGCTGAGGTGAGTTCCTGAATCAGGAAAGGGGAATGCTTAGGTGAAGTAGCAACTGGAACCCTGTCCTGGATGCAAAGGGCCACCCAACAGAGTGGTCTGGGGAAGGGAAACAGGCCCAAACCTTCAAGGCAACAAGGAGCTGCCAGCTGATGAAGGATTCCAGGAGTCCTGGGAAGCAGGAAAACCCAATGGAGTGTGGCACAAACTAGCAAAGCCAGAGGGGTCCCGGCTCAGGCCCCGCTGATGGAGTCTGTTGGGGGCCCACAGCAGGCTGACCTCAGGAGCATCAGAAGGCAGCCCGTCTGCTGTGTCTGTATCCATCTTTGTGTTTGTACTGTCTCTAATACCTTTTCTTCTACAGCGGATGCCTAGGAATATACACAGGCTCTGGGAACTTTCAGAAAAGAGGGTGTTCTTAGAGAAGGAACATAGAAGCATGGGCACAAGATATACCTTGGGTTTATCTCTCGGTCTTTTGTGGATTGGGTTTGTAGAAGTTGTTTCTCAAGTACTCTGGGACTGCAAAGGAAAACGCAGATTGGAGATTCCCTTCTGCTTAAGAGAGTTCGGGCACCCTCCTGTCATCTCCTGCGACTTTTTTTTTTTTTTGTACTAGGCAAGGTATGATTGACATGCCCTTTATTTTGAACCTCAGCGTGTTGTTGCACAGCTAAAGAAACTGAGCCAAAGAGAAGCGAAGTGGATGCCTCACAGTGCTCACAGCCTTCTTTCTGGTGGGTGAGGTGCAGGTGGCCCCAGTCTAAGACAAGGGTCTAGCTTAGTGGTTCTCAACCTTCCCAATGCTGCACCCCTTTAATCTAGTTCCTCATGTTGTGGTGATTCCCAAACATAAGACTATTTCATTGCTATTTCATAACTAACTTTGCTACTGTTATGAATCATAATGTAAATGTCAGATATTCGGCCCGTGTGGGGATTGCCACTCACAGATTGGGAACTGCTGTGCTCGCGGTGCTCTTCCTGAACAGGGTGAGCATGGCTGTGCAGGAGCTGCTGCAGGCCGGTCTCAGACCCTGCCCTCTGCAGCCCCCACCCCCGAGCTGTACAGGATGACCTATGACATGGTCATCACTGGGGACCCGGCTTACCAAGGATCTCCATGTCGCCTCTGGAAAGGGGAGGTCCAGCTTCCTGGCCTGTGTGCCCCTTCAGCCTGGTGGAGGCAGTAAGACTTCTGCCTTCCCACCTTAGGTCCCAGGACAGATTGTCCCATTTCCTCTGGCCCTGGTGGCCCCTGGTTCTGCCATGTGTGAGCAGCAGCTTTTCCAGAAGCCGCCTTCTCCAGGGGGATTGGATTAGGTCCTGGTGGTGTGACCTTGTTAATGCAATCAGGAAGTTTTCTCAAGACTTCAGCTGCCTCGCTGGCAGCCTGGCCGGCTCCCAGGGCGTGCACGCTTCTTTGCACTTACAGCTTTTCTCTGGACAGGAAGAGCCCAGCGCCTCCAGGGACCAGCTGGATACAAGACGGAAAGAGCCCAGGCTGCCTCCCCCAGCCCTACTGGTCCGTCTACCTCTCCGCTTTGGCTCTGGTTTTATTTGGAATGATTGAGTTTCATCAGGTTAGAAAAAAAACAAAACAAACACTGACCAACAAGAGTCAGTACTTAGGAGACTTCTCCAGAAAGTGGTCATTTCTTATTGAGGTTAGGTCCTTAATGGAACATTTTAAGGGAAGGAACTTGGGAAATGTCCAGAAATTCTCTCCATTAGGGTAATGAGCCGTAACCAGACTCTGGATTGTGTAAATTCCCAGATTTCTCCCCAGGATTGTCCAGGTTCTTCAACAGGCAGCCAAAGCAGGTGGAAGCTAGTGGAGGAGGCAGGGGCATTCCAGGGGATGAGTGAGGGGACACCTGCTTCTCAAGTTTCTCGACCCGTGACCCAGTTGGCTCCCGGCTGACTTTCATTCGCAGCAACAGGCAGAGGGACAGACGGACAGTCCAGCAGGGCAAGGAGCAGGGCAGGCAGCTGCCAGGGTGTGCGTCTTAAGTTTCCCCAGAATGAGTGATGGGAGTTGGTCCTCTGAGCATCTCCTGCAGGCAGGGCGTGGGAGAAAAAAGGAGAGAGGCACTGGTAGATCACAGGGTCCATACAAGACTGCAGAGGGACCTTCGAGACACGGTGCTTCTCCATCTCCATCCTAGTGGCTGAGTGTGGTCACCAGGCCATCTGCTTATAGTGTCCCGCTCTCTAGTGGGGCTGGACAGGAGAGCCTGAATCTCTTTACTCCCTAGACTACTTGATGTTTCCCTGTAGGTTCCTATGGATGCAGCAAAGACAAAGGGACACCCATTGATGTCCTCTAGTCTTTGCAGGCTTTCTTGGGGGTTGTGTTCACTGGCCTCAGCAGAATACCATCCCCTGGCCCCAGACTCTGAGTACACAGATTACCTGTGGCTTACAACATGGTTGACTTGGCAGGGGAAATGGTGAAGGTCGTGTGTGTGTGTTTATGTGTGTGTGCGCGTGCGTGTGTGTGTGTGTGTGTGTGTGTGTGTGTGTATGTGACCATAGATTGTGCGTGTGCAGGATAATAAAATGCAGTGCCCACATTGTCACTAGTTTCCCGTTCTTACCAGTCCCTCTAAGTCATACCCGTTGGGCTTTCCTGAGGCATGCTTTGGAGACTCCAGGATGTTTACTGTCTCCAGGGTTAAGATCCAACCTAGGCGATTAGAAAGCACAGCTACCCTGTGCTTTTTGTATCTAGACCTTTGACCTATGGTGGGTTCCCTAGAATGAGCTTGTCCTTTATGTTCCGTCAACCCCGGGTAACTGGAGTGTAGTTTAGCTTCAGGACACAGTAGCCATTCTGGGTCACCAGCCCCACGTGACGTGTCCCAGGAGACACAGAAATCAGGTCCTGCTTATGGTGCTGGGCTGAGAGGAAGAGGAGCACTGGCGAAGGACGGTGGGCATCCTGAAGGTCTGTGTTCCAGCCACGCCTCTGGCCGATGGCTCACAAGGGAGTTTTCAAGGCTGGCGCCCCTCCTCTTTGTCACCTCCCTGTCTCCTTTGTGTCTCAGCCCAGAACTGGGACCTTTGAGCAGACAGTGGACATCACCTCCTTCTCTTAGCCAGGGAAGGGGAGCTGCTAATGGCTTTCATTTCCTGTCGCACCCCTCCCTCCTGTCTGTGCCCGTTTTTGGATGAACACTAACACTGGGCTGGGGAACCAGCAGCTGGGACTGTGGCGTTTATACATGTCTGACAAAACTCAAGCTTGAGTTAACTAGTAAGTAATATAACGTGTCAGTGAACCGGGACCTAACATGGTGCTCTTGTGAGGTCAGAACAAACTAAGTCACGTAAAGAATGTGTCTTTCTAAGATCCGAAAGTGATAATGTATCCTGGCTTGACTAGTAGTAACAGCAGCTTTTGTCAACATGACTATGGCTTCTGGTCATAGATTTCCTTTTTGCTTTGGCCTTAGGAAGCTCAGGATCATTTTAGGCCAGTGCCAGATTTGTTCCATTTGACCGTTTCTCTGGTATAGCCCGTGTTCTCTCTCGGTTTTTCATGGAAGGAGCCTTTTATTCGATTTTTGTACATCATGATTGACAGTTGCAGGACACACTTCTGGAGAGGTTGGATATCAAGAACAAGTAAGCACTGGCTATTAAGATGGATCAGTGGGCAATGGTGCTGACCACGAAGCCCGGTCATCTGACTCCTGGCATTCACACAGGAGCTGAAAACAGCCAACTTCTGCAGGTTGTCCTTTAACTTCCATGTGTGCTCAACGCGTGCACGTACACACACACATCAATGTAAATAAAGTAAATTTCAGCATATTGAATAAGCAGTGACAGGTGTGGTGGTGCCAGTCAAGGCTGTGGGTCAGTGGGTCATGGTAATTCTGAAGGAAGAGGGGTGACCATGAAGCCACGCCAAGAACACACTCACAATGCTGGCTTGGCTTGAGAGGCCACTCTTGGTGCTGCCAAGCCTCCATGGGAGTGGTCTTGGGGGCAGGTCTCAGGCATTTGTGGCCAGCACCTGGATGCTGTGCTTTCATTCTCATTCAGACCGCTTTTTCTAGATGTGAAGAACTTGGGGCTCCAGCATCCTGCAGTGCCAAGGTCAGCAGCCTGTGACCATTATGGCGTAGGAGTAGGATGAATATGCCCAGCAGGGGGCGTCGTGCAGCTGCAGAATCCACAAAGGGGTGGGCTTGCATGCACGGCCAGGAGACTCTTCAGCACCCAATGAAGACCCCCTTGGGTTCCCTAAAACCTTGTACCTACTATGTCCTTTACCCTCTTTGTTGTCCCCATAGGTTTGCTTGTCCCTGCCACAGTCCCTCTGATGCTGTACCTGTCCTGTCACCTCCACCGGTCTCCCCTCCAGCTGCCCTAGTCAGTCAATGGGTTTCTACAGCACCACAGTATCTGCTGACTGTTCCAGATGTCCTGGGCAGGAGTCTGGCAGGTGTGGGTCTGCTGTGTGCCTGGTCCGCAGAGCCACAGTAGGTGGTTGTGACTGTTTAGCAGATGGTTGGATCGCACCCAGATTTCTGCAGAGCCTTCTGGGATTTCCCCTTGGATGGCAGATTAGGAGTGTTTTGGTTAGGGAGAGATTAGAGGTGCCATGCTCCTAGCCCCGTCACTGCAGAGCCTCACAGAGCTTAGGAAGGTGACCAGCTCTCTCTCCTTGTCTGCATTCTCATCTGTGCTTGATCACCATCTGGAACGTACATGCTTTTGTCTAATTTCACAGTGCACCCCTCAGCCCGGATACCGCCACCAGCAGCCTGTCCTTCCTTCCCTGGTAGCTAAGTGAGGGGCGTGTGCAGAGTGAGGGGTGGGTGCAGAGTGAGGGGGGTGCAGAGTGAGGGGTGGGTGCAGAGTGAGGGGTGGGTGCAGAGTGGGGGGTGGGTGCAGAGTGAGGGGTGCAGAGTGGGGGGTGGGTGCAGAGTGAGGGGTGCAGAGTGAGGGGTGGGTGCAGAGTGAGGGGTGCAGAGTGGGGGGTGGGTGCAGAGTGAGGGGTGGGTGCAGAGTGGGGGGTGGGTGCAGAGTGAGGGGTGTAGAGTGGGGGGTGGGTGCAGAGTGAGGGGTGCAGAGTGAGTGGTGGGTGCAGAGTGAGGGGTGCAGAGTGAGGGGTGGGTGCAGAGTGGGGGGTGCAGAGTGGGGGTGCAGAGTGGGGGGTGGGTGCAGAGTGAGGGGTGCAGAGTGAGGGGTGGGTGCAGAGTGAGGGGTGCAGAGTGGGGGGTGGGTGCAGAGTGGGGGGTGGGTGCAGAGTGGGGGGTGGGTGCAGAGTGCTTTGCCATAAAGCACTTTCACTTCATCATCTTGAAAAAAATCCTCAGCAGAAGCAATTGGAAAAATTTACTGGCTTGTCAGAGAGCCATTGCTCATCAGACAAGAGAGAGGAAAGCAAAGGTCGTCAATTCACGGGCAGTGTCTCAGGAAGAGATTAAATCATTTAGAGACACGTCCTTAAGAAATCATTGAGACCTGATGCTGCTGTCTTCCTAAGCCTTCCCATAACATCCAGTAGCTAATGTGAAGAGAGGTGGACGCAGATGGCCACTTGCCTAGGACTCTTCCTTCTGTGTAGCAGTGTGTGTGTGTGTGTGTGTGTGTGTGTGTGTGTGTGTGTGTATGACACCCACATGCCTTCAAGTACTGGTGTGATAGTTATGTAAACTAACCATCGTTGACTAGCTGCAAGGATGTTCAGTTTTGCTTGTGTTCTGTTGTGAATGGCTACAAATCCCCCCAGATAGAGAAGGGTAAACATACACCCTTTCCTGCAGGATTCCAGCAGACACCAGGACGTGCTGTCTGTCTCAGGACTGAGTATGCCTAGCATGGCGCTGTCCTTGTGTGCTGAGAGGAGTTCCCATGGAGAGGGCCAGTGGCTGGGAGCTTTGAGGCTACTGACCCTGGGTTGAAGTCTCAGTTTCTCTCTCCCTAGTCGTGAGTTTTCCCATCCTTGGCCTGTCCACTCAGGGCCCTGTGAGTTGGGAATCTGTGGGGCTGTACCACCCTCCATGGGTGAGAGCCTTTATGGATCTGATGTGGGAGTGGCCAATCTCAGCAGCTAGCCTGCAGGACTGACCACAGTCTTTGGTACTTGTGTCCTACAAAGGGTCCTTATTCTGACCTTAGCCTCCATTCCAAGCTGTCATCCGCACAGCTAAGGGCAGGGCAGAGGACAGGTTCCCTTGGATGGACACCTTGGACTGTTCGTGTAGATAGATGAGAGCTCTCCCTCACACTTCCTGGGGTCCTCGCTGCCTTCCTTAGTGAAGTCACCAAGTGCTCTGTGTCCCCTAGAGAAGCAGTTGGCTTGTCTTCTGTGCGGGCATCATGGAGGATACCTGGTCCCACATCGTACTCAGGGATTTAGAGCTAATCCTTCAGGGCTTCTCTCCTGTCCTCACCATCTTGGGTCTGTGGGTAGGTGGTGTTTTATAAGTTCCCCTCTGAGCCTGTTTTCCTGCATCTCCTGCCCCAAGAGAGAAATAGTGTGTGGCTGGAAACATGGCAAGACCATCTCTCATGCTTACTGGAAATGTGAATATCCTCCTGGAAGATAAGTTCCGGTTGGAGAAGAGGTGCAACCACCATGTCCATGTTCCCTCTGCAGGAGCCAAGCCTACTGGAGTCAGCAGTGAACAGGTAGGGACATTAATGCAGAGAGTTCATGTGGCAAATTTTAGGAAGGCTCAAGAGGCTCTTGAAGTGAAACTTGGATTGGGTGGGTCATCTCTGTGAGCAAAATGGACTATCCCTGCTGGGAAGCCAACAGTATACACAGACCAGGGATATGGGGACATGGTTTGTCATGACTACCTTCATTTTTGCGTTGAAAATCCCATGATTAATCCTGGCTTTGTGGGTATGGAAGACAGGGGTGTAGAATAAGAAGAGAGTCCAGGAGCACAGGCAGTGCTCAGATTTTGACAAACATGCTCACACCCCTGATGGAACAACACGGTAGGATCTGGGTACTTCAGGGAAGAACGTGTTTCCAGAAGATTCTCAGAAGCAGGGGGAGGGAAGGAAGGTCCTTGGAGGCTGAGGGCTCCAGACCCTATCCAAGAGCATCAGTGCTATGCAGGCTGGACCTGAAGGCAAGTTGGGCTTTAGGAGGTCTGTAGTGAAGCCCCCTTTATCCCAGGGAGCTGACCAGCTGTGATGAGATTTTGGTGAGTGGAGGAGGTCCAGTCTGTATCTGGATAGGACTGAAATTCACGGGTTCCTGGACTGCAGGCACCAGGATCGGTGGGTCCCAGTGAGTTGTTCAACAAATGTTCTGAGTCTGTGGGGATTGTTCAGTCCAGAAGGGCCAAGGCTGCAACAGAGAGGCAATGACGTGAGAACGAGAGACTGGCTGGGTGGGGACTTGGACCAGGGGAACAGTTACTGTGGGGACTGAGGGTGATGGCAGCCTGTAATCCAAGCACTTAAGCGGCAGAAATAGAAGATCCCCAGAGCAAGCTGGTTAGATAGACTAGCCATAATTGATGAGCTCTGCACTCAGCTAGGGACCAAGCCTCAGTAAGTAAAGTGGAGAGCCATCGAGGAAGACACCAGACATCATTTCAGATCTCCACACACGCACACATGTACCTACAGTCCTGTGAGCACGCAGCCACTCGCACACACAGCTTTCTCTCTCTCTCTCTCTCTCTCTCTCTCTCTCTCTCTCTCTCTCTCTCTCTCACACACACACACACACACACACACAAACACACACACACACAGAGAGAGAGAGAGACAGACAGACAGACAGAGAGACAGAGAGACACAGAAAGAGAGAGAGGTAAACAAGGGTTCTGAGAGCAGGTAAGTTTGGGAAAAAATGGAAGAATAATGTTCAAAGAATCCTAGCACAGGGGCAAGGATAGACAAAGGGAGGTGTGCACAGGGGTTAGCTGCTGCAATAGGAAGACAAAAAGATAGACTAGGGAGAAACTTGGGATGAAGTGAAATTTCTTTTCTTTCTCCTCCTCCTGACCTTTCTTCTTCTCCTCTTCCTCCTCCTCTTCCCCACCATTTTTTTCTCCAGGGAGGAGAAATGTAAGCAATTATACTCCAGAGAAGGAAGTGGGGAAGAAAAGGAATGGAAGGAGTCAGATGGGAGGGTCTTGCAGCTCCTGGGGGAGTGGGACTTTGGTGGACCAACAGATACTATGTTACCTCGCTCCTGATGCCAGTAACTCTGTAATCATGTGTGTGTGCACGTGTGAGCTCTGCAAACGCTTGTGAGTTCGTGGGTGTATCCATTCGTGTGTGTGGGTGTGTGGAAATATCTCTGTGTGTGCATTCAAGTATGGCTGTGTGTATAAATGTGAGTATGTGTGTGAGCCCGTGGATGGCCAGGGCTTCAGCGGACAGCGTGCATAGGGGCAAGCGGTCAGTGAGAGAGAAAGGGCAAGAACAAGCTACTAGAGAGTGGATGTTGAGCAGAGGTTGGGAACTTTATGGGGATCAGAAGAAGAGTGAGAGCTCATGAGAGAGGCACAGGGCAGAGTTGAAGCTGGGGGAGGAGGGAACGTTCCATTTTGGGTAGCTGGAAGCTTCTGGTCCTAGAGGAAATAGTGGACCGTTAGGGTGGCTAGCAACCTCCCCTGACCCCGTGCATGAAACACTGAGCTGAAGGGAAGCCCCAAAACAGTGGGAAATCATAAGGATGCTCGGAGAGAAAGCAGAGGGGCTTCCAGGTTACTGGGACCATAAGAGGCATAGAAGGAAGATTTGGAGGAGCCTTCCAGTTGTGCTCTGCCTTGCCAGCATTGAGCCCACCCGAAGGACACTGACCTCTGAGCACAAAGAGGCTGGTTCTTCACCAGACAGATGTCTTTGGAGCAGGAAACTCAGACACAACACAAAGTCCAAACACATGTACATGAGTCATTAGCAGCTGCCTTTAGTCTGGCTACCAGCCTCTCCTACGCCCTACAGGTGGGAGCTGGGCAGCAGGGGCTGGCATCAGTTTGGTGACATGATTTTCTTGGGTCAGCTTTGGCACGGGGCTGCTGGCAGTGAGCGTGGAGCCACCCCACGTGTGACTGTTTCCCATCCAATCCATCTCTCACGAAGTAGAAGCACAAGCTGTAACACTGGGGAGCAGGGCTTGCACAACCAAAGTGGCTGGTGTCCCCAAGGGAGTAAGCAGAAGTCACAGTGCCAAATAAGCCAGAACCCTATGACAGAGATTCTCAGAGAGAACCATCTATGCCACAGGAGACAGCTGTATCAGGAACTTAAGTGACCAGAATCCTCAGAGGACTTTGTCCCACAGAGAGGATGTGGGAGGAGGTGTGGGTTGTGAAAAGTAATTGTTTAATTTATCTATTGTTTTATATGTATTGTTTTCTGGTCCTCTCTATTATGTGTTCTGTGGATGAATGGGCATGTCATTTCTTAGCGAGGAGAATTTCTTCTTCGAGTCTATTGAGATCTAGTCTTGACTTGGGGTTCTTCTCCTTTTTCTGTGACTTAAATTCATAGATTTGTCTATTCATGATGTCCCTGAGTGTAGGAGGAGGGGCTGCTTATTTGCCCTGGCTGCCCAGAACCGAAATAATCACACAGAAACTGTATTAATTAAATCACTGCTTGGCCCATTAGCTCTAGCTTCTTGTTGGCTAATTCTTACATCTTAATTTAACCCATTTCTATTAGTCTGTGTATTACCACACAGTTGTGGCCTATCAGCAAAGTTTCAACACGTCTGTCTCTGGTGGCAGATCCATGGCGTCTCTCTGACTCTGCCCATCTTCTTCCCAGCATTCATTTCCATCTTCTCCTCCTACCTAAGTTCTGCCCTATCAACAGGACAAGGCAGTTTCTTTATTAACCAATGAAAGCAACACACAAACAGAAGGACCTCCTACACCACCAGAGCGCTGCACATTCCTTTCACTGCTCTCTTTACTTGAGCAGGCCAGTTCCTCTATTTTGTCCTTAAGTCCTGATCTTCTGCCCTCTACTTGACCTACTCCGCTTCTCTACTTGGAAGTTTATCCCACCGAGTGTTTCTGATTGTATTATTGAGCTTTTCCTTCCCGTCTTCATCTCACTTTGAGTTTTCCTCTTAATTTCTCTTTATTAAATCACTTTTTAAAATCCTGGTTGTCTTCATTATTTCCTTCAGCCATCCGTCGTGCAGTATTTAACTATGTAAAGATGTGTTGCATCTGTTTCACCTTGCCTGCCTAAGGTACCTGATTGGTCTAATAAAAAGCTGAATGGTCAATAGTTAGGCAGGAGAGGGATAGGTGGGGCTGGCAGGCAGAGAATAAATAGGAGTAATCTAGAGAAAGAGAAGAAGGAGGAGAGAATGAGGAAGAGAGAGAGAGGTGTCCAGGACCAGCCAACCAGGCAGCTACCAGCCAGCTAGATGGAGAAAGACAGACAGAAAGAAAAGGTAAACAGCCCTGAGGCAAAATATAGATGAAGAGAAACAGATTTGTTTCAGTTGAAATTAACCAGAAATGGGCATAAGCGAAGGCCAAGTTTCATAAATAATAATAAGTCCCTGTGTTATGAGTAGGGAGCTGGTGGTGGCCTAAAAGGAAAAGCCAGGTCCAGCCATCTGTATTTTCTTGGACTCCAATCAGGAGTTTATTCCAATCCTCTGTTAAGTTTGCTCAGGGGTTTGTGTCCTCTTTTAGGTCTTCGATTTATTTGATCACGTTTGTATTGTTCTTTTATTTGATTTTGTTTGAGGACCGGGGTCTCACAATGGAGCTCTGATTGACCTGGGAACTCTCTCTGCCTCCGGAGTGATGGATTAAAGATGTGTACAACCACACCCAGTCTGAAACTGTTCTTTTAAATTCTGTGTCCTGAGATTCATTTTGTAATTTCCATGAAGAACATTCTTACGGGACCGGGGGTATTAGAGGTGTGAGGGCATGTTGACTTGGTCTTTCATCATTTGCGTTTTTGCAATGGACCTTGGGTGTGTGCAGTTAGCCCATTGGTTGTGTATCTGATATGACTTTCTTATCCATCTTTGCTGAGAGGGAGTTTGTTTCTTATTAAAGAGGCCGGGTGATTCCAATTCACTAGTGTCACTGTGGGCTCAGTGGCAGTGTGTGATTGCTCAGGTGAGGTCCTGGGACACGGGTGGTCCAGGGTCAGTGTTTGGGCAAGGTTTGGGGGTGGGGAAGGGGATAGGATAAATGAAAAGAAAAATGAAATTTATGCCCTGGCCACGTTGAAGCATGCACAGGGAGCCCATATATGACGGTTCTGTTGAACTTGTCCATATTGGATTTCATGGTCTAAGTTGATGAGGACAACTGACTGGGTCTCTTCCTCAAGAGGGCACCAGACCCCATTACAGATGGTTGTGAGCCACCATGTAGTTGCTGGGAATTGAACTCAGGACCTTTGGAAGAGCAGTCAGTGCTCTTAACTGCTGAGCCTTCTCTCCAACCTGACAGGATAAATGGGACTTACCAAAAAGTCTCACCGATGGTTGCTAGTACAAGGTTCAGAGAGGAGAACTAAGGTGCTCGAGCTAGCAAGTGTGGCTCTTTTCTGGGTCTTTGTGTACAAAGGTGGCACATTGGTGGGACAATTGAGGGTACACTAAGAACATTTTAGAGTGTAGACTTTTGTTGGGCCTGAGTTGGGGAAGGGGCAGTACATAGTGAGGGACTGAGTGTCCTCATCAGGAAAGCCCTTGAGAGTGGCTTCTGGCAAAGTTTGAGTGGGTCTCACTCATTTTTTTGAGTGAAAATATTTATCGTTATATATTTCTATCTTAGAATCACTTTCATTCTATCTCACAGGTTCTTGCATATTGTATTTTCATTATTCAATTCTAGGAAATTAAAATGCCTCTTCTACTTTCTTTGATGGACCATTCCTTGTTCAGCACTGTGTTGTGCTGTCTTTTCTAATTTGTATATTTTCTCACTTTGCTATTAATGTCTAGTGTTAGCCATTATGATCAACTATAAGAAATCATGTATTTATATATGCTTATATTATTTCTTATATATGCTAAGATTTGCTTGGCAGTTTTTTAAATTTTGTATTTAAAAGTTTCTTTTTCATTTGCATACCAACCACAGTGTCCCTTCCCTCTTCTCCTCCCGCCCCCCTCCCCTTTTTCCCACCCACCCCATCCACTCCTCAGAAAGGGTGAGGCCTCCCATGGGGAGTCAACAAAGACTGACACATCAAGCTGCAGCAGGACCAAGTCCTCACCCCTGTATATCAGATTGAGCAAAGCATCCCTGTATAGGAAATGGACTTCAGAAAGTCAGTTCATGGACTGGGGATAAATCCTGGTCCCACTGCTTGGCAGTTTTGAAATAAGGTCTATTTTAGATAATGTTCCATGGCTCATGAGAAGAATGTGTATTCTACAGTCTTGATAGAAAATTCTCTAAATGACTGCTAAGCCTATTTGATCTGTAATATCGTAAAAATTTTGTGTTTTATATTTATTTTTTTGTCTGGATGATTTGTCTATTAGAAAGAGTGGCGTGTTGAAGTCATACAATATTAGTGTGTTGAGGTTAGTCTGTGCCTTCATGTCCAGTAGTGTTTGTTTTATGAAGCTGGATGCTCTGATGTTCAGTGCATATGATTATAGTTGATATATCATTATGATAGATTGCTCCTTTAATGAATATAAAGTGAGCTCTTTTTGTTTAATTTTGGTTTGATGTCTAATTTGTACTATTTCAACACAACTGCTTAGGATGTCTTTTTTACATCATTTCCCCATAAGCCATGTTTCTCTTTGCTAGTGAGGTGTGTTTCTTATAGGCAACCAAGGGTTCAATTTGTTTTTAGTCTAACTAAATACCCTGTTTCTTTTGATTGGCAAATCAAGACTGTAAGCATTCAAAATATTTAATTATTTTAATGTGTGTGTGTGTGTGTGCGCACCATGGTGTTAGTGCACATGTACCTTGGTGTGCATGTGGAGGTCAGGAGATAACTTGTGAGTGTTGGTTCATTCCTTCCTTTGTGTGTGTTAGAAGTCAAACTCAGGCCATCAGGCCTGGTGGTAAATGTCCAATCCCTGCCAGGCCATCTCACTGGACCTAGAGTTATTACTGAAAGATATGCACTAATTCCTCTCATTTTGTTCTTTCTATAATGTTTGATATCTTGATAATCTCCATTTACTTAGCTGCCATTCTAGAGTAGTTTAGTCATCCCTGCGACTTCATAGATGTGTCTATCTTTCTTCTCAGTGTGCGGACTTCTTTGAAGTATCTTCTGTTTTGCTCACTCATTGGTTATGGATTCCTTTAATCTATAATATGAAAAAATTTTCTTTCTCCTTTTCTTTGGTTATTACTGCTGTGATGAACACCATGACCAAAAGCAAGTTGGGGAGGAAAGGCTTTATTTAGCCCTCTAGCCTTTTTCTCAGTTGAGGTTCCCTCCTTTCAGATGACCCCAGCTTATGCCAAGTTGGCGTAAAGTAGCCACCACAATTGACCCCTTGTCAGCTCGACACACAAACACATCACTGTGAAGCCATAATCTTTCTTTTTCTGCATCCCCAAGATTACATATTAATAACAATATTACGACATAAACATTCCAAATTTTAAAAATACCGCACAGTCTCTAAAAATTTAAACACTTAAAAAAAAGTCAGTCTCTTTTAAAATCCAAAGTCTGCAAAATTCCAACATCTCTTTAAAAGTTTGAAGTCTCTTGGCCATGGGCTCCTTTAAAAGTAAAAATACTCTGTTGGGCGGTGGTGGCACACTCCTTTAATCCCAGCTCTCGGGAGGCAGAGGCAGGTGGACCTCTGTGTGTTCGAGGCCAGCCTGGTCTACAAGAGCTAGTTCCAGGACAAGCTCCAAAGCTACAGAGAACCCCTGTCTCAAAACAAAACAAAACAAAACCCAAAACAAAACAAACAAACAAAAAACCCAAAACATACTCTCACTTCAAGAGGGGAGAACCAGGGCAGAGTCTCAAACTGAATAACACAAGACCACACCCCAACAGTGGAAATCACTCCACGTCCAGTGTCTGGGACCCGTTCCTAACCTTCTGGGCTCCTCTGAGGGGCTCCAGTCCCTTCTCTGGCTCTGCCCTCCGCAGCACACACAGCTTGCTTTCTAAGCTCCAGTCATCTGCACGCCACAGCTGCTGCTGTGTTTGGTGATCCTCCCAAAGTACTGACATCACCAAAATGCCAGTACAACGGGGCTGCATTTTTACCAGTAGCCTTTCCTGGACTCTCTCTATGGTACAAAGCCTCAACTTTTCCCCACGACCCCTCCAATCTTGGAGCTTCCACTGTTACTCCAATGGCCTCTCCTGGCCTCTCACAGTGCCAGGCCTCAGCTGCTCTCCATGACCCCTTCATCCCTTCAAAACTAGTGTAGCCTGAGAGACTTTTATACAGGACCAAGGTTTATTTGGTACAGCACAAGGTACACCTCTGGCCACAGCTTGCCTGTGCTGACTTGGAGGAAATACTTCCCAGAATAGTTCAACTTAATGATGATGGCATTTTCTTTTTTGTTTTGTTTTTCAAGACAGGGTTTCTCTTTAGTTTTGGAGCCTGTCCTAGAACTAGCTCGTGTAGACCAGGCTGCCCTCAAATTCACAGAGATCCACCTGCTTCTGCCTCCCCAGTGATGGGATTAAAGGTGTGCACTATCACCACCTGACTCATGGCATCTTCTTAATCAGTGCTAATTCTTCAATTCCTGCTGACCAGCATCCATTGTCCCATCCAAACAAAGGTTTTACTTTAGCAGTTTGGTCTCGTAGAAATCACTGTCAGATGAACAGATAGCGCAGATTCTTCACACATATGATCAATAGAGTCTTTGCTTCCCTTTGAAATTTATGAGCCAGGCCTTATCCTCAGCACTCGCAAATTCCTAAAGAACAGCCCACTGAGCTCTCAATACCAAATGACTTTTGTAGCCACAGCTTCAAAGTTCTTCAATAATCCTCCCCCAAAGCTGTACGGTTACATCTGTCACAGCAATACTCCAATCTTGGTACTAATTTCTCTCTTGGTTTGGGTTATTATTCTGTGATGAAACATCATGACAAAAAACAAGCTGGGGAGGAAAGGGTTGATCCACCTTATGCTTCCACATCCAGAAGCCATCACAGGAGGAAGTCAGGACAGGAACTCAAACAAGGCAGGAACCTGGAGACAGGAGCCAATGGGGTGCCATGAATGGGGTGCTGCCTACTGGATTGCTCATCATGGCTTGCTCAGCCTGCTTTCTATAGAACCCACAGGCGGTTACATTCACAATGGGCTGGACTCCCCCATCAGTCACTAATTAAGAAAGTGTCCTACAGCCTGATCTTACGTCATTTTCTCAATTGAGGTTCCTCCTTTCACGTGACTCTAGCTTGTATGAAGCTGACATAAACCTAGTTGGTGCACTCCTCTGATTTTAAAGAATAGTTGTTCTGGGTACAGTGATTTGAGTTGGCAGTGGGGTTTCAGAGCTTGAAATGGATCTCTCTATGTCTTCCTAGAACTTGGTGCTTCTCTCTTGAAACTTTCAATATTCTTTCTGTAGTGGTCTGAGTAAAAATGGCCTCCATAGACTCATCTGTTTGAATGCTTGGTCCCCAGTTGGTGGAACCATTTGGGAAGGATTAGGAGGCGTGGCCTTGTTGGAGGTGGTGTGTCACTAGGAGCAAACTTTGAGGTTTCAAAAGCCCAGGCCAGTCCCTGTTATCTTTCTGCCTCATTCAACAGACAGGATCAGGAAAGAAACATCTCATACCATATTATGGCGAAAGTGTTAGGTATGTATTGCAAAGAAAATGTCTTAGTTATTTTTCTAATGCTCTGAGAAGATATCATGACAAAGGAAACTTATAGGAGAACAAGTTTATTTTGGGCTTACAGTATCAGAGGGATAGAGTCCATGACCGTGGCAGGGAGCATGGCAGCAGGCAGACAGGCATGGTGCTGGAGATGTGGCTTCTAATCTGATTCTGTGTTTGCTATTCTCAAGGCCTCCTACATCTGGACACCCATCTCTTTCCTAAACTTAGGAAATGATCTGAATCGAATCTACTTTCTGTGTTTTAGCTTATACCTTTTCTATGCCCATGCTTCATAAACTTGACCTTTTAATGATGTCTTGCAGGTCTTTCAAGCTCTGTCCATACTCTCATTAATAGTTACCTGACTCTTTTAATTCATCCCCATGTCTTCAGGTCCTGATATTCTGTATTCTACTTGATCCATTTTAATGGTAAAACTTTCCATTATTTTTTTTGATGAAGTAAACTTTTTGCTTCCAAAGTTTCAATTTTTCAGTTTTCTTTTTAATTTACTTTTTATATCATATACTGACTTCTTTAATTTAATGACTTGCACTCTCTTTCTATCCATTTAGAAGTTTATTCATATCTTCTCTGATTCGGTTGCACATCTGCCTCTAATTTTTTTCAAGTTGTTTGTCTGGTATTTTATCCAGTTCATTATTACTGGAATTAATTAATATTGAAGTGGTGATCTTCAGAGTAGTCATTGAAAGACTTCAGGTCCATGGTTCCAGGAAGACAGTGAGACCGATTGTCCTTTGGGGAAAAGATTAGAAGAATCACTAATTCTGTGGATAGAGAGACAGGTAGGCAGAAGAATGACAGGGGCTCTGAGGAGAGCTCAGGCCCCGGTGGCAAAGCAGGGGCAGCCCTCCCTTAATGGTTTCACCGTAAAGGGAGCTTCTGTGCCCTGAGACTGACAAGTGATCCACAGGATGTGCCGAACTTGGGCTGTCTCTCTATTCTGAGTGGTAGCAGGGGATGGATGGGGTCTGTTAGATCAGGACCGGAATGCAGAGTCAGCTGTGAAGGTGGGGAAGAGATCATCACACAGGGATGTGTTCTGAGCAATGTCCAGTCTTGATTTTAACAGTCATGCTTTCTTGACTTCTCAAGGTGTGTGTATGTGTGTGTGTGTGTGTGTGTGTGTGTGTGTGTGTGAGTGTATGCACACATGCCTGGAACGAACACTTTGGAACAATTGTCACCAGCAGCTCCTGCTTTCTGAGTGTTATGGATGGACCTGCTTGTGTGTGTTGCAAGTTTTGAGATCCCATTACAAGATGTGGGTGGGGAAGAGCTTTTAGAGCATCAGGCTGTGGCTGTACGGTATTTTCTCTTTCCAGAGAATTTGGTTTCAGAGTTCAGTACAGATCTGCTCCCTCCTTGCTGCAGGGTAATAGACAGTGTCGGGGAACAGCAGCGGTGTGTTTTCTCCATCACATGCTTCATGCTGCTGGATGGTCTCTATTTGCAATTCCACTTCTTACAATCGCTAATATGATGCTGTAGAGCAGGTTCCATGCTGTTGACTCCAGCCCACTGGTGCATATGTCCCAGTGGTTTTGCTGGGGTCTGCTGACTGGGTGGGTACCCTGGTCCAGTCACTGGCCCTCTCCCTGTCTAACACTTCTCTGCTGAGTGCCTACTTTTATTTGCTATTTTTCTTCTCTTTGTTTTGGTTTTATTTTATTCTTAATTTATAGTTTCTTAAACAAATGATTTGTAAGTTTTCCTCATGTCTAATACAGCTATTTATTATTATTAGTTTCCTTTTCAACATTGTCTTAGATCTGACATAATTCATTTTCTCTTGCTATAATGGGATGCCACAGTCATTATAAGAAATTGAGACTTACTTAGCCCCTAGTTCCGGAGGCTGAGGTCCAAAAGCATCGGGCTAGCAGCTGCTGAGCATCTATCAGGTGCAATGGCTTGCTGAATCCTAACATGATGAAAGGCACCACAATAGAAATGGAGAAAGCTCATTTTAATGACCAGGACATTACCTTGACAACTTATTTGTCTTAGTTGGGATTACTGTTGCTGTGACGAAACACCATGGCCAAAACAACTTGGGGAGGAAAGGGTTTATTTGGCTTATATGCCTGTCATTGTTCTTCATTAAAGGTAGTCAGGAAAGGAACTCCAAGCAGGGCAGGAAACTGGAGCCGATGAAGAGGCCATAGAAGGGTGCTTCTTTCTGTCTTGTTCCTCATGGCTTGCTTATCCTGCTTTCTTATAGAACCCAGGACCACCAGAACAGGGTAAGCCCCACCTACAATGGGCTGGACCATCACCTATCAGTCACTAATTAAGAAAATGCTCTACAGGATTGCCTACGGCAGAATCTTATGGAAGCGTTTTCTTAATGGAGGTTCCCTTATCTCAGATGACTTTGTGTCAAGCTGACATCAAACTAGCCGCACACTATTCATCCATTCACAAGGGAAGAGCCTTTAATGACCAATCACCTTCAAAAGCGTCATTCTCCAGATACCACTAATGCATGGCTCTGAGGCTGCAAGGATCTGAGGATTACACCAACCCTTAGCAAGCTGTATCTGAGGATGCAAGGATGTTTAACTGATTAATCAGTCGATGATTGTGGAAATTTAGAATGTCACAACCTCAGAGCCAAATTATCTTGGGTCACCTTTGGACCCATTAATAGCCATGTGTTGCTCTTCTCTGTATGTGACCTAGCAACTTTGTGACCCTTAGGTAAATCATGCGTAAACTACAAGCAGGCTCTTAGTTTCTAACCATCCAAAAGGCTAAGAATGCTGTCAGATAGCATCCAAGGCCTGTGGTAGAGATTTCCTCAATTTCCTATAATCTGCCTACCTGATGTACCCACCAATGTATTTGTAAGTATGTTGTGTTGACTTTGTTCTGTTGTTATAAAAAGTTCATAGGTCCCCAGTTAGTTCTTTGGGCAGCTGAGGATAGCGAACCTGAAATGACCCTAGCCTATAGCAATACTGATGAATATCTTGCATATCATCATAGAACCTTCATCTGGTGATGGATGGAGATAGAGACAGAGACCCACACTGGAGCACTGGACTGAGCTCCCAAGGTCCCAATGAGGAGCAGAAGGAGGGAGAACATGAGCAAAGAAGTCGGGACCACGAGGGGTGCACCACTGAGACAGTGGAGTTGATCTACTGGGAGCTTACCAAGGCCAGCTGGACTGTGACTGAAAAAGCATGGATTAAAACCGGACTCTCTGAACATGGCGAACAATGAGGGCTGATGAGAAGCCAAGGACAGTGGCACGGGGTTTTGATCCTACGCAATATGCTGGCTTTGTGGGAGCCTAGCCAGTTTGGATGTTCACCTTCCTAGATATGGACAGAGGGGGGAGGACCTAGGACTTAACACAGGGCAGGGAACCCTGACTGCTCTTTGGACTGGAGAGGGAGGGGAAGAGGAGTGGGAGGAGGGGAAGAGGAGTGGGAGGAGGGGGAGAAGGGTGGGAGGAGGGGGAGAAGGGTGGGAGGAGGGGGAGGGAAATGGGAGGCTGGGAGGAGGTGGAAACTTTTTTTTTCTTCCTTTTCTCAATAAAAAAAATAAAATAAAAAATAAAAATAAAAAAATTACTACCTCATTGGAACATGGCATTTGGGGGAAACCTAATTTGGTGTTCCTCAGCCATGGCCACTCATATTTGACTACAAAATAAGCCATTTTGTTTCTTTCTTTATGGTGAGAGCTGTTTCTTTTGTCAGCAATCTAACTAAATACGCATGTGCGCACACTCACCAGGTGAGACTGTACCTGGGAGAACCTGATCCTTTGCCTGTGCTGTTCTTCTGCTTGGAAGACGCCTCCTTGCTTCTTGCCAGGAAACCTCCCAGCTGTGACTCACACCCCTGCAATTCATAAGCCTTTAGCCCTCCCCCGCTTTAGCTACAAAAAACAACAGGTGCCCATGTGTAGTGACTTGTATCTTAATAAATAAAGCTTGCCTGAAGATCAGAGAGTAAAACGGCCCCACTGGTCAGCCTTACAGACACACACCTTTAATCCCAGTGGCCACACTAGTTTGCCATAGAAACCGGGTGGTGCTTGCCTTTAATCCCAGCCCTAGAGAGGAATGTAAAACGGGAGGGGACAGCTCTCAGACACAATCTCATCCTGAGATTCCTGGAGACAGTCGCTGTTTTCAGACTGAGGTTGAGGTAAGAACCAGTGGCTGGCTGCTTTTCTTTCTAACCTTTAGGTTGAATCCTAATTTCTGTCTCTGAGTTTTTATTAATCGTGCTTCACCCATGTTTTCTGCTCTTATGCCTGGTGTAGGAGGTCCTTCTGTCTATGTGTTGCTTTCATTGGTTAATAAAGGAACTGCTTTGGGCCTATAGCAGAGCTATAGGGGAACAGAGCTAGGCGGGGAAAACTGGACTGAATGCTGGGAGAAGAAGGCAGAGAGAAAGAAGCCATGAATCCTCTGCCTGAGACAGACAGTGGTTAGAATCTTGCCGGCAAGCCAGAGCCACATGGCAATACCCAGATTAATGGAGATGGGTTAAATTAAGATGTAAGAGTTAGCCAATAAGAAGTTAGAGCTAATGGACCAAGCAGTGATTTAATTAGTACAAGTTCTGTGTGATTATTTTGGTTCTGGGTGGCTGGGACAAACAAGCAGCTCCATGCAACACATGCCCATGGAACCATCCACATTCATGAAACTTAGCACACTAGTCTGTGATTGCTACTCTCCTTATATATCATTTAATGTGTCAAAATGCAAAATGTACATGAAATAATCTCTCCAACTGTATTGTTCAAATACTAGTGTTGTGGATATGTCTATACGCACATCTAGTTTAGACTATAGCATTCCCAGTGGCTTGAAGTATACCTTCTTGAGCCAGGTGGTGGTGACACATACCTCTAAACCCAGCACTTGGGAGGCAGAAGCAGGTGGATCTCTGAGCTCAAGGCCAGCCTGATCTCCAGAGTTCCAGGATAGTTGGCACTATACAGTGCTTCAAAAAAAAAAAATCAAAAAGAAAAGAAACACACCCTCCACCTTCCTGCTTGATACTCTTAGGCCATCACTTTCTTGTTCTTACCAGACAACACTGTCCTGACTTTCATCATGGCGTCTATGGCTTTCTTTGTTAGTATATAGAGTGGACTTTTATTGTTCTAATTTTTCTCAGTCTCTTGAATGTTAGGATTAGATGTGTGACATCACAACCTTTTTTAGAAGTATTCTTAAAACTTTTTTGAGATTTATTTATTGTCTTAGTTAGTGTTCTATTGCTGTGAGGAGACACCATGACCAAGGCAACTCTGTCTCATAAAAACAGCATTTAATCAGGGGCCTTGCTTACTGTTTCAGAGGGTTAGTTCATGGTCATTATGGCAGGAAGCAGACAGGTATGGGGCTAGAGCATTAGGTGAGAGAGGGAGAGGGGAAGACAGAGAGATAGGGAAAGGGAGGGAGGGAGGGAGGGAGGGAGAGAGAGAGAGATTCTAATCCTTCCCAAACAGTTTGATTCTGGTGACCAAGCATCCAAATCTATGAGCCTATGGGACCTTTCTCATTCAAACGACCACACTTATTTTTGTTTTATGTGTGTGGGTGTCTTGCCTGCATGTATGTCTGTACACCATGTGCATGCAGTGCCAATGATGGTCAGAAGAGGATGTTGGCTCCCCTGGAACTGGAGTTACAGACGGTTGTTAGCTGCCATGTAGGTTCTGGATATCAAACCTGGGTCCTCTAGAAGCGTAGTCAGTGTTCTTAACTTCAGAGCCATCCCTCCAACCCCTTACACATATTCTTTTGTTTTTCACTATGTAAAAAATTTGAAGTGTGTCCATATTGGTAAACATAGCTACAGTTTGTTGCTTTCTACTGCTATGAAGTTGTACTCAATCTCACACATGCAATATTTTTTTTGTCGCCATTGGGCATTTGAGCTTTCATTATTTCCCCTGTTGGCTAATGCACTTATACGCCCCATGCAGTCCTGCCATGCACTTACCTGCAGTCTCTGCCATTTCTCCAGGCAGAAACTTTGGCAGCTTCAGCTCTGGAAGAGCCAAGGTGTAAGAGTGATGGCTAGTGAAACTTTCTGCCTGTTTAAGTCCTTTGAAACTCTGAATTCACTGCTCATGATAGCTTTGGCATTCTTCCTGTGGCTCTAACATACTCCTTAGGTGCTAAAAGTATTCCAGAATGTGGCTAGTTCAGCCTGGCTCTCTCGATGGTAGCCAAAAGCAAATAGTGCTGGCTTCTCACTCATCTGCAGCTCCTTGTTTTTGTTTGTTTGTTTTGCTTTGTTTTTCTGTGTGGGTGCTATCATTTCCTTGCATCTGGTCCATCGCTGTTCTGACTTTCAAATCCTCCTTACTTCTTTTCAAGAAACATAAAATAGCCTAACAAGAATGTAATGTTTTCAAATGTTTCCAAAATTGAGGAGAATTCACTTTCCAGAACAGGACTAGTTAAAGCTTTAGACTAATTAATATTACTAAATAAGAAACACTATACTATTTTTTCTTTTTTTTTTATTCACCACCCCACCTCACCCCACCCTGAAACACTACATAATTGCACATGTTTACTGTGTGTCAATTAATCTTAGAAGAATTATAGATGTCAGTCTTCAAAACAGCTCTACAGGGGCTAGAGAGATGGCTCAGTGGTTAAGAGCATTGCCTGCTCTTCCAAAGGTTGTGAGTTCAATTCCCAGCAACCACATGGTGGCTCACAGCCATCTGTAATGAGGTCTGGTGCCCTCTTCTGGCCTGCAGGCATACATGTAGACAGAATATTATATACAGAATATTAATATAATAAATAAATATTTTTTTAAAAAAAACCCAAAACAGCTCTACAGCATAGCTGCTATCAGTGTACCTATTTAGATGAGGTGACTAAAACCTAAATCAAGTAACAAACTCAACAAAGATCATAAGTCTGTTAAGACACGACGATTCAATTCTGCTACAGACTGCACTCTCTTATATATTATATTATTATTATTATTATTATTATTATTATTATTATTATTATTATTATTATGTGTGTGTGTGCATGTACGCACACATGCGCATGTGCCATGGTGCAACTACAGAGGTTAAAGCGCAGGGCTTTTTGTTTATTTGGGTTTTTTTGTTGTTTTTGAAGATAGGGTTTCTCCGTAGCTTTGGAATCTGTCCTGGAACTAGCTCTTGTAGCTCAGCCTGACCTCAGACTCACAGACATCTGCCTTCCTCTGCCTCCCGAGTGCTGATGTTAAGGGTGTGTGCCACCGCTGTCCAGCCCACAGGGTTTTTTAATTAACATTTTCCCTTTATTTTATATACCAACCACCCTCTTCTCCTCCCATTCCCTCCCTGCCCTGACTCCCATCTACCCCTTTCCCCATCCATCCATTCCTCTTCCATCTCCACTCAGAGAGGGGCAAGCCTCCCATGGGCTTGAACATAGCATAGCACATCAAGTTGAGGCAGGACCAAGCTCCTTCCGCTGTAAAAAAGATTAGGCTAAGCAATCCAGCATGGGAAACAGGTTCCCCAAAGTCAGTTAAGCAGCAGGGACAGGTACTGATCTCACAGCTAGTAGCCTTAAAAACAGACCAAACTATACAACTGTCATACACATGCACAGAGCCTAGATGGGTCCCATGCAGGTTACCTAACTATTGGTCCAGAGTTCCTGTGCTCCCAGGAGCTCAAGTCAGCTGTCTCTGTGTGTTCCTCCGTCATGACCTTGACCCTCCCTCCATTCAGCTGGTACAATCCCTCCTCTCTTTCTTCAGGAGGACTCCTAGAGCTCAGCCCAGTGATTGGCCATTGATTGTTGCATCTGCTTCCATCAGTTACTGGATGAAGGCTCTGTGATGACAATAGGGTCATCATCTGCTTATGGTAGAAGGCCATTTCAGGTCCCCTCTCCACTATTGCTAGGGGTTCTTAGCTGAGGTCATCCTTGTGGATTCCTGGGAGTTTCTCTGGCAGTAAATTTCTCCCCAGCCCTTCATCCTGCCCCCCACAAACCCCTCTTGCACCTGCCCCACCCTCTCCCTCAAGTTCCCATCCTTCATCTCCTCACCCCACCCCCAGTTTACCCAGGAGATCTCTTCTTTAACCCATGGTGATCCAATAAGATATAGGGGGTTTTTCTTTTTTCTTTCTTTTTTCTTTTTTTGTAACTGTTGAGATTTTGTCACCAAGTGTGTGGTCAATTTTAGAGAAGGTTCCATTAGGTACCAAGAAGAAGATATATTCTTTTGTGTTTAGGTGAAATGTTCTATGTTATGCCCAGATCATGGAGTGTCCTCCCCCCAAACAAACTAGAAGACCGAGTCCTGTATGTAAAAGCAAAGAGCCTTTATTCTAACACAAGTTTGTAAACTCGGACTCTCTGTGTATCCGACGTATTGGAGTGGTGGAAGAGCCCCAAGCTCAGTTGGGGTTGGGTTTTTGTAGTAGCAAAGGTGGAGGTGAGGGATTTCTAAGGCTCAGGACTCTTGCTTGGCTGACATTTGTCTAGGAGTGTGAAAAGCCGTAGGTGTGTGCTGGTTGGTTGGAACATTAGGAATTTCCGTTGGATGGTCTATTCCTGAGTGGTGCCTGAGCAGTCTCAGTTTGTGGTCTTTCTTGGCACCAGGGTAAACTACTGAGACTCAGGCCTCTATTGAGCTTGTCATGGCTGGGTCCTACATTCTATAAGTCCATTTGAGTCATAACGTTTGTTAGTTCCCTTATTTCTCTGTAAGTTTCCGTCCATTGATGAGAGTGGGGTGTTGAAATCTCCCACTATTAGTGTGTGGGGTTTAATGTGTGATTTAAGCTTTAGAAATGTTTCTTTTACAAGTGTGGGTGACCTTGTGTTTGGGGCATAAATGTTCAGAATTGAGAGTTCATCTTAATGGGGTTTTCCTTTGATGAATATAAAATTTCCTTCTCCATCTCTTTTGATTAATTTTAGTTTGAAGTTTATTTTGTTAGATATTAGTATAGCTATACCAGCTTGTTTCTTAGGTATATCTGATTGGGAATCTTTTCCCAGTCCTTCACCCCAAGGTAATTCCTGTCTTTGACATTGAGGTATGTTTCTTGTATACAGCAGAAGGATGGATCCTGTTTTTGTATCCATTTTATTAGCCTGTGAGCTTTTATAGGTGAATTAAGTGCATTGATATTAAGGGATATTAATGACCAGTGATGGTTAATTCCTGTTATTTTTTTGGTGTTGTTGTTGGTGGTGGTAGTGTATGTTTGTTTCCCTTCTTTGGGTTTTGCTCGTGTGGGATTAGCTAGTGTCTGTATTTTCATGGTTGCAGCTAACTTCCTTGGAGTTTACCTTCAAATACTTTCTGTAGGACTGGATTTGTGGATAAGTATTGTTTAGATCTGGTTTTTTTCATGGAATATCCTGTTTTCTCTATCTGTGGTGACTTAAAGTTTTGCTGGGTATAGTAGTCTGGAGTGGCATCCGTGGTCTCTTGGAGTATGTAAGACATCTGCCCAGGATTTTCTGTCTTTTAGAGTTTTTATTAAGAAGTTGGATGTAATTCTGATATGTCTGCCTTTATATGTTACTTGGCCTTTCTCCTTTGCAGCTCTTAATATTTTACCTTTATTCTATATGTTTAGTGTTTTGATTATTATATGGCAAGGATATTTTCTTTTCTGATCCAATTTATTTGTTGTTCTTTAAGCTTCCCGTACTTTCATAGGCATGTCCTTCTTTAGGTTGGGAAAGTTTTCTTCTATGATTTTGTTGAATATATTTTCTGTGCCTTTGAGCTGGAATTCTCCTTCTTCTATCCCTATTATTCTTAGGTTTGGTCTTTTAATGGTGTCCCAGATTTCCTGGATGTTTTGTATTAAGAATATTTTTGATTTAATGTTTTCTTTGACTGATGAATCTATTTCCTCTATTCTGTTGGTGATGGGCATCTGCAGTTCCTGTTCACTTACCCAGATTTTCCATTTCCAGAATTACCTCAGTTTGTGTTTTCTTTGTTGCCTCTATTTCATTTTGAAGTCTTGAACTGTTTTCTTTACCTGTTGATTATTTTTACTTGACTTTCTTCTCTTTCTTTAAGGGATTTACTGATTTCTTCCAATTTTTTGTTTTTTCTCAATTTCTTTAAGGGAATTTTTCATTTCATCTTTAAGGGCTCCTAACATCTTCATAAAGTTATTTTTAAGGTCATTTTTGTCTGCTTCATCTATGTTGGGATGTTCAGGTCTTACTGTTGTAGAACCACTGGGTTCGTTCTGGTGGTGCCATATGGCCCTTTATGTTGTTGAATGTATTCTTTTTTTTTTTTTTTTTGGATTTTCGAGACAGGGTTTCTCTGTAGCTTTTGGTTCCTGTCCTGGAACTAGCTCTTGTAGACCAGGCTGGCCTCGAGCTCAAAGAGATCCGCCTGCCTCTGCCTCCCGAGTGCTGGGATTAAAGGCATGCGCCACCACCGCCTTGAATGTATTCTTACACTGATGTTTAACCATCCCTTCTTCCAAGTGTTGGAGGTAGTTCTTGAGCCTATGGGAGCTGCTGATGTTGCCTGAGAGGGCTGTCCATGGGGAGGATGCTGAGATATATGGGGGTAGGCAGTGGAGGGTTCTTTTGGGAACCAAGTCTAGTGATGCCACCTGCTTCCAGGTCTCTCAACTGCTGGCAAGCTCCATGTTTTTATTTGTTTGTTTTTATTATATGAGATTTGTTAATCAAGTAAGTACAATCATTTGTATTATTCTGTATTAATTATTTTATTTTTTATGTCATGACCATAGAGCACAGTTTTGCGGAGCTGATTCTCTCCTTCAACTTTTACTTGGATTCCAGGGTTTAAACTCAGGTCAGCAGCAGAAGCAAATGCTTTTATCCACTTGTAGGGGAAGCCCAGCCAATCACCTTGCTTGTAGAGTGGGGTCCCCTGAGGATATTATTTACTTGTAAATATTGCGGGTGTGCTCCCCACCTTCCCTTCTGTTTTTCCTGTTCTCCGCGGGAACCTCAGCTTTGTAAGTCCTTCCCTTATTAAAGCTGAATATTTTATTATAATTTCTGTCTGCTGTTCATTTACACCGCAACATCTTGGTGTTCAAGGTCGGGCTTTTTTGCCTTCGCCCCTGAGCTCGGCCCTGCCGCTCCGCGGATTCGGCTTTTTGAGAGAATGTTTGAATTCAGCTTTCAGCGGGTCTCCCAGAGCACAGTGGTTCACTGCCTGGGTAGTGACCCAGATGCACATTCAGGCGCCAGCATCAGCGTGACCCGCAGGTCCACGCACATGAGCAAACGGAGCCTCTTACACAGGCTGCTGGCCTTGCTGCCACCCAGCTGCCTTGGTAAACAGAGCACAGGACACAGGTGACTCGGGCCTGAGCGCGCTACAGCCGTGGCTAGGCGGATAGGCGACTTGGCCCTGCCCGTCAGACTTGCTCAGGCCTAGCAACAGTGGTGCAAGCGTCTCTGTATTCAGGGCCCCCCCTGAGCACCTAGCAGCAAAAACAGCGTGATCAGTACACAACGCCACTCCACGCACGTGACTGCTCTGAGTCCCTCTCCCCACGGGTGGCTGAGTTCGGCCTTGGCTCTGCCCTGTTTCCTGGCCCTTCCCCCTGCGGTTTACAGTTAACTTTCGGTTTTGAGTACTAGTTTCAGACCAACTCTGACTTCCCAGCCACGTGGACTCAGGTGCACTTCACCATCTACTGGCAGGAAACGGTTATTACAGGTAAAAAAATTATTTTATAAATAAAAATAAATACAGATTTGATTGAAAATGTCTGAAAACGTCACCATTCAAGACTTTAACAGCCTTTTTGATTGTACCATGTGGGAGATTTTACAAGAGGTGTCTATCACCCCACATCTATGGATCTTTCTGGGATTCATAGTTTTCCTTGGTAATATATGGTTTGATAATAGAAATATGATAAAGTCTTTACAAGACGAATCCAGGATTCTTAAGGCAGAGGTTGAATGCTTAAAAACAATTGAGACTGACAACAATCTCCTCAAGAATCAGTTTGAAGTTCTCCAGGAAGAGAATAGATCTTTGTCTAACATGATTCGGTTAACTGAGCAAAATTTAGAAGGAGAACTTCACTACTATGGAAGAGGGAACAGCTGATTTGGATTGTAAACTTCAGTCCCTTTCTGTAGGAACTGAAACATTAACTGAGAGAATCAAAACTGCTGAATGTGACAATCGGATTTTATCTAAAGGATATGACAGATTGGCTGACAGATTGTCAATACAAGAAGGCATGATTCATGCCATGAAAATTATGTCCAAAGATGAGATGTTATCTCTAATGGACGAACTTCATACCTTAGAATCCTCAATGAAGGCTTTGGAACATAATTCTGGACAGGAGATTCAGGCCTTGCAGAAGGCAATGGTGAATAGAATGGAAAAGATTGAGGAAATTCTAAATTCTGATGAAGAGGAGCAAAGGGTAGAAAGGCAAATTTTAACTCCATCTGTGAGTAAATCTCTCCGGGATAATTCCCACATAGCTCTACCTAAAGCTCTACCTGCCTTTCCAGTACTAACAACAGAGAAAGTGATTGGTTCCAGAAACCCTAGGGTCATCAAGGAAGATACATGGGAGCCTGTCCATATGAATGATCTGAAAGAAATTAAACAGGCTGTTATGAATTTTGGGATGCATGCCTCCTTTGTTAAAGAGATGCTAAAATCATGGTCAGTAACAAACAAAGCCACACCCTTTGACTGGATTCACTTGGCTTCTGTGGTCCTTGAGAGTGGACCACAATTGAATTGGAAATGCTTATTCAGGCAAAGGGCTAGACTTTTAGGACAGCAGGAAAAAGTGAAGGGAATTGTGATTTCCCTAGATCAAATTCTAGGTGAAGGGCTCTTTTCCAACCCTCAGGAACAAGCTAATTATGATGAACACACTCTATCCATATGTACTACAGCAGCCTTAAGGGCTTGGGACAGGGTTCAAGACCCAGGACAGAGAATGGAATCATATGTCAGAGTTAAACAGGGTCATAGAGAACCCTTTAGTGACTTTTTACAAAGACTAACTAAAGTTGTACAATTAGGGATATCTGACCCAGAAGCAAGACATATAATAATTGAGTCTTTGGCTTATGAAAATGCAAATGTGGAATGCAAAAGGATCTTGGAGGCCTTTAAAGATCAAATCAGTGCCCTTGGAAGAATGGGTCTTGCATACACTGAATATTGATACATTTGACTATGGCACTGAAGCATCGGTAGAAGAAGCAATTTCCAATGGTAAAAGACGGCATCAGAATACCAAATGTTTTAATTGTGGCAAAATGGGTCATATGAAAAGGAATTGTAGACAACGGATTTCCAGAAATAATAATAATGCATCTTCTAGAAATAACAGAAATAGGAGGACTCAGCCTTCAGGTTTATGTAGAAGATGTGGGAAAGGCAGGCATTGGACGAATGAATGCAGGTCTACAAGAGATAGACAAGGCAACCTGTTACAGATGGGAAACGCGAGGGGGGCCTCGCAGGCCCCCTCGGCGAATATGGTTCAGTCATTTCCAGTTACTGCAGAGAACGTGCCTCGTCAGGACAATTAGGAAGCCCCATGCCTACTGTTACAAACAATAATGATCAGAAGGATGAGTTCCGTGTGTTTTGGCAAACTTCTATAAGTGATCAAAGACCAAAGCTAAGAGTGTGTGTAAATGGCATTTTTATTACTGGCCTGCGGGACACAGGTGCGGATGTAAGTATCATTACCCCAGAATCTTGGCATCCATATTGGCCTCTTCAGGATGTAAATGTTCAGTTCCTGGGAATTGGAACCCTATCTCAAGTAAGGCAAAGCACGAGATGGATTGAATACATTGGGCCAGAAGGACAAATAGGAAAACTAAGGCCATATGTAGCCAATATTGTAGTGAATTTATGGGGTTGTGATCTATTACAGCAATGGAATACCCAAATTAACATTCCTGCTCTTTCTAAAGCCTATATTTCTGAGAATAATATTAAAATATATTACAAATGGAGAAAATCGGCCGTTCAGGCTGTACAAGAACACAAAGCAATTGATGTCCCTTCAGAGATACCAACAGCCTTGCCTTTAAAATGGTTGACTGAGAAACCAATATGGACAAAGCTATGGCCTTTAGCTGAGAAAAAGTTACAGGCTTTAGAACAGCTGGTACAAGAGCAATTAGATGCTGGACATATAGAAGAATCTACCAGCCCTTGGAATTCTCCTGTATTTGTGGTTAAGAAAAAAATCAGGTAAATGGAGCATGGTGACAGATCTCAGGGCTATCAACAAGGTTATTCAACCTATGGGCCCTCTGCAATCTAGAATTCCTTTCCCCTCTTTATTACCAAAAGGGTGGCCTCTCATAGCTATTGATCTAAAGGATTGTATCTTCACTATACCTTTACAAGAAAAAGGTAGAGAAAAGTTTGCCTTCACAGTACCTACTTATAATAATTCTCAACCTTCAAGGAGATACCAGTGGGCCGTTCTCCCACAGGATATGTTAAATAGCCCCTCCCTGTGCCAATATTTTGTAAATCAACCATTGCAAATAATACACAAAAATTTCCCAAGTTGATAGTCGATCATTACATGGACGACATTTGTTATCTGATTCAAACATGGATACCTTGGAAAGACTGTTTGAAGAAATAAAGATAGTTTTACCTAAATAGGGATTGCAGTTTGCTCCTGAAAAGATTCAGAGGGGAGATTCTGATAATTATTTAGGTTATAAAATAGGTTTGCAAAAAATTAAGACACAAAAGGCACAAATACGGAGAGATCGACTACGGACTCTTAATGACTTTCAAAGACTGTTAGGAGACATTTTCAGTCTACGACCAACTATTGGGATAACACCTGATCTAATAATTCATTTGAACAAAACCTTGGATGGTGATAAATATTTGAACAGTCCCAGAGAATTAACAGCTGAAGCAGAAAAGGAACTGCAAATGATTGAGGAAAAATTACAAGAGGCACATGTGGATAGGGTGAATCAGAGCTCAATTGTATTCTCGTCATACTACCATTAAAAATTTCTCCTACAGGAATTTTGATGCAGAGAGATGATGTTATCTTGGAATGGATCTTTTTACCACATAAACCAAGTAAGAAACTAAAAACTTATGTGGAAAAAGTCTTTGAATTAATTATAAAAGGCAAGTTGAGACTTTGTCAACTAGCAGGCATAGACCCAGCAGAAATTATAGTGCCTTTCACTGCTGATGAACTAAAGAAATTATGGGAAGATAATGAACCATGGCAAAGAGCTTGTGCTAATTTTTGGGAGACATTAATAACAACTATCCAAAAAGCAAGAGGCTTAACTTCATAAAGAGAACTTCTTGGATCCTTCCTCGAATCGTCTGTGATGCTCCAATAACCGGAGCCCATACATTTTGTACTGATGCCAATAAATCAGGAAAGGCAGGTTACAAATCAGAAGACTTGAGTAAGGTGGAACAAAATCCTTATGATTCTGTCCAGAAGGCAGAATTATATGCCATTCTTATGGTGCTAAGGGATTTTAAAGAACCTATTAATATAGTTACTGATTCACAATATGCAGAAAGAGTTATTTTACATATTGAAACTGCTGAATTTATACCTGATGATACAGAACTAACCTCATTGTTTATCCAGGTACAAGATATGACCAGGAATAGGCTTTGCCCTATGTATATAACACACATCTGATCCCATATGGGTCTGCCAGGTCCTCTAGCACAAGGTAATGCAGAAATTGATCAATTGTTGATTGGTAGTGTGCTACAGGCCTCTGAATTTCATAAAAAACATCATGTTAATAGCAAAGGCTTGAAGAAAGAATTTTCTATTACATGGCAACAAGCAAAGGAGATTGTAAAGAAATGCCCTACTTGCTCTTTCTATAACCAAACGCCACTGCCTGCAGGGGCTAATCCAAAGGGCACTCAAAGGAATGAAATTTGTCTGATGTATGTGTTCCACTTTGCAGAATTTGGCAAATTAAAATATGTTTATCACACCATTGACACTTATTCAGGCTTTCAATGGGCAACTGCTTTATGTTCGGAAAAAGCTGATTCAGTAATCACTCATTTATTAGAAGTCATGGCTATCATGAGAATACCTACACAAATAAAGACGGATAATGGTCCTGCTTATGTCTCTAGGAAAATGAAACGTTTTTTTGATTATTACAACATTAAGCATGTTACAGGTATACCATATAATCCTACAGGTCAAGCAGTCATAGAAAGATCAAATCGAACTATAAAGGATATGTTAAACAAACAGAAAGGGGTGGAAAACATCCCCAGAAATAGGTTACATAATGCTTTGTTAACCTTGAATTTTCTCAACGCTAATGAGAAGGGAACAACGGCTGCAGAAAGACATTGGATAATGGAAAAGTCTACTGAACTAAATTAACCAGTTTATTTCAAGGATGTGCTGAACTCACAATGGAAGTCAGGAGATGTGCTGCATTGGGGAAGGGGTTTTGCTATTGTCTCCACAGAAGAGGAAAAATTGTGGATACCATCAAAATTAATAAAGGTTCGGTTTGAAGAAGAGAAGCCACTTGGAAAAGATAAATAACAATTCATTCACAAGGATGGCGATCATACTGATGGTAAGAAATACAGATAGGTTGGGGGCAGGGTTCTTTTCTTATCTCCACAGGAAAACACTCATCTTCAAAGAATTTAAGGGACCCTGAATATTTAATTACTGATGGATGGAAACTAGTTATGACCCACTAAGGATCAGCAATAAAACTAAACATGTGTTGTAAGTATTAATTTTTTATATATGTCTTATTAAACATTTCTTTATAAATATGTAGAGCTGGTTTTGGAGTTGGACTATGGCTCAGTCCCTCTTCAATTCCAAGCCTGTTGATAAGAGATATCTCAGAGTTTCTGTCTCAGGTCAGGAGCCATGAAATGGGACAGAATAAGAATAATTATATACTTGATAAACTTTCTTTGCCTTTCCTCATATCTGTGTCTTTCTTTATATGTCAGTATATGTCTTTGTAGTTAATGTTTAAATTTCCCATAACGAGCAACAAATTTTCCTACAGTAATCTTTGAAGTTTCCAGGATGAAGATGTGGCCCCACAACATCAACTCAACCTGGTTATTATGATGTCATGAATTTTTTTTTAGCGCTAAAATTAGACCTGTTTTTTGGTACCATCTGCACAAGACAGTTTTGAATGGTGCACAGTTTTGACAACACTCTGGCCGGACCTCCTCGAAACACTCAGAGGCTAGTTACAATTTTCTTAGGTCAAAGGTTAATTTGGGAATTTTACCATCATTTGCTTTCACAGGACCCCCTAAGAAGAACGTCGCCCCCATGTCAACTGGAAGCAATCTTAAAGGACAATGTCCCCTCTCCCAACAGAGTTTGCCCTCAGGGTTAGGGACATCATTTAGTGGTTGGTATAGGGTTGAGGGGATGGGGGAGATATTTTATGGGATTAGGGGTACTTTCAAAAAAAGGGGGGGGATTAACTGGTTTGATGGGATGATTGGTATTTGTGAATTGCTGTTTTTAGAAAATTGTATTGGTACTGATTCTTGTATATTGATATATTGAATATTGAATGTGAGTGCTCCTACCTCTATTTTTTGTATAAGAGTATGCTTATAACTCTGTCTATATTGTATTGATACATTTACCATATTACAATGTACATTTCTACCTCTGATATTATTTATATAATGACATTGTTTACATTTGGTATGTAATGACATTGTTTACAGTTGGAGATCATTGTCTTCATATATTGCACAGTTGTTTATTCTCTTAGTCTTCAAGTTAGATAGGTATTGAGAATTATATGTTTGTCATATTTATTTTTAGAATAATCAGGTCTTTTAGATACATAGAGATTATATTTAGTATAGATAGTGTAATCTTCAACCTCTTCGAAGAGCTGTAGAAAATGGCCTTTAATCTAACCTAGAATTCCATGCCAACGAGATACAAACACTCCTGGCATCACCGCTATACTCCTGAGAGAATGTTGAGCACCAAAGACACTCCATTGGGAGCTTGTCTTCTTGGCAGAACTGGCCTTTGGGTTAGGAAAAGCCCATACCTCAACTACTGACAAAGATACAAAATATCCGTAAGTGGATGAAACAGGATTGTCTTATCTTGCCAAGACAGGGTAGGATAGTTCTAAAAGGTTTCTTGCCTTTAATAATGGTATGTCAGTTATGTTAGGCCTTAGCCAAAGTTGGTTGACTCAACATTACAAATGAGACTTTGGGTGATTGCCCAGGTAGTCAGTTGTCTCTGTCATTTGTTGCACATTTTGGATATCTCTCGTTTGTTAAGTAATATTAATTCCCTTCTCAGATCTTTGACAGAGTTGAAGACTAGATAATTGTAGTTACTCTCTACATTATTTAGACTCCTTGAAATAGAATGTTTAATATATTTATTATTTGTTCCTATTGTATATAGTTGTATTTGGTTTGGCTCTATCTTATTTAGACAAAAGGGGGAGATGTAGGGGAAGCCCAGCCAATCACCTTGCTTGTAGGGTGGGGTCCCCTGAGGATATTATTTACTTATAAATATTGCAGGTGTGCTCCCCGCCTTCCCTTCTGTTTTTCCTGTTCTCTGTGGGAACCTCGGCTTTGTAAGTCCTTCCCTTATTAAAGCTGAATATTTTATTATAATTTCTGTCTGCCGTTCATTTACACCGTAACTTCCACTAAAAGCATTTTTATCCTGAGCTATTGCTCAGGCCCAGCATATGTTAACTAAGGTAATGTTGCTGATGTTGGAATCACAGTCTACACCCAAAAAAAACAGGTTTGGTTGCTCATCCTCAGGAAGTCAATTAAAACACAAATATATGAACGGTGGTGGCACACGCCTTTACTCCCAGCACTCAGAAGGAAGAAGCAGGTGGATCTCTGAATTCAAGGCCAGCCTGGTCTTAGAGCAAGTTTCAGGATACTCAAGGCTACACCGAGAAACCCTGTCTCGAAAAGCCAAAATAAAAAATAATAAATAAATAAGTAAAAATTTGAAAAAAGCAAAATAACAGAAGACTAAATTTATATAAAGAAAAAAAACACACAAATATGTAGTGAAAAGTAGAAGTGGGAGACTTATTCTACCTAGCCACTTTGGGAAGAGACAAAGACACCCAAGAATCTCCCGCAATTCAATCTTTGGGGTCCTGAAATGAGATTAAGAAGAGGGCCTGGGATATTGTGTGTCTAAGAAGTCTAGTCTGGATGTGGTCCTGCCAACCACTGACCCATCATTGTTTGAGATTCATCTAAGCTCTGACGACATATTTAGATATTAAGTAACCTAATTTGTAACATTATTTATAATAAAATGTATTACCTCCTAGCAATCATACCAATAGCAAAACTGGCCCATTTTAACATTGACCAGCTACGTATATTTTAAATAGAACAAGACTGAGAAAGCATGTAAAAGTGTCTCTAGACAGATGAATGCTAAAAACAGTTTGCCTAGCAACAAGTGGTGCAGAGATCATTTTGCCCACTTATTAAAAGCACACCTTACTAATTCAGCCACCATTTAAGGAGGCACTAGTTTGTATTATTTTGTAAGAACTAATGGAACAAGCCTTTTTATTACAGAGTAAGTCGCCGTAGACCCTTGGAGTTCCCGTTGGTAGGAAATATGTTTCCTGTAACTTTCCTTTAACTTAATGAAGTTTAAATTCAAATTTAATTTTAAATTTAATTAATTAACTTGATAATTTGACAGACAAATCTATTTTGTATGTGTCTTAATAAAAGTCTTATATTTATCATAGAACTGTAGTTATAACCCAACAAAAGTTGAATTTATATTAGAGAAATGTTTACTAATACAAAGCATTTTGGATGTCACGGTCTTATAATTTTAGCTAGCTTGTAATAACGTTTGTTCTTCCTTCCTGTCTTTGTGGTTATTTGACGGCATCAGGCTCAGTCTGCCATTGAGGAACCACGGTTAACCTTCCCATTAGTTAACTCCCACACAGACCTGTAGCCACACTAGCTAAACTCTAGCTTTCTTTTTAGTCTTGATTTCTTTTGTATTTTAGCTAGCTTTATTTTTGCAGGATGGAAGGAAAAACAGATGCAAAAGCATTATCTCTTCTGTAGCCCGAAGAGCTCTTAAAAGCATGCGTGTTTGTTCACACATGTCACGGGTACTAATTTCAAAAGAGCACGCCAATAGTCTTTAGTGCACAATGCGTTTAAAAGAAAGAAATACAAATGGCCAGGCATTTCTCACTCAGGTATCTTTATATGCTCTGGGGGCTGAGATGGACTTTGTCTGCTGTCTTGAGTTTGCAAACGACCAGTCAGCCACCAGCCCCACTAGGAGGTCTTTTCAAGGCGCTATTTTCATGGCCACATAATGCACAGCCGAGAGCTACTCAGCACCTTGCCATCAGGGATGGTGGTAGAGAACCCCATAGTTTAATGGAACCCCAACCTTTTCTGTCACACATGCTTCTCATTGACAGAGCCTGTCCTTCAAATGGTGGAATAGCCAAGTTAGTGCAGCAAAGAACAGCCCAAGGCAGCCAGTCACCAAAGGGCAGAAGAGACCAAACAGGGAAACTAACCCTGAGCTGCATCCACGGGAAAGAAACTTCCAGAGGTTTAGCCTGCCTGAAAATCCAAGACAAAGTCCAAGTACTTGTTTTTGTGCTTCACAAAGGAGAGGTTAAAAAAAGAAAAAAATCAGTTTCTGCCAGCTGAAGTGGGAAGGGAAAAAGAAAGACTTCAGCGGTGGATGAGCCTTCTACTTTTTTTATTCTCCGTACAGAGTCAGCTTGCTGTGAATAGTAAATACTTCAAAAATGTGTCTTTTGTCCAATCTGGGTCAACATATTGTTATCTACCTTGGATCCATGATCTTCACCCCAAGAAGCCAAGTTTGGCCGTCTATCCTAGAAGTCAATTAAAATAGCCCAATTATTAGTCAAAGGCAGAAAAAGGAGATTTATTCAATGTGGCCACATTGGAAAAAGAGATAAAGTGTTCAGTGACCTCCTCTATCCCATCCTCAGGGTCCTGGAGTGATTTGAAAGTCTAACTATGCACTTCTAAGCTCTTCCAGTTACCATGTGGTCCTGCCAAGTGTTGATCACCATTGCTTGAGCCTTAATTTCATCCTAAAAGGCGGTCCAATGACCTATCAGAACTCCGTGAATCTGTTTCTGGAAGACAGGTTCCTTCTCCAGCACCAGGACTCAGAGTTTTTTTCTTCTTCCAGGGTGAGATCCTTGGGGAGATTTCTATTTCTTGGGATCCATTGTTTGAGTGGTCTGGGAGCTCAAGTGTTCTGTAGAGTATGTTTGTCGTCTGCTGGCAGCTGCTATGGTAGCAAGCTCTCAAATGCCTCTTGTCTTGTTTACAGCCCTCTGGTTAGCGTGAGCATTTACTACACACACCAAGTAGCTTGTGACCCCTGAGCTGGCATGTCTGTCTGGGCTTTAAAATTAACAAGGTGGCTGGGCATGGTGGCATCTGCCTTTAATCCCAGCACTTGAGCGTGGATCTCTGTTCCAGGCCAGCCTGGCTTACACATGAGGCACTGTCTGAAAACGCTTAGCAAGACTGACATGGTCAATCTCTGCTGCCCTGTGCCTAAGGTCCCGGTTAGTATCCTCTCTCTCCCTGCTCTTTCCCTCTCTCCTCCTCACTTTTTCTTCCCGCTTTCCCTCCCCATTTCTCTCCATATATCCTTTTCTCCCTCTCTGTGTTTCTCCCTCCTTCCTTTTCTCAATCATGAGAGAAATAAATTGTGAACACAACAATCATTCCCAAGAATTTCACCCTGTCTTTTAAAACAAGGACATTCACTTATGCAAACTAATATAATTATTTAATTTCACATCGACTTTTTGACAGTTCCAAGTAGTGCAGGCCAGTTCTGTAGAATGTTTTTTTGTTCTTTCAATTTGATGTTCTTTCTTGATTAGATTTAGGTTGCACGCTGTGGGCTGAAGCGACTCTATGTCTTTCTTAGGGCGACAACTAACACTGACTCGTCCCATTGCGTGCTATTAACTTTGAATCAGCAAGGTTGTCTCTGCTGGAGTTTTCCATTGTGCAGGCATCTGCTTTGGACCTTAAGATTTATAAATAATCTCTATTGGTTATCTATCCCCTAATTTTCTCTATTTAATGATTTGAACATCCATTGGTGGTGAATCAATGATTATAAATGATTGCAAAATGATTTGTGCAGTTCCCTTAAATTTCTTTTTAAAAAGTGTGCATGTGTGTCTGATGTCTGTGGATCACTGCAGCGTTGGTGGCTTCTAATACCCTGCTCCTTTAACTGTGAGCCACGACCCCCTGTGGGTATCATGGCTGAATGTGGGGGGAGGTCACTAAAATTGTGTAAAATTTGTCAACAGCAAACGATTTTGGAAACTTTTTTTTTTGCAATAGTTAAAAAGTAATTCAGAATCCAACACCCAATGAGTCCACAGTGCTTCATGTAGTACTTGTCCTTGATCCATCACTCAGTTTCTCAGCATCAGTCTGGGAGATTTGCACCACAAATGCCATCCGATGCTAGTGAATGATTCAAGACTATTGTATGCCATGAATTCCCTGATTTTGTTATTTGTTTTTGCTTTTTGAAACAGGGCTTTTCTGTGTAGCCCTGGTTGTTCTGGAACTTGCTCTGTAGACCAAGCTGGCCTTGAACTAAGGAATCTGTCCCTACCTCCCGAATGCTGGGATTAAAGGTGTGTGCTACCACTGCCTGGCTTGCAGGGTTTTATCATGTGTATTAGCTACTTTTCTGTTGCTGAGATTTAAAATGATAACAACAAAAACATGACCAAAGCAACTTATGGAAGAGCTTGCTTTGGCTTACGGTTCTGGGGGAGGAGTCCATGCTGATCCAGAAGGCGTGGCAGCAGACAGTAAGAACAGGAAGCTGACAGATCACATCTGCAGCAGCAACAGGAAGCAGAAGAGTGTATTCAAAGCAGGGCAGGACTATGAACTCTCAAAGCCTACTCCCAGTGATGTACTTCCTCCAGCCAGGCTGAATCCCCTCTCCAACAGCACCACCAGCTATGGTTATAATTTCTTCCATTTCAGTGATTTCTCTTTGCCTTGATATTTCACACACACACACACACACACACACACACACACACACACACACACACACACACACAAACACACACACACACAAACACAAATAAATACACATTTAAAGGAAGTAGAAAATAAGAGATGACTCCAGCAGGATTCATTTTGGTACCATGTGCGGAAAGGACAGATGGAAGCTGGCTGGAATGTTCTGGTGTGTGGGGAGGGAGGCTGTAAGCCTTTCCCAATGCTTCCCTCAGCCCTCTACCTCCACCTGGACCTCTTGGGATGCTATAGACCCTGCTGTGTTCGAGGAGCACCTTCTGTGCAGCTTCTGCTGTCCTCCTCTGGATCCTGTGCTCTGGTCAGTGTGACCCTGATGCAGAGGGCTGTGGCCCTGCCCTGCCCTGCCCAGCACTGGTTCTCACTGCTCCACTTTCCCAGGGCTTAGTTCACTTACAGGCCTTGTCCCTTGTGGGCAAAGAGCTGATTGCTTGTTATCATGATATTTCCTTTCACCAAGTACCAGTGGGAATGTATCTAATCTGCTGTTTACCTGAAGTCCTGTTTTGCCAACTCTTGAGGGTTATTTCCTATTTGTGGGGCTCTGTTTAAAAATGTGTTGCCAATATCTGTCCTGAAGCATTTCCGCATTGTGTCTCAACCTTTCTGGGTTGAAATTAAGGTCTTTGATCCACTTTGAATTGATTTTTGCTCAGGGTGAGAAATACGGATATAATTTCATTCTTCTGTGGGTTGATATTCAGTTTTGCAACCACCATTTATTGAAAAGTCTGTCTTTTCCCCAGTGCATGTTTTTGACACATTTATAAAAACAATGTCCGGACTATACGGGTTTACTACTATGTCCCATGGGTCTACACATCTGCTTTTATGCCACCATCACACCGCTTTTATTACTACTGGTCTGCTGTGTGGTTTGTGGCTGGGTACTCGGATGCCTCTGGCTGTGTTCTTTTTGCTTGGAATTGTTTCATTTATTTGTGCTCTTTTGTGTTTTAGGATTGTGGTTTTTTCTAATTCTATAAAGAATATCATTGTAATTAAAAATTATTTAAATTTTATTCTTAGTCACCTTAGAAAGAGATTCATCGGAACTCACTGCCAAGTAAAGACATAGAAATATCTAGTTTTTGTTTAACTCACTTGATATAATAGATATGACAGAGTTAAAGCAATCCATAGACACTCCAGCACTGGCCACAGCCCAACCTCTCTGTCCAAGTAACAGGGTATGTGAGCTTTGGGGGCTCACCAGCCCAGGCGGGTACTTGGGGAGTGTCGTATAGACTGGAAACTGACTTCACCCCATGGGCCAGCCCACTTCATCCAGGTCTTAGATTGATTTCCTTATCTGTTTATTTGATCTTCTACTTGGTGTTTGAACAACAAAAACGAGACTCTGAAATCTCTCTGCGTTTCCTGTCTCACCGTCTTTGTTTCCATCCCCAAGAAGGGCGCCTTGTGGCTTGCGGTGAGTGTTGTCTCGTGGCTTTGTAGTTCTTTGTTGTGCTTTGCTCCTCTGTTGGGAAGCATGTATCTCCTGGTGGATAGGTTTTGCTCATTTTCCCAATTTTTAAAATTTGATTTTTGAGAATTTTGTACATAAGTGCTGTATTTATATAATTTCTACTCCTATTTCTTCCCTCTCCAACTTTTCTCTCCACTTTATGACATCTTCTTCAGTTGTGACTGTAGCATATATATGTATGTGTGTATGTGCGTGTGCGTGTGTGAACACATATGCACATATACATACAACCTGCTAAGTTCATTTAGTGTTGCTCATATGTACATGTGTGAGGGCTGACCACCTGGGACTGGATAACCTGTTGAGAGTCTCATCCACTGATTTCCCTTTTCTTGACAGCCGTCAGTTTCCTGTAGCTCTTCATCTAGGGGTTGGACCTTGTGAGATTCCCCCCCCCCCACACACACACACACACTGTGTCAGCTGCTGTTGTCTCTGTCCTGGTCTTGTTTAGGTGGCCATATTGAGACTTCATGTGAACAGTTTTCCTGCCATATATGGAAGACACTATCTCACAACACAAGTCCGGTGACTTCAGGGTTCTCATTTATTTCCTGTGTGTCCTCCTGGTGAGTTGCCTTGGCTTGCATTTATGTTCATGCCAAAGGTCACGTGCAGTAGTAACAATGGTGATTTGAAAGAAGTCTCAATGTTTGCTACACTGGAAGGTATTGTGCCCTTGGCTTGTGTCCCTTTAGGTTGATGGGCTGGAGAAAGTGTGATATATTCAAGTAGTGACAGGAACAGGGAATGAGTGATAGAATAAGATGGAATAGAGGTGAAGTAAGAAGAAAATTATATAGTTATAAGTATGAGGAGCACTAGAGAAGATATTACTTATTACATTTGGAGAAAAGGACAGACATACAGACGTTTCACAATCTAATACAAGTTACGAGATATCAATTGGACATTTAAAAGTGTACATATTAAGAGAAAAAAGCAAATAATTTTTTAAGATAAAAACTAAAAATTTAATAATATTAAACAGAATATGTATGCATATAAAAACAGAACATTAAAATAAAAAATTAGAGTCTAAGACACATAAGTACAGATAATCAGTAAAATGGAATATGCTCAACAAACTGTAAGAAGTATTATATTCTCAGCTGGTTTCTCCTGACTGGGGAGAGTCTACCCTTGGTATTTTCCTGAGTTCTGTCTATAAGACACCACATCGAGTCCCACATACCTCCTCAGACAGTGCCTCAGCCTCAGGCTTCCTTACCATTGTCCACAGTTTGTGTGTCTGGGGTCCATTGCTTTGATCAGGGAGGAACAATAGGTTTCCCATCTTGCCCTGTACTTTCTGTGTTTCTCGCTCCACAGGACACAAATAGGGGTGAGGGGATGTGTCATGAGAGTCTACCGACTCTGGGGTCTCTTACCCCTCTGTAGAACTGTGTGTGCGGCTGCTGAATGCTATCCTTTGCTTTTGGGGTCTCAAGCTCTCCGCTTGCAGGAGAGTCCATTCTTGCAGTGCCTTGGCCAGCAAGTTTTTCTCTGGGTTATGGCAGGGTGAGGTATCACGGACACTGAAGCACTCAGCTTCAGATCTGTTTGTTTCTTGTCTTGTGCTGACGCAAGCCCTGCTGGAGAAGGCTCTGCCTCTGGTTTGGGTCCAGCTGGAGAAGTGTTACCCAGCACTTTCCTCTATGGCCATGCGCATAGAGTCCTGATACTCAGGGCTCCAGACACGCACCCTACACTTTGTAGCGGGGCTGGTCTGTGCGTAGGAATCCACCCGCCATGGCGTTTTCCACATCCATACACCTCATTTTTCTCTCCTTTTACAAATTTTATATTTATGTTTTTTAATTCTTTCATAGATTCCCAAAACCCTTTTCTCAATTTCTCTCTAGTGGATAAATTCTCTTTATTCTTACTTTTTTCTCATTTTGACTCTCTCCTTCAGTGACTCCCACAAAGGCAGCCTCTAGTCAGCTATTTTACCCGAACTCTGCCCAGTTGTCCTTCAGAGTTTGAAAGGCCTCCCTTCCAGCCCTTCTTTCTTTTAAAGTGTCTGTTGACAGATGCTGCTGACCTGGGGTCTTTCCACACACAGCTCCATGGTTCCCTTTTGCCCCATTCCAAGTTCTGTCTTGGCTCTGTATATTTAGCAGGTCATCAGTACGATGGCCAAGGGAGGTTCCGGTCCAGTCTTGTCCATTTGGTGTGTCCTAGATGCCTTCTGTCCCGGGAACAGCATCTCTTTCCTTGATTTTCCAGAAATGAAAACCATGACCTTGTTGAAACTGTTTTCCATGCCGTCTGAATGAAATGTGCCTCTTTTTATGGCCATGGTTCGTAGATTTGGTCTCTTTATGGCCTGCTGTATATCTTAAAAGTACCTTTGTCCTTGTTCGAATGTCGCACCTCGTCCACTTCATGTCAGCTCTTCTGTCCTGCTTTCCTAATAACTTTATTCGCCCTAGTGTGTTTTTCATTTCCTGTGCTTTAGTTTGGTTTTTCTTCAGTATTTCCAGCCCTTTGTTGAATTCCTCTTTCGTCTTGTGTTGGCCTTTCTTCATCCATTCGGCTATTTGTGTTTTCCTGGAATTCATTCAGGGTTTTGTCTTCTTTGATTTTTTTTCCCCATGCATTTACAATCACTCTTCTGCGATATTTGGGATCTCCAGTTTGTTGGTGGATATTACTGTGGCATCAATAATTTTGGAGGAGTTATGGTGGTGGGATGCTTTACTCTTCTGGCTCTTGGAGGGGCCCACCCACAAGCTCCCAAAGAAATCACACACAGAGGTTTAGTTTTAGGTATGAATATCTGACCTTAGCTTGGCTTGTTTCTTGCCAGCTTTTCTTAAATTATCCCAACTACCTTTTGCCTCTGGGCTTTTATCTTCCTCTATTTCTGCCTACCTTTCTGTACCTCTTTCTCTGTGGCCTGCTGTCCAGCTCAGTGTCTGCCCCTGATGTCCTCTTCTCCTTGTTTTCCTGTCGTCGCCTTTCCAGAGTTCTCCTTCTATTTATCCTCTCTGCCTGCCAGTCCTGCCCGCAATGGCCGTTCAGCTCTTTATTAGACCATCAGGCGTGTTAGACCGGCAAAGAATCACAGCTTCACAGAGTTAAACAAATGCAGCATAAACAAAAGCAACACACTTTAAAATAAGATCCCCAACATCATGGTGCCTTGGTATTTCATGTTTCTTATGGCTACACTGGGATTTGGGCATGAGGCTTTTCCCATGGGTTCTATTTTATCCGTTGCGTCCTTTCAGTTGAAGTATTCACAATGTTCTGGTGAGGCCAAATTGTGGGAGAGCTGAGGACTGTAGCTCAGAAATTAGGTTTTCAGTCCAGGTGCTAAGGTGGCCTCTGTGTTGACGGCAGGAGCAACCACAGCTGCTGGCCATGCCCACTACTCCCACCTCAGAATAGCCAGATGACAGCCATGGCTACTCTAACTCAGAGTGCTGGGGGACAAACAAGGACTGTGTGGTGTTTGCTGGGGTTTTGGGTCACGGGGGTTAGAGTGTGAGAGTAAAGATACAGATTGACATAGCATTTCCAAAAGCTCAAGGTGGGAGACGCAGCTGGGAGAACGAGCTGGGTTGTTGTCAGAGTCCACGGATTTTAGGGATTTTTAAAGTTGTGGAAGGTTAAGGGCAGTTAAGAATATTCAAATAATCAAAAAGAAATGATGGGGAGGGAAGAAGAGGGGAGCAGGAAGAAAAAAGGACGGATATCGGTTGTGTGTGAGAATAGCAGACTACGTGAAGAAACATCCAGAACAGCTCGAAAACCTAACGGAAAGCAAAGGAGGAAGCAATTGTGATTATCTGTAGTTGAGATATGGCAAGCTAGATTCTGTCAAGTCCTTTTTAGTTCTTTCCAGTCTGTTTAATGCTTACTGTCCCATTCGGTAGCCATCTGGGAGAGGCAGTAGCTGCCTGTGGGACCTACAGCCTTCTTTCCTAAGCTGAGCTTGCTTGTCATTCCAATGGCCTTCGCCGTAGCATCTCAGTGTCCAACATGACATTTTCTAGTCCCAGCTGTCGCTATTCTTACCTACAGTTATTTAGATATTTAGAGTTTAGGATTCAGTAGCTACCACACCCATACTTGCTTTATTGTATTAATTCACCTGTTTGAGAATTTCCTTTCTCTTAGGACTCTGCTTTTCCATGCATTTCCTATGCTCCCTAGAGGAGATGCTCGGCCACCAGAGGAGGCACTTGGCTGCCTCCTCTTGGCTGCTCAGGGTTTCCTGGACAGCGACTCCTTCCCTGCAGAGTGACTGAGACTGGTCTGCCAAGCACGCTGACAGCTCATTTGTGCCAGTACCATGCATTTCCTCGGCATGACTTATGTCTTCAGGTTTTGCCGGTCCATTTGTGGGCGAGTCATCATCATCAAATGACAAGTTGACCCAAATTTGTCAAGCATTTTCAGAAACCCATCTTTCCCCGGGGAGCTCAGGCAGAAGCGTCAATGGTGATTCCCCTACTGCAGCAGGAGACACTGGTGCCATGTGGAGCTCCAGCCCTGTCACCTTGGCTGCAGCCGCCTCCTAGGTGGTCGGCTTCCTCCAGGCTCTCATAGGCATGGTGAGGAAGATGTGACAAGGCTGGCTGGCTCCTAGGAAACATGTCTATAGAGGAAGAGCATGCAAGGGCTTTCAGGTCCCCAGGGCAGGTCTCCTCTGTGCCTCCTGCAGAGCATTGCCGTTCCCTCTGGAGACCATATGTTTAAGGTGTGATGGACCAGTACGGCGAGATGCCAAGGCATACCCATCATCCCTGACAGTTCTTCATCCTCCTTATGAGAAGGTATAAGCTTTTGTCTTCTGAAAAGGAATGCACATCCTTTGGCTTAAAGTCTCTACCTTTCCCAATTTGCTAATCCATTTCAAAAGAAAGAAAACCATTATATAGTGAGTAGGAGATTGAGCACTGGGAGTGAGTCCGGAGGCAAGGAGTAGTTTGGAATCTCCTGCCTCTTTTGCCTGAGGCACAACCTGTCTTCACAGCTCCTCAGGTTCCCTGATGACACCCTTCAATACAGTGGGCTCCTCACTCTCCACCCCACAGGCAGCTTTGCCGTTTGTGGAGTCTAAGGGCCTTGCATGCTTGCTGGCCCGGCTCACTGGTTTAATATTACAAATGAAGTTAGGAAGGCTATAAAGGTAGGCACAGCCAGTGTACATAAATACATTAAGTAAAATAGAAAAGTTCCTTCTTCCACTGTCCTCTGTAAACACCAGCTTCCGTTTTCAGAGGCAGCCACTATTTAGTGGCAGCTTGGGTTATATCCCAGACGTTTGGGGGTGAACCGGAGAGCTTGCACACTTGCCCATACGCACAGTGAGAGTTAGGCAGACTCCCCGATTCTGTCCCCGGTGCACCTTTCTCTGGAGACTCATCCTTGGCAGTTATTCAGAAAAGTCTGACAGGACGCCACACCTACCTGCAGGGCCACCCTTAGCCAGTGACAGCAAAACACAGGAGCAGTCTGGTTGCTTGGCTTCCAGGTTGGGCAGCCCTGTGGTGCCATCCATGGCCAACATTCTCCATGGAGCCAGGCATTCTCACCTGGTCTTTCTTCTCCCCAGTCCTTCCCTGCTTCCCCGAGTCCTTTACAGGTTTTATCTGAGAACATTTCCCCAGCAAAACCCTTGCGTAGAACTACAAGGGTATAGTCTACCTATCTGTGCACATGTACACACGTGAGTAAATTCAAAGAAGAGCGTGTGTGCATCCTAAGCTTTTGGGAATGGACTTTTTTCACCTGACGATATACTACAGACTCTGAAAATAAGTCTGCTTGTTTTGATGACAGCAGGATTCTCTCCAGAACTGATCAATAGCCCTGCTAATGAGATTGAGTTCATTCATTCATTAAACAAACGGTTCCCAAAGAACCACTGCGTGCCAGGTGCTGCTTTAAGCCCTGGGGTTGTCTTTAACTTTTTTTCTCTTAGGAAAAAAAAAACAGAAATATTTTTAAAGCATATTCAAGCATTTGTGTAAGTGGTTTTGGAGGATAAATTCTTGGAGATGAAATCATGGGTCAGAGAGAAACTACATTTACGGTTTTAATGGGTCCTCTAAAAGGAAATGTTCCTGCTTGAACTGGAGCCAAAGCTCCTTGCTGTGTATCTCCCTTCTCTTCCTGCTCTTCCTTCCTCCCATGCTCTTCCCCTGGGGGCCAAATGCATTCTGGGAAGCACCATCCTTGCAGTTCTCCTTTCTTCCTGCTTCCCCTGACACCCGGAGCACAGGGGCTTCTCCCCAGTTTTCCCCGCCCCCCCGGGGGGAGGGGGAAATCCAGACCAGAAGTGGACTGGGACAACGGTAAAGGGAAGCCAAAGAGGAGATGGCTTAGATGACGGACAGGGGACTCCCAGAAAGCAAGTGACCCACACTGTGGTTGAAAGGATTCCCCAGAATTTCATGTGTTGGAAACTGGTCCCTCATGCAGCCATGCTGACTGGCTGCTGGTTACGGCATCACTGCACTTAGAAATGCATGCATCCATCTATGGGATGACGGGTTAACAGATTACCATAAGAGTAGATGTCAAAACAGCAGCTTTCTTTGTCATGCTTCTCTCCCTCTCCATGCCTTCTGTCATGTCACAAGGCAGCAGGAGGCCCCAGTGTTATAGGGAGGTCACTTGTTGGTTCCCGGCTGCTCAGCCCTGAAACTATATTATTTAAATCACTGCTTGGCCCATTAGCTCTGGTTTCTTATTGGCTAACTCTTACATCTTAATTTAACCCATCTCTATTAATCTGTGCATCACCACAAGGTCGTGGCCTACCAGCAAAGTTTCAGCATGTCTGTCTCCAAAGGCAGCTTCATGGCTTCTCTTTGACTTTGCCTCCTTTCTCCCAGCATTCAGCTTAGTTTTTTCCACCTACCTCTATTCTGCTCTGCTCAGGCCCAAGATAGTTTCTTTATTAACCAATGATATTCACAGCATACAGAGGGGAATCCCACATCACCCCAGTTGATACTGAGCAGATGCAGGATTTGGACTTAGTCTCCAGAATCGTAAGCTATATGCACCTGTATCCTTTTAAGCCTTTTTAGGTTTACTTATTAACTTTGTGTGTGTGTGTGTGTGTGTGTGTGTGTGTGTGTGTGTGTGTGTGTGTCCATGCATGGAGGGTAATGAGTTTTCTTCTTCCACCATGTGTATTCTGGGAATCAAGCTTAGCTTACCAGGTTTGGCCATAAGCACCTTTGTCTGCTGAGCCATCTTACTGGCCTTGCGTTCTTGTTTGTTGGTTTTAATTTGTAATCTTCACCATAAAATGTACAAACAAATAAGATGCTCTTTATAACTACCTGGACATAGGTATTTTTGTTAAGGAAGCAGAAACTAGACTGAGTTATCCACTTTTCCAGACCCACTTGTCAAAGCTCCTACAGCAATAGTTCACTGGCTATCCGGAATCATTCCAGATTCAGGGTCCCAAATTAAATTTTGTGTTTCTACCTACAAACTTGCTTTTCCAGTTTCCCATAATCCATACCTGGGATTGATGACTCTTCACCTCCCCCTCTTTACTTTCCCTCCCTTCCTGGCTGTACTTTGGGTCCCTCCATGCCATCTCTTCTCACATCCCTTTGTCGCTATTCCAGTCCAGTCCTAAATTCAGCATCTTTAAGAGGCTTGCTGCCTCATCGGTAGCCCATTCCTCACTTACACAGATTGTGTGAATGGATTCACACATGTGAGAATGTGTCCACATCCCTTCTGGGCTCACGCAACCCACAAGGCATTCAGGGTAGAGAAGCCAAGTGCATCCGAGCCTATTGCAGTCTGACTCACTCTGTCCCACCCAGAGGCCTCTTGGGCCTTTACATACTTGGACTGGCACCACCTACAAGCTGCATGTTTCCAGCTAACTACCGCAGCTCAGACCATTCCAGACCCTTCTTCATGTAACCTCCTCTCTTGGACCCTTGGGCAGCCTTGGGTTCCGTGGACAGAAGACATCAAAAGAGATGGATGTCCATCTGAGAGCGGTACTAGCCACATGTGGTAAAAATGAGAGTGGAAAAGGAGGTGAGCTGGTTGGACCACCTGCCAAGTGCCAGGCGGGTCACTTTGCCATCTGTCTTCAGGTTCTTCATCAGTGAATTACAGCAGCAAGGAGTTCTCGAGACTCACTCTATGGAGACCTAAGAGTATTTGGAGAAAATCTGGCAAACAGCCCATTTTTATGTAGTCTTTGTTCTTTTCTTGACTGACTTCAGTGGAATTGTGTTTGCCCTCTTGAGTGCCCATAGTGATGGCTCATGGTACAGGAAGTATAAGTGGCTGTGTAATAAGTGAAGGAGTAAGAGCCTGTGCTTTTTTTTTTAATTAGGAAAATGCATACCATTCCTGAAGTGGCAAGGCCATTTGATTTTATTCCCTGGAGAACTGTTTTAACAAGAGTGACTGGGTCATTGCTGGCAACTGTGTTAGCTGATAGACGTTTTTGGAAAGAAGTTTAATAATGTGCATATGAAGCTTTAAACTTACATGTATTTAATTTTATTTATTAAATTTCTGAAGAAGTAATTAAAGATAGAGACTAAAATTTAGCTTTGGGCTGGCAAGACAGCCCAGTATATAAGGTGCTTGCGGTCAAGCCTGCTGATTTGAGTTCAATACCTGGAACCCTCATGGTATAAGGAGAGAACCAACTCCAGAGCCAACTTCTGACTTGGTGCCTGCACAGGTGTGTGCACACACACAAAGCGTGAATGGCAAAAAGTTTAGGTTTGCTAAGGCTGTTCATAATAGAAAAAAATTGAAAACAACTTATGTCCAATAATAAGGGATTAGTTAAATAAATATTAGAATTTAGAGCCAATGGAATTCTGGGTAGCTATCAATTATTATTGAAGTATATATATATATATATTTTTTTCATGAATTAAATTTTTTTATTGAGAAAAGGAGGAAAAAAAAACAAGTTTCCACCTCCTCCCAGCCTCCCATTTCCCTCCCCCTCCTCCCACCCTTCTCCCCCTCCTCCCACCCTTCTCCCCCTCCCCCCACTCCTGAAGTATATTTTTAAAAGATTTATTTCATTTTTATTTATGAGTGGGGATGCTGTGGTTGCCTATAGAAGCTGTCAAATCCGGTGGGGCTGGAGTTACAGGTAGTCACCTGATGTGTGTGCTGGGAACTGATTGGGGTTCTCTGGAAGAGTAGCAAGTACTCCTAACTGCTGAGCCATCTCTCCAATTCCTGAAGTGTATATATACTTTACTGGGTTTTTGTGTATGTGTGAGAGAGAGTCAGGGTTTCTCTGTGTAACCCTGACTGTCCTGGAACTCACTCTGTAGACCAGGCTGGCCTTGAACTCTACCTGCCTCTCCCTTCTGAGTGCTGGGATTAAAGGTAAGCACCAAAGGCATATACCACCATCCCTGGTGTGAAGTATATCTTGAATGTGGATGAAGGGAGTCACAACAAGTAATTGAATAGAGTCAGGTCATTAAAAAAACATATATTTTATAGAGACATATTAGAATAAAAACAAATACATGTACCTAAAAAACACCTGGCAAGATCTTGCTACTCCAAGTCATCACCTTGGAACTTATCAGAAACGTAGAACACAAGTTGAACATCACATACTGGTAATCCCAGCACTCAGGAGGATGGTGAGTTTGAGGCCAGCCTACACTATATAGAAAACTGTGTTTGTGAGTTAACGTTTAAATGAAGGGGGTGGCAGAGAAAAGAAGAGAAGGCATCTGGGCTGCTGAAAAGCTTTGGGTGGTTCTTGTGTGCTGTGTGGTTTACTGTGGTGCAGGTCCATCAAATGCAAGTTCTGTATGTGGACTGAAGGGGTTTTATTTATTTATTGGGGACAAATGTGTGTTATAACCACAGCAAGGAAAAAATGATATTCTCTGTAAAATACATAGTGTATTTGGGGTCTTTGAAACTTTAACAGAAGACAGCAGGCGGGAGAGGGAGAGGAAGAGGGCCAGGCCCACTCAGTGGCTCCCCAAAGTCCTGCTCTTGTCTGCAAGTGTTTTAGTCCTACGGGAGAGCTCCTGGGGTACAGAGTGACATTTTCAGAAGCACCACTGTTTTAGAAGGACCTCTGCTTTTCCCAGGCAGGACAAGTGGCAGATGGCCACAGGAGTTGGCCACCGCCAAGCTTCTACCCTGGGCACAGAGAAGGTCTCTTTCCAGTCTTCCCATCCTTGCTGCCTGGTCTTCCCATTAAGATTCAGGCTGGCTTGGCAGATTAGATCATTTTGCTTCCAGTAAGTGAGCTGGCTACTTATGCATTCTCCTGCATCCTCAGAGCCAGACACATTTCTCAATGTGGTCTCCTCTGCTGGTCAGCCAAGGCCAGGCACAGAGTGTTTCCACCTTCCTTACGTCAGTCTGTCCAGCTGTGGCAGGTGGCTCTGTTGGAAGGCTACCATCCTCAACCTGGGGTGTTCAGAAGACGGTCTCTTCCATGTCCACTGACACCAGGCCTAAGCCCCACCTGGGGAAAGAGCAATTAGGATGCACCCTTTCAGACCTTCTCCCTATATGAGTCCATGAGGAGGGTGTGCAGCGGCAGCTGGTGGCTCGAAGTGGGCGTGTGTCCTGATGGTAGGCCATGCTCTCGGAAGCCTCTGAAGTGACATTGTCATCACTTGGACAAAAGCACAGACCAGCCCCTGAGTGGGCGGAGGGTCTGGAAGTTAAGTTTGTCCAACACTGGCCTGAAAATACTTGCCCAGGGAATGAATTGCCCTGATTGGGGATGACCTTGGTTCTTTAGAAGGTAGAATGCGGGGATGGAATTAGAGTGAACGCCCCTGTAGGGGAGCACAGCCTGGAGTCAAGACGTGGGCTGTGTGAAGAATGAGTAACAGGTTGCAGGCCTCTGTGAGGGACAATGTGGTTTGCTGGCTAGGCGGAAGGAAGCCACCTTCCTTTGGAGAACTCAGGTCCACACAGAGTCGGCCTATGTCTTGAATGGTGGGTAGAAGAATGGTGGTGGATACAGGGTATCTTGCCTGGGTCCAAGAAGGCCTGGTGGTAGCTGAGTCAGGGATCCACTCAAGAGAGGTTGTGGGCTGCAGAACGCCTCAGAATCTTTTATCCAGTTCACCAAAGCTAGAATTCCAGAAAAGCTATCAGTGTGCGAAGGAAATATGGAACATTTCTCTGTACTGCGCATGTAAACCGGAGTCAAGGCAGTTCAAGGATGGCCTGGAAGGGGGACAACTCTGAGTGGGTGCTGTGGTTGGTCCCCACAACGGGCCACCAGAGCCTGCTCTGTGCCAGTGGCTGTTGGAATGCCAGTGAAGTGGCTGGTCAGCAGTCAGGGTATGGTCTTTGTGATCAGAGCTTCCTGCCTGTAGGAACAAAAGGGGAGCAAGGTGACCAAGCAGATGGCGGGCAGGCCTCAGCTCCGTAGGCTCCTGCACTACATAGGCCCTCTGGCCTGGCTGAGATTCCATGGTACCTTTCCTTTCCTTTGGCTCAATCTCCTTTTCTTGCCAGGGAGCAGCTGCAGGCTGCTCTATCTCAGCCACACCGGGGCTCTAGCTCCTCAGGGCTTTGGAGCTGCAGTCCTTTGGAGTTTACAGAGTGCTAGGTGCCCTCAGTCCCTGCGGCTGACACCTCCCACAAGCTGTCTGCAATCTAAGAGGAATGCTCTCCACCACTCAGATGCTAATTTTGTTTGTTTTTCAGACAGGGTCTCACTAGTAGCCCATTCCTTAGCCCATTGAGCTTCTTATAGAGTCAAGGTTGGTCTTGAAGTCTTGATTCTCCTGCCTCAGCCTCTCAAATGCTAGGAGTTGCGGATGTGTGCCTCCAAGCCCTTCTTGAATGCTAATCTTGAGCCTCTTCTCTCCAGGAGGTAAAAACACCTGCTGGCTCCCAACGTCTGGTCTCCTGTTCTCCCATTTGATCCTAGGTGTGCCCCTGGTCCCAGGCTATTTAACTCACTGCTGCACCTAGGGTCCTGGTCCACAGTCTGCCACTTCTTTATTTCTAAAGGCCAAAGAAGGCCAACTTCATGAGGTGGGAACAGACTGGTGAGAGAGCAAGAGATGTGGCCCCAGAGTGTAGATCTCCAGGGAGCAGGGCCTAGAGTGAGCCTGGACATTGTCTCTATGGGGAGTGGGGTCCGTGGCAGAGCCTGCAATGGACCACTATGAAGAAGCCAGTGCCCAGTTTCCCTTGGTGATGTTCTCTGAGGGCCCGACTCTCCCCACAGTCAGCTAGACGCCCTGAGAGTTGCTCCTGCTGGTAGGATGCCTTCCTCCAGTGATCGGCTCTGTCCTTGGCTTTGACACCTCTTGCAGAGTTGCCTTAGTTCTCACATCCTATCCCGTTTGCTTTGAGGAAAAGTAAAAATATCCGGGGCCAGGAGTCTCTGACCAGGCCTGAGTGTGAAGCTGGGCACCTCGCTTGATCAGCAGGCTTTGCATTCAAGACCACCACGGACAGAGATTCAGTCCTTCTTTGCAGGAGTAGGAAGGTGACACAGCCAGACCTCACATGGACACCTGTAAGCACCTGTCACAAAAGTAAACCATGGTCACTGCCCTGTTGCTATGTTACATGCTGCCTGACCAGAGCCCACAATGTCCCTGAGCATGGGGCTGGGTATGCAACATCAAACAGCCACATAGAGTTTGTCCTTCCTGTGCTGTCTAGATTTCAGTGTGAGCATTCCTGGCACAGTCCCCATTGTTGACGCCATTGTCACTACCCCCACCTTGGAGTGATTAGAACTTCTCACACCCTCCACCTGCAGGGTCTGGTGATATCATCCACTGATGTCACTAGTCAAGGAGAAATTGAAAAAGGCTTTCTTGGTCCTCTCCCTGCGTTGGGCCAAATACTTAGATACCTTTCCTTTCCACTGCTTTCTCTATTGGACTGGTGGAAGCCAAGGAGAGAACCAATAGGGAGCCTCCAAAACCCTAGCTGCACCCAGTCTGAGGCCACAGGTGGAAGCTCCGTGTCTGACCTCAGCAAAGCAGCACCTGAGGCTTAGGACAGTAGGAAGATAAAGAGCCTGTCCATCCCCTTTCCATGTTGACAGATGTCTCTAAGGAGAGCTGGCTGTCACATGCCATCCACACACATCTGTACGCCAGCATGCAGATGTGCCCTCCACCTGTCTCCTTGTAGAACTCATAGCACATTATGCATGGTGTCTGATCAGCACCAGCCAAATCACTAAGAGATGACTTGTCGGGCTGGGTGACATCATATAAGTGAGATGCTCCCTCGTAACCTTCTCCATTTCTGTGAGTATACAGCCTGTGTAGGCAAGAAGCCACAGGAGCCCAGAAGCCTGCCTGCTAACTACACTGTAAGGATGTGGGAAAGGGGGACTGGACTTTATCTATAAGGTCTGAGTTTCCGACAAAAATGTATTCGTGTGCTCAGGATGTAATTAAAATAAAATAAATTAAAAAGAAATATCACGAGGAAAGGATTCTACTAATAAAAAGACCCTGGAGCTGGAGAGACGGCTGAGTGGCAAAGAACATGTACCGCTCTCGTAGATCCAAGTTCGGTTCCCACAGCCCTCGTGCTGGGTGGCTCACAGCTTCCTGTAACGCCATCTCCAGGGGATCCATTGCTCTTCCGGCCTCTATGGGCACTGCACTCACATGCAACCCGCCCCCCCACAGGTGCACAATTTAAAAGATACTAAAGATAAATAAGTAACCAGAATCCTGTAATACCAAAACTATATAGAAAGTCCAGGGACTTAAAAAAAATCAAACAAATAACTATAGAACTTTGATAAAAATCACTAGAAATATGGTAACTCTTACCGAAGTCGATCTTCACTCTCGCTGTTTATTGAGCTTGAAGTCTGAGAGCACAAAGATGGTCTTTAACCTTCTGACATGGCTGACGGGGGGGCCTCAGTGAGTAGGGGTGCTCCAGTCCCCACAAGGGGAGACAATCTTTCAAGGGTATCTCTGAAAAAAAAACAAACAGGATCAAGAAGGGGAGAGGTGGTCCTTAAAGACCCCAGAGATGAAGACTGATACTGCCCACCTTCCTGTCCTGAGTGGTCCAGCCCTTGACTGAGAGCTTGTCTTGGCACTGCGGATGGGCCAGCACCCTGCTGCTCCTTGATCATGTATTCTATTCCCATATATCTACAAAGGATGCAGACTGTTGCTCTATTGAAATCTCTCCTCCTATCTGGCAGGAACTCTGCTTGCCTGCTGTCTCTAGACCACAGCCTTCTGAGGAATGCCTCCCACAGACCCATCTTTCCTTCCAAGAGTTCGGTTGCCATTCAACCAGCCCTGTGTCACCCACCCCAGGCCCTCATGCAAGGCAATAGATGCACAGGGAGAATCTACCAGATGAGAGGAAACTCGAGGCTGAGTGTGATGGATACAACCTATTAGGCCTCTGCCATTGGATCCTTGGAAAGCTCAGGCTGTGGGGAGGAAGGTCATGTCCTTCCTCCAGGGACCAGGAAATTCCAGCTGGTGATAAACCTGCTGTTTGTCCTAATTAGCAGCCTTAATACCTCATACAAGCCATTAACAGGCTGGTGCATTGATACACATCTTTAGATGTAATTACTAATGTCATTAGCCTAATCCATAATCAATACCTGGGTAATTGCTTCCTAGGGTTTATAGTTAGGCCCTGGTTTGTGGCATTGTGAGCTACATCCATCTGCAGACATTCTAATGGACGTATACAGGTTCCTGACAGCCAAGCTCATCAAGGAGTCTGGTCAGAAGGAGACCATGGTGTGGCATAGAGTGGGGGTTGGCTTCCCAGCCACCTGGCTTCGGAAGCTTGAGTGATCAAGCTTCTTGCTTATCCAGAAATGGACTGAAGCTCTAGAACAAAAGGGACCACCTCAGAAATGAGGTCAAAGGGTGCCTGTAGGGCCTGGGAGACAGACTCTAGACCTCAGGCATCATTCCCTCTGTGTTATGACCTACTTGCCAGAAGAATGGGAAGAGGGTACTGAGGATGACACCCAGACTAGGGATGCTCAACCATTAGGCTGTCACATCGCATCCATCTATGTGCCTTCCTGTTGCCACTTAGGCTTGCCGGGAAGGCTGCAGTTGAGCCCAGTGCTTTCCTCTTTGACAGCGCTAGTGGCCCAAGGTCAGGCAAGAGTGACAGGAGAGAAGCCTGTGGACAGTTATCTTATGAATGGGCTCCCATCTGACTGTGATTGGAATTAATACCAAGCTTCCGCTTCCAGGAACGTCTCCAGCACAAAGATCTGGGCTGAGAAGGTCTGGGCTGGAATGCTCTGAGGGCTAGCCATAAATCTCTCCCCAAAATGATGATGCATAAGCTAATTGCTCTGGAGGCACCGTGCTCACCCCTTGGAGCCAACATGTCACTCCGCATCCTCCCCGCTCCACCATTCTCTGGGAACAGGGCCAAAGAGGGGTGGATGGGCGTTGGCAAAGTCACCATGAAGGAAAACATTTTAATTCATTTAATTATGAGACTCTCAGAAATCCATGCTCTGTTTCTCCTTGGGCTTGTTAAAGAAAATGAGAAGTGGCTTGTTCCCCCCCCCACCCTCTCCTTAGCCAAAGAGGCTCTGAAAAGTGTGGGGTGTGGGCAGCATGGAGCTATGCACAGCCAGGAACAGTAGCCCGGATGATGAAATGCAAGCCCAAACCTTGCTGGCTTGCAAGACGTGCCCATGCCCTTCACGTTGTCTTCTCTTTCCTTCCATATGAAGTCTGCAGGGATCTGCCTTTTGTGGGGCACTAAACTTTGTACTTTCTTCCTTTCCCCAGCAGGCCTGTGACAGCAAGATGGTAACATGTACACCTTGTAGGTCATAATTGGACTATTCATATTAATCACAAAGTCCTTAGCAGAGTGTCTTTTATCATCCAGCCTATCTATCTTTGATACAAACTCACAAGGTCCATGGTCTGTATGTTGGGCTCCACTCTGACTCCCCAGAATAGACACCATAGCTGTCACTAGAAGCTTGCATCTCTTCAAAGAGACCACTGAGTGAAGAAAAATGTATCAGATAGTGGGAAGAAGCGTATACAAAATATCCCCCAGTCCACGCCTGGCCTGGGGCACCCAACCCCCAAGAGAGACAGACAACAGTGCTCCACTCTACCATGGCAAGCAGGAATCAGGCAGTGGAGAGCCTTGGGCAGAAAGTCCTCCAAACCTTGCCTCTCGATTTTAGTGAGCGCTAAGTGGGATACATAAGTCTGTGGGCACTGGTACCCTGAGCCTGGATCATAAGATCTTTCTCTGTACTTTACAGAGTAGCAGTGGAAGCCAGAGCCAGCGAGATAAGTGTAGGAGCAGGACAAAAGCCCCCAATGGCCTGATTTTGTCCCAAGCCATAATGGAGATTGGGGAAGGCAGTATTTGGGACATTGCTAATCTGTATGTGAAGAACACATTCTGTTCTTCCCAGGAGAGAAAGGATCTTGCGTCTGACCACTAGCAGGGAGTTTCAGCAGCTTCCCCAGTTTTCTTGCTTCTCTGAGCCTCTTGACCAGCTTGGCCTCTGGCTCCATATGGGCACCATCCCACAGGGTCCCCACCAACCAACTAGCTCCAGCTACTCCAGACAGGACAGCAGACTGAAGCCAGCAGTATCAAAAGTGCTGTAGAGGCAGACGCAAGCGGCAGGGACCAGCGCGGCACAGATGCACGCTGCGGGGACTGGTGCGCAACCCCGAGAGCAGATCACCCCACTACAATTAAATCAAAGAGGTAGGCCTTTTGTTGTAAAGGTCCCTGGCAAACGGGGAGCCCAGTCCTGTTCCTGAAGACCCTTCTGAGTAGTGAGAGGGATCTTGGTCCGCGGCAGGAGCCAGGAAACAGAGCGAGGGCATTTTGTAAGAGGAGCCCCTGGCCAGCAGGGAAACCTGATCTGGTTTTAAAAGACCCATTAGATAGCATAGATAGGAGGAGATGGGCAGGCACCAAGGCAAGAATTCACCCAACAATCTGAAAAACAACATGAAAACACCAGAACCCAATGATCTTACAGCAGAAGAACTTGAACATCTTAACACAGAAGAAGTGGAAAAAACTGACTTTATGAAAGCAATAGAGTCCCTTAAACAACATGTAAAAAGTGCCCTTATAGAAATGGATGAGAAGTATAACAAAAAGTTTGAAGAAATGAGTAAATACATACATGATACCCTGGGAAACCAAGAAAAAATGATCAAACAGGTAATGGAAACAGTTCAAGAATTGAAAAATGAGATGGAAGCAAGGAAGAAAACACAAACTGAGGACCAGCTGGATATGGAAAATCTAGGTCAACGAGCAGAGTCTATAGAAACAAGCATAATCAATAGAATACAAAAGATAGAAGAAAGAATCTCAGATGCTGAGGACACCATAAAGAAAATGAACTCACTGATCAAAGAAAACAGCAAAGCCAACAAATTCTCATCACAAAACATTCAGGAATTATGGGACACAATAAAAAGACCAAACCTAAGAATAATAGGAAAAGAAGAAGGAGAAGAGTAACAGCTCAAAGGCCCAGAAAATATTTTTCACAAAATTATGGAAGAAAACTTTCCCAACATAAAGAAAGATATTCCTTTGAATATTCAAGAAGCATAGAGAACACCAAACAGACTGGATCAAAGAAAAACATCCCCTTGCCATGTAATAATCAAAACACAAAATATACAGGTTAAAGAAAGAATATTAAGAGCTGCAAAGGAAAAAGGGCAAGTAACTTATAAAGGTAAACCGATCAGACTTACACCTGACTTCTCTATGGAAACCATGAAATCCAGAAGGTCCTGGATAGAGGTACTGCAGAAACTAAGAGACCATGGATGCAAACCCAAACTACTATACCCAGCCAAGCTATTGTTCACTATCAGCGGAGAAAACAAGACATTCCAGGATAAGAACAAATTTCAACAATACGTAGCCACAAATCCAGCCCTACAGAAAGTAATAGAAGAAAAATCACAACCCAAGGAATCCAACATTGCCAACACTGCCTACAATAACTCAGGCATCTAGCGACCCTTCACCAGCACAACTCAAAGAAGGGAGACACACAAACTCTACTACCAAAAACAATAAGAATAACTGGAGTAAACAACCACTGGTCATTAATATCACTTAATATTAATGGTCTCAATTCACCTATAAAAGGCACAGGCTAAGAGATTGGATACAAAAACAGGATCCAACATTCTGCTGTTTGCAAGAAACACATCTCAACCACAAAGACAGGCATCTACTCAGAGTAAAGGGTTGGGAAAAGGTGTTTCAAGCAAATGGTCCTAAGAAAAAAGCAGGTGTGGCCATACTAATTTCTAACAAACTGACTTCAAACTAAAATCAATCAGAAGAGATTGAGATGGACACTTTATACTCATAACAGGAACAATTCATCAGGATGACGTCTCAATCCTGAATATCTACGGCCCTAATATTAAAGCACCCACGTATGTAAAAGAAATATTACTAGAACTCAAAGCAGACATCAAACCACACACACTAGTAGTAGGAGACTTCAATACACCTCTCTCTCCAATGGACAGGTCAATCAGACAGAAACCTAATAGAGAATTAAGAGAATTGTTGGAGGTAATGAAGCAAACAGACTTAACAGACATCTATAGAACACTCCACCCAAATAGGAAAGAATATACCTTCTTCTCTGCAGCTCATGGAACCTTCTCGAAAATTGACCACATACTCGGAAACAAAGGAAACCTCCACAGATACAAAAAAATATCAGTGTCTACCTGTGTCTTATCAGATCACCATGGACTAAAGTTAGAAGGCAACAACAATGCTAGCCCCAGAAAGCTGACAAACTCATGGAAACTGAACAGTCAACTGCTGGACCACACCTGGGTCAAGGAAGAAATTAAGAAAGAAATTAAAGTCTTCCTTGAATTTAATGAAAATAAAGAGACAACATACTCAAACCTATGGGACACGATGAAAGCAGTGCTAAGAGGAAAGTTCATAGCACTAAGTGCCCACTTAAAGAAAATGGAGAAAGCATACATTGGGGACTTAACAGCACACCTGAAAGCTCTAGAAAAAAAAGAAGCAGACATGCCCAGGAGGAGTAGAAGACTGGAAATAATCAAATTGAGGGCCGAAATCAACAAAATAGAAGCACAGAAAACAGTCCAAAGAATCAATGAAACAAAAAGTTGGTTCTTGGAGAAAATCAGCAAAATCGATAAACCCCTATCCAAACTAATTAAATGACAGAGAGAGAACACGCAAATAAATAAGATCAGAACTGAAAAGGGGAACATAACCACAGACACAGAGGAAATTCAGAGAATCATTAGATCTTACTACAAAAGGCTGTATGCCACAAAACTGGAAAATGCAAAAGAAATAGACATTTTTTTTAGATAAGTACCATATATCAAAGCTAAACCAAGACCAGGTGAATGATCTAAATAGACCTGTTAGTCGCGAAGAACTAGAAACTGTTATCAAAATCTCCCTTCCAAAAAAAGCCCAGGACCAGATGGTTTCAATGCAGAATTCTACTAGAACTTCCAAGAAGATATAAATATTGTAACTGTAATTCTTGCTTGATAACTGTTTTGTTATATGTAATTTTGCTATGTTAAAGTTAAAGCCTTCCTTTTTTGTTTAAACAGAAAAAGGGGAAGTGATGTGGGAGTGTCATATATCAATCTGTTGATTTCATTGGTTAAGTAATAAACAAACTGATTGGGCTCATAGCTTAGAACATAGGTGGGTGGAGTAAACAGAACAGAATGCTGGGAGGAAGAGGAAGTGAGGTAAGAAGCCTCAGACAGAGACGCCATGCTCCGCTCTCCCAGGGAGATGCGATTCAGCTCCGACCCAGGATGGACGTAGGCTAGAATCTTCCCGGTAAGCGCACCTTAGGGTGCAACACAGATGATTAGAAATGGGCTAAATTAATATGTGAGAATTAGCCTAGAAGAGGCTAGATAGAAATGGGCCAAGCAGTGTTTAAAAGAATACAGTGTCCGTGTAATTGTTTCAGGGCATAAGCTAGCCAGGCGGCTGGGGTGCTGGGGATGCAGCCCCACCGCTCTTATTACTACACCTTAATGTATTTCACAATATAGAAACAGAAGAGTCATTGCCAAATTCCTTTTATGAAGCTACAGTTACCCTGATACCAAAACCACACAAAGACGCAACCAAGAAAGAGAATTGCAGGCCTATCTCACTCATGAATATCGACGCAAAAATTCTCAATAAAATACTGGCAAACCGAATCCAAGAACACATTATCATTATGCAGAAAAGACCTTTCACAAAATCCAACATACCTCCATGATAAAAGGCCTCCCACATTCAAAGGTTAGAATAAGCCCTCTCGTGATAAATGATCCCATGTACTCCTCTTCCACTGGTCTGTCTCAAATTTGGGGCCTCTGTTTCTTTGTTGTTACACACATTCCTAAATATACACATATAGCCAGTTCAGTCCATATTATGTTACTTAAATATATATGATTTTAGTCTACTTGGGATTAGTAGCCAATTTGTAGCATCTTCCCTAGGGAAGACTATTTCTCTCACTCTCATTTCCCTAGTGGACGGCAGTTCTCCATGTTAGTTTGTCAGTTGATGTTGACCAAGTTTAGGTTTTGTTTAGGTAACAATTATGAGACTTCATAGGTGTAGCTTTTCTGACATTTCGAGGAGACACACTCTCATAGCAAATTTCTTGTTCCTCTGGCTCTTACAGTCTCTCTGCTCCTCTTCTGCTATGATTCCTGAACCTTAGGTGCAGAAATTGTGTTGTTGATGTACCAGCTGGGGCTGGGCACCACATGATCACTTGCTTTCTGCATTTTGATCAGTTGTAATTTTCTGTAATGGTCTGGTGTGGGATTCCCCTCTGTATGCCATGAATACCATTGGTTAATAAAGAAACTGTCTTGGCCTGTGATAGAGCAAAAGAGTAGAGCTAGTTGGGGAAAACTAAAATGAATGCTGGGAGAAGAAAGGAGGAATTGAGAGATGCCATTGAGCCACCAGAGGAGAAAGATACAAGCTGCTAGCCAGAACCTTGCCAGTAGGCCACAAACCTCATGGTAAAATATAAAATAATAAAAATGGGTTAAATTAAGATTTAAGAGTGAGCTATAAATGTGCATAAGCTAATAAGTCAAGCAGTGTTGTAATTAATACAGTTTCTGTGTGATTATTTTGGTTCTGGGCAGTCTGGAACAAACAAGCAGCCTCTGTACAACGATGGTCTCTATCTGTTGCAAGGGAGCATTTCTTTGATGAGGAGTGAGAACTATATTTGTGGGTACAAGGATAAATATTTTAATGTAAATATATTATATTATATTATACTAGTTTTAGTTAAGTGGGTCTTGTAGGTTCCCTGTGACCTCACTAGCCCCAAGTGTTGGCCAGGTTTTCAGTACCAGCCATAATATCCATCTTGTTGAATGAGCCATACATCCAATTAGAAAGCTGTTAGTTATCACCAAGGTACACATGCCAATATTTCACTTTTAGGATACCATGTCATGTTGGTCTTTGTTTTAGTTTATGGGCATCGTAACTGTGTGGGACAATTGGTTGCTTCCCTTCCCTGGAAGCCTGAATGGCATCTTCTGATGTCAACAAAGACTTAAGTGTGAAACCTAAAACAGAGAAAATGATAGAAAAAAATGCAGGCAGTGCCTACAGGGTATAGGTGTTGGAAAGGACTTTCTGACTAGGACTCCATTTGTCCAGAGATTGAAGCCAACAATTGGCAAGAGGGGCATTATAAAACTTAAAAGCTTTTGCACAGCTACAGAAACAATCAATCAAGTGAAGAGGAAACACACATAATGGGAGAGGACCTTTGCCAGATAAATATATGACAGGTTTAATATCCAGAATGAATAAAGAACTAAAAAAAAGGAATAAAAAAACCAAACAGCCAATTCAAAAACTGGGCTGTGGATCTGAACAGAGAGTTTTCTCAAAAGAAGTAAAAAATGTCTAAGAAATATATCAAAAATGTTCAGTTTCTAGCAATCAAAACAATGCAAATCAAAAGAACTCTGAAGTTTCCTCTCACCACAGCCAGGGTGACAAAGGTCAGCAAAACACCCAACACCAAAGACTGCAGACAGTGTGAGGAAGGAAGGACCCTCGTCCACTGCTGGAAATGATGTGATGATGTGGAAGGGTCTTCTGTTTTGTGTTGATTTCATTGGTTAATAAAGGAACTACCTTGGCCCTTTGATAAGACAGAAAATTAGGTAGGCAGAGTAAACAGAACAGAATGCTGGGAGGAAGTGAGGCAATCACCATGCCTCTCCTCTCTGGTCAGATGTGATGGAGCCAGCCGCCAGGTCAGACATGCTGAATCTTTCCTGGTAAGACACCACCTCGTGGTGCTACACACATTAATAGAAATGGGTTAAGCAAGATATGAGAGTTAGCCAAGAAGAGGCTAGATATAATGGGCCAGGCAGTGTTTATATGAATACAGTTTGTGTGTTGTTATTTCAGGTGTAAATCTAACCATGCGGGAGCTGGGCAGGACAAAAAGCAGGCTTCTGGCCTCTTCACTACAATGTGAGGAGAGAGAAACCCTTGTCATCTTTTTAAGACAGTGTGAGGAAAGAATAACCCTCATCCACTGTTGGTGTGTTGCAAACTCATCCAGCCACTCTGGAAATCCATGTGGATAAGTTTTATAAAAGTCAAGATAAATCTATTATATGATCCAGTACATACCCAAAGGACTCCATAACCCGCTCCACAGATGTTCGGCCATGTTCATTGTTGCTGTGTTAACAACAGCTAGAAAATGCCAACAACATAGATACTTTCAGCTGACAAATAGATATGAAAATGGGGTGCATAGACACTATGGAATACTATTCAGCTGCAAATAAAAATAACATAAAATTTGCAGATGAATGAATGAAACTAGAAAATGCTGTGTGGAGTAAGGGGAAAAAGAAAGACAAATGTCGCACAGTCTCTCAGCTGTAGCTTCTAGATCCAGATCTTCAGGTGTGATTATATATCCGGAATAATCACAGGAACCAGGAGAACAAAAAGGGACCATGACCAAGAGAGGGGGAAATAGCAGGTCTAAGAAATTTTTCAGTAACTAAAACCAAAGCAAAACAAAATCTTCAGTATTTATTGGTAGGCTCCGTATGGTGGGAATATCATTGCTCCTCTCAGGGCCCACAACTGGTGACCTCACCCCTACTCCAGGTCTTTCCATCTATCTATCCACCATCTGTCTATCACCATCCACCCTGTTCTGGCCCTCTTAAGAATCCTGCCCTCTGATTGAAGAGATGGCTCAGCTCATCATCTTCAGCATTAAAGAGATGCTTGCCACGTAAATGTGACCTGAGTTTGATTCCTGCCTTGCATTTTCAGTCAGGAATCAGAGACTGAACAGAAGTAAGACCCCACTATAAAAGCTCCAGGCCCACACCCAGTGATTCACCTCCCCCAGTGAGGCTCCACATCCTAAAAGTCCCAGGACCTTCCCAAACAGCACCACCAGCTGGGGACCAAATGTTCAAACACATGAGCTCACGGGGGACACTTCACACTCAAACCACAATAAAGGGGCTGCCGGAAAGCATCCTGTCAGGGACAGGGGCCATACGTTCAAGGGAAGAAGGAAGCCAGGAAACATGGAGAGCAGAGTTATGGGGCCATGGGTCCGAGGGTTGGCAGTGTGATGGACCTTGTAGGATTCCTGATGTGCCACACGGTAAGACCATTACAGTGGAAGAAACTGAAAGCTTTGCATAGTCTGAAGTGGTGGGTTCTCTGATGGTTTGCAAAATGGATGATGTAAAAACTGTTCTATATTTCTAGAGCTCTCAGGATGACCGTTTAAAAAACCCATTATACACAGCAAACATGTAATAGAGTACGAACCGTGTATGGTGGTTCACGCATGCAATCCCAGAACTCAGGAGGCTAAGGCAGGAGATCCATAAATTCAAGGCCAGCCTGGGCTAGCATGGAGACCAGGCTTTTACAGAAACAGAAAAGAGTGTACACAATGTGAGCATACTGCAGTGAGAGAACACATGGGCTCACTGGTAAAATTCTCGGAGAGCTAGCGCAAACCCTAGCACAAGGTGGGGAGCTGCCTTCCATTGCCTAGTATCCAAGAGCATCATTGGAAATTAAACTGCCAGCTTGGGGGTTTTAGGCCACCCTGATCTTATAAGCTAAGGCTAGATCCTGCATGAAGACTCATTGGATTCATTGCCTATCTCCCCTCATCTTGTGAGCTAAGGGTAGATCCTGCAAATCTGGGCTTCTGCTTATGGGCTTCATTGTCTGTGTCCTCTGAACTGAGGTCCAGGGCAGCTGCTTTTCCTCGTTCCTCATTGGGAAGGGCAGATTTCTTTTCAGTCTAGCCTTTAAGTCAAGTTTGGCACAATCAGGGACTCCTGTAGAAATCTGGGCCATTCATGAGCTAGGACTTCTGTCCATTGCCATCAGGAAGTCATGAAATTCAAGTTCATCTCTTCTGGCAAACTCCCTCGTGCTAACCGTTCTTGGCGTGCATTTCAAGGATTAAATAGTCTCTTCCTTTTTCCTAAATCTTTAATGCACTTTAGAAAATTAATTCTGTATTTTGTCCAGGTTTTCAGTGTAAGAGATACTCAACCCACCCACTATATCATCAAAACGTATTCAGAATGACCCAATTTTCAAGTTTTGACATTGCATAATTTTAAAAGTTATGCAGTAAATTTTTGAAAGAACTGTCTTATTTCCAGAGTTACTGACCTTTCGGCCTTTTTGTCTCACCCCCACTGCCAACCCCTCAGGTTACACCTAGTTCTTCCAGTGACCCTCACTGTGACTGTGACCTATGTTGGACACAAAGTCCAACCGTAGGATGTGTCTTATGGAGTGGAATACCACGATATTAGACCAGACTCCACCCAAACCCACTCCCTGGCACTAAAAATGGATTTCACGTTTAAACCTGATTCTGTGGCTTAAAGAAATCAGCCATGTCCCTCCACACTTGTCGCTGGGACAGAGTTAAGAAGTTGCTTTGTTGTGGCATATAACAGCAGCTCTTTTTTTTTTTTGTACTCACTCATAGGTGGTTTTTATTTTTTTTATTTTTATTTTTTAACTTATTTATTTATTTATTTATTTATTTATTTATTTATTAAGGATTTCTGCCTCCTCCCCGCAACTGCCTCCCATTTCCCTCCCCCTCCCCCAATCAAGTCACCCTCCCTCATCTGCTCGAAGAGCAATCAGGGTTCCCGGACCTGTGGGAAGCCCAAGGACCGCCCACCTCTATCCAGGTCTCCTAAGGTGAGCATCCAAACTGTCTAGGCCCCCCCAAAGCCAGTACGTGCAGTAGGATCAAAAACCCACTGCGATTGTTCCTGAGTTCTCAGTATTCCTCATTGTCCTCTATGTTCAGCTAGTCCGGATTTATCCCACGCTTTTTCAGACCCAGGCCAGCTGGCCTTGGTGAGTTCCCGATAGAACATCCCCATTGTCTCAGTGTGTGGGTGCGCCCCTCGCGGTCCTGAGGTCCTTGCTCGTGCTCGGTCTCCTTCTGCTCCTGATTTGGACCTTGAGATTTCTGTCCCGTGCTCCTCTAACAGCAGCTCTTGATCTACGATCCTAACCAGTACCAGGCTCTTCCATGTTCCGTGTGATGTACCCTATGCTGAACTAAATCACAAAATGTGAAACTCCTCGCCACCCCTAAAAAGTGGTAAGAATTCAGACCTTTCCTTTGTTCTCAGGATTGGTCTGAGACTCTTCAGGGAGACCAACTGGGGATTTGGTCCAGCCTCTGGCCTCTCCCCACCATCTTTTTCCTGGGCAGTTCTCTCTCTCTCTCTCTCTCTCTCTCTCTCTCTCTCTCTCTCTCTCTCCCCTCTCCTCTCTCTCTCTCTCTCTCTCTCTCTCTCTCTCTCTCTCTCTCTCTCTCTCTCTCTCTCTCTTTCTCTCTCTCCTCTCTCTCTGTCTCCTTCCCACTCCTTGTTTATTTAGAGATAGGATCCTTGGCTGGCCGGGAACTCACTATGTAGACCAAGCTGGTCTCAAACTCTCAGAGAACCACATATGTCCTGGAATCAAAGGCATGGGCCACCAATCCATCTTATTCTTACTCTCTATGAAGCTTCTCTCCAGACTTTAAAATGAATCTTCTCCTATTAAAGAGAATTGTAGTTTCCCTGAGACTGACTGGTCTTTTATAACCCCAAGCTCATGAAGAAGGCTTCTGCTGGCAGATCTGGAGTAGCAGGGCCTGGCATGGGCCAATCCACTCATCGGTGGATGCCCCGCCATGCACCAGCTGTGCCCATGTCACACACTGACGGCATGAGTAAAAACTGTAGATGAGGAATCGGAGGTGGCCCAGCACTGGCTCTCACTCAGCTCTTCCCAGGCTCCTCTGAGCTCCAGCAGAGAGACTCCGGCCAAGGAGTGAGCTCTCTGGCAGACATCTCTACATGTAGACCATCCGGAATATTGTCTTTGGCAGTGGTAATGGTCAAGTCAGAGCTTGTAGCCTTTCCAACTCCTTTGCCAAGAGAGGAGGGCCCTTCGGCCAGGACCTCTCTTGTCCCAACACCGAGTCCAGTAGGTAAAGTGGAAATCAGTTCAAGTGGGGACCCACTTCTCGTTCTAAGCAGCCCTTTGTCCTTGGTGAGATCATACAGGGGACTCCAGGACAGAGACCTGGAGCAGAAGCAGTCACGTGTGTTTCAGTAACATGAACGCTTACAGGTCCCAGAGGAGAAGACGGGACCATGTGGTGACCAGGCTTTACTGAGCCAGTCCTGGAGTGGCCAGTGTGGCTTCTGCAGTGCCATGGCCTACATACCCATGAACCTCCCTTGCTGAGAACTCAGTCACTCTTGACCAACCTGCCAATGACTCCTTTTGAGGAGACTTTGAGAAGCAATTTCTAGCATTTTCTTGGAGCCAACAGCAGTTGTTGGCTACATCAGGCACACACTCAGCTGTCTTGGGACCTAGCCACACACACACACACACACACACACACACACACACACACACACACACGAGGACCTGAGCCACAGATACAACGGCCCAATGGTGTGGCCGAGACCATCTGTCCCAGAGCTTCGCAGGCACCTCCCAGCATGCCTTTCTGTTTATATAATATTCACTCTCTGATTGTTTACAGCCGAACACAGCCCTGACGATATACTATCCCAGAACCCTCCCAATTTAAGGGATCCATGTTAAGGAAGATGCTTCCAGAACTGTCACCTGGGCATCTTGAAACAGATCCTGATACAGCCCTTGATAGACTCATAGGAAGATGGGCAGCCTTGGCGAGCCTGGTGCCTGGAACCAGCCCCATCTGAGTCCTGGCCAATCTCAAGGTAATGACTCTCTCTGGGATACCATTTTTCTTATCAGGAACAAACGGGAATGATTGCTGCCTAGTTTATGGCAATTATGTTTTTACCATATCACTGTCATTTCTAGGGTGTCTTTCAAACTCCTTCAGATGGGCTGCACCTCCTACCATGCCTCCCTGCCGATCCCGTACAGCCTGGTGATGCTGCTCCTAAGACTCTGGCTTGGTGTAGGCTCCTGAGAGGTGGATGTGGGGGAGAGAGAGAGAGTTTGCTAACTCCCTGGGATCCACACATTCTACGTACGCCTGTACTATCCCCCATTTCCTGGGATCCACACACCCTATGTATGCCTGTACCATCCCCCATTTTCTGGCCCTTATTGACCTGGACTCTAGCATAGCCCCAATCACCAGTTCTACACAGCTAAGAAAGCCAGAGAAAAGGAAGAGTGAGCTTTAGGCGATTGCCCTGCAACCCTTGGCCATCCTTCCATTGGCCTGATTTACCAACCTAAACTAGGTCAGCTGGAGCCTGAAACCAAGGCCCCACTCTGCCAGGTGGGAGGCACAGCTGTTTCCATGGACCATTTGGGTACTCAGAACCCAAGTGTCAACACAGCCTGTCTCTACCTGGCCACTGGGGTCAGACCCTGCTCCCTGTTGATCTGTGCTCCTTACTCAGGGGGCTGTGTTTCCTCAGAAGCCCATCATGAAAGCATAGGGCCCCTTCCCCGTGTCTGCAGAACCCTGCCCTGGGCAGGTATCCCTGTTCCTGACCCCTTGTCAGGCCTCCCATCTCCAGAGATTGGGCCCGAGATGTCGGAAAGAAGTTAAGATGGAGGCACAGAGCCAGGAAGTAGCTGCAGCTGCTGGTTCAGGATAGAGAGCAGGAGTTGAGTCCCCAAGAGGAGGGCCAAGAGGTGAAAGACTCACAGGAGAGCCTTTGGACAAATGGGGGATTCCCATCTCTGGCAGAATCCCGTCCAAGTCATGGGCTCTGTGTCCAAACACAAATGTGGAAAGAGAAGAGGTTTCCTAGGGACAGCAGCTGCAGCTGGGTATTCGATGTGCTGGCTCTGGGCAACCGGGAGAGGGATGATGTCATACTGCTATGGTCTCCAATGCAGAGGAGCCTGCTGTAGGTCCCAGCTGGATCCATGAGCGGCCCCTCTTGTATAAGTCCAGGACTCCCAATCCTTCAGGAAGAGTTCATCCCCCTTCAGACACCCTTCCTAGCTACCCAACAGCCACAGTGACAGCTTCCCAGGGGCCCAGCTGGCATGTGACAAGAGTCTGAGGGGCAAAGGAGGAGGTCACGGTTAAGCTCTGTCAGGATCAGGAGAACTCCTCCTGCACTGGCCACCAGCACTGGGCAGACACAAGCATGTCTACACGCCAGAAGATCCCCTTTTCTCTGGAAGCAAACACACTGAAGCCTGGCCCCAGAGCTAATTGAGGTTGGGGGAGATATTGGGAACCAAGGAAGATCAGCCAGCTCAGTCACTTAAATATACGGGACTCATCAGCTGTTCAACCAGCTTTGCATTGATGGTGGACTGGCCACACATGCAAGGATGCAGGATGCTCGCGGTGTGTCTATGTAATGCACTGACCACAGGTGGACAGGGAGGGTGTCCTGGGGCTCTTGTGTAATGTGAAACCAGGGATGTTCTCTGACCATGACTAACTTGGAAAGTCAATGCGGGCCTTGTCTGTGAACCATGTCACCTGCCAGAAATCCTTAAAAAAGTTTTTTTCATATGATTATGCAATAGCCATACACACATGCAAAATTGTAAAAAAAAAAAATTGTGTGGAGACCTCATCTGCCCTCTTTCCTAGTTTTCCACAGTGATGACGGTCTCGGAAGAAGAGGAAGGGGAAAGCTGCCGTGAAGTCCCCTGACTGAAGCGGACCGAGTGTAGACACCGGACATTCCTGTGGTAGCCATGGCCATAGTAACCTGAACAAACCACTTCTCTATTGAGCAGCTTTGTCAATAAATGTTATATAAATGGAATCATCCGATTATGCAACCTTTTGGCAGGGGCTCCCCAGCCCCCATTCAGCTAAAGTCACTGGAGAGCTAGCGGAGGAGCTCTGTTTCTCCACGGTGGCTTCTTTCCTAATGCTGATCAGGATTCCATGGAGTGGACGCGCCAGGTGTCTTTAACTCCTTACCCATTTGACAAAATCCCATTTTTCAATGATTACAAAGAAATAGCCATGCTAACCTTCACTTCTCTGAGATAAATGTTGAGGAAAGCGAGCACTCGATGGGACAGTGGCTGTGTAATCGCTACTTCATATCCCAGCAGCTGGCTCTGTGGGCTGCACTTCATCTGCGTCTCGCCACTTGGCGTCCTCACTGTCTTCCCGTTTTAACAGGTGATGTCTCAGTGTGATTCCGAGTTTCCTCTTCCCTGTGGATAAGGATGAAGAGACTGTTTTGTTTTGCTTTGCTTTTTGGGGAGTTTCTTTCTAAGCAGTGCACTCTCTCGTGCAAAGTGACTGTGTCTTCCATCCGTTTTCTAACTAGATTATTGCTATTTTTACAGTTGAGACTGGGGAGCTCTTTATTCTAAATGCAAAATAAGCCTTTGCCAGGTACAAAGACTGCCGAGATCTTAGCCTGATCTGTAGCTTACCTTTCCACTCTCTTAAGGTGATGTTTCTCCTAGCAAAAGATTTGTTTCGAGGAAGACCAGTTAGTTTCTGTGTCAAATATAAAAACTGACCAGTCTTGGCCGGACGGTGGTGGTGCACGCCTTTAATCCCAGCACTCAGGAGGCAGAGGCAGGCGGATCTCTGTGAGTTCGAGGCCAGCCTGGTCTAGAAAAGCTAGTTCCAGGACAGGAACCCAAAAGCTATGGAGAAACCCTGTCTTGAAAAATCACACACACACACACACACACACACACACACACACACACACAAACTGACCAGTCTTAAATTTTGATTATTTCCTATTTATATTTATAGTACTCCTGTCTTAGAGTTTCTATTGCTGTGAAGAGACATCATGACCACAGTAGCTCTTATAAAGGAAAACATTGAATTGAGGGGCTGGTTTTCAGTTTCAGAAGTTTAGTTCTTTATCATTATGATGCAGGGCTTGGTGGTGTGCAGGCAGACACAGTGCTGGAGAAGAGTTGCTTCATGTTGATATACAAGCAACAGGAAATAGACTGAGATACTGGGTGGTATCTTGAGCACAGGAGACCTCAAAGCCTGCCCCCACAGTGACACACTTCCTCCAAAAAGCCACACCTACTTGAACAAGGCCACACCTCTTAATAGTTCCACTCCCTATTGATGTAGGAGGTCCTTCTGTCTATGTGTTGCTTTCATTGGTTAATAAAGGAACTGCTTTGGGCCTATAGCAGAACTGTAGGGGAATAGAGCTAGGTGGGGAAAACTAAATGGAATGCTGGGAGGAAAAAGGCAGAGTCAAGGAGAGATGCCATGGGTCCACCGCCAGAGATAGACGTGCTGAAATTTAGCTGGTAGGACACTACCTTGTGGTGATATACAGATTAATAGAAATGTGCTAAATTAATATAATTAGCCAATTTAGCCAATAAGAAGCTAGAGCTAATGGGCCAAGCAGTGTTTTAATTAATACAGATTCTGTGTGGTTATTTCAGGTCTGGGCGGCTGGGACGAACAAGCAGCCTCCTCCTAAACCCTATGAGATTATGGGGACCAAATACATTCAAACTACCACAATGCCCATGACCTATTTTGAGCTTCCATACAAGTTGTTGAGAGTTCAATAAAGAATCCTTCCTTTTGTTGAAAAAAAAAATCTACCTTTCTCTGAATTAACTTTAAACTCTCAAAAATTAGTAAGGTCCAACTGTGAGTCTTCTTCTGGGTGCTGTCATTTTGCATGGCTGCTCCTGTTCAATCTACACTCTCAACTCATAGTCTCCAAAAGGTGCAGGGAGGTCACGCATTTAGAGACCGCCTAAGCTGTTCTATATAAATCCCATGGGAAGATAGTGTCTAAATTAAACACACAGAAGAATCAACACCTTTTCCATGTCAAGCTTTGTCAAGGTATGGCCTAAGGACTCCATTGTTTTTATAGTAGTTATAGACAAGAGTGAATTTCTGATCTCCTCCTACACATTCATGGTGATTGATTTGTACGTGGTACCAGTTTGATCCTTTCCCTTATTGGCTCTAAGAGTTTTTCTGCAGTTTTTTTATGTGTATGATTTTTTAGATGGACCGTTGTGTCATCTGCAAATCTAGACAGTTTCTTTCCAACCTATGCATTTGTTACTTTTTTCCTTGTCTTATCATAGGGAGTTGGGCTTCCAGCATCATACTGAATGAGGGAAGAGACTGCAGAATGCAGTCTTAGCTCCTGTCTCAGAGGAAAAAGCATCCACGAAGTAGAGAAATAGCTGTAGGCTTTTGGTAGATGGTTTTCAAAAAGTTGAGCAGATTTCCTTCTGTTGTTAGTTTTCTGAGACTTTCTTCTCTGAATAAGAGTTTCTGCATCAACTGGAATCAGGTTGTAAGATATTTGTTCTCCAACCTGTTGTAAATCATATTGCACGAGTTAATTTTGTAATAGCGATCAGCTTTGCATTCCAGTAATAAATTCCAATGGCGAGAGTGTATAATCCCTATTATACCCCAACTTTGTCTTATTAAAATTTAATTGATCATTTTCATGTCGAAGTTCATGAGAGATATTGTCTGTAATATATATATATATATATATATATATATATATATATATATATATTCTCTACCTAGTTTTTGGTATAGCCTAGGCTCAGAAGACAAACTAGGAAAGTTTCTTCTGTCATCTATTTTCTGGAAGTGATTTTGTAATATGGTATTAATTTTTCATAAGTGGATAATAGAAATCTCCAACTAAACCTGTGGGACCTGCTGAAGATTTCTTCTAAATTCCACGTTTGGTTTCCTTCATTGTAAAGGACTCTTTGGCCCACATAGATAGCTATTCAGGTCATGAAACATGTATGTAAATCATCCTGGTTGGGTTTTAGTTGTTCATGGCCTTTGAAGAATTGGTCCATTTATTTTACACCATCAGACTCCTGAGTACAAAACAAGATGGTTTGTACTCTTCCGTCCCTTGCCTTTAAATGGCTGCAGGGTCTTCGATGACAGCAGTTTATTCCCAGTATTGACTGTACCCCTCTCTTCGGTTTATTTAAGGATCAGACTGCCGCTCCATTGGTTTCGCAGTGACCCTCTGTCGAGAGTTCCATCAGCTCCTGCTTTTTAGTGGTGCCTTAATTTTACTTGGCCCTGAGTTGATCCTCATCTCCTTTGTCATGTTCTTGTGGTGGTAATTGGGTTATTTATTTGAAATGTTGCCTGGCTTCCAGTGTGAGCATTTAGGGCTATACTTTCTGAGCTTCAGGGTTTTTGTTTGTTGTGTTTTGGGGTGTGTGTGTGTGTGTGTGTGTGTGTGTGTGTGTGTGTGTGTGTTTGAAATGAAGGGATCATTGAAGCGCCCTGAGCAGGGAGGGCAGTGCACCTTGAAGGCAGACGGTTAGCATTCATCTGCATGCCTGGCAGCCTGGTCCACAGCTCAGTTGTTTCAGCTCTCAGAGTTCTTTCATCAGACAGTGAGATGCTAGCCACCATCAGGGATTTGGGGATTGTGAAGGCTTCTTACCTCAGAGCAGAGTTCCCTCTTAGAGCAGATCCTCGTGAACAGTCTTTCCCCTTTCTCCCCCACCCAATGATCAACCTTAATAACAGTTATTTTACATGATTATAGAATCAATACATTTTAACTGAATATAATTTGAAAAAATGGGGGAAAAACTGTAAAAAGGCTGGGGAGATCTTCAATGATTAAAGCATTTATAGTTCAAACATTAGAACCTGAGTTCAGACCCCTGTCTTATGTGAAAGCCAGGCATGTCTGTGTATATCTATAACCCCAGCATTGCAGGGCGTGGAGATCAGAGGCCCTGGGGCTTGCTGACCAGCTGGTCTAACTGAAGCACCACGCTCCAGGATTCAGTGAGAAATGCTGTCTCCAACAATACAGTGGAAAATGATAGAACGCACTCAGTGTCTGCCTCTGGCCTTGTGCATGCGCAAACACATATGGGGGTGCACCTGCACATGCACCTGGACATACACACAAATGAGAGCAGACAGACAGACAGACACGGAGGGAGGGAGGGGGGATCAAGGGAGAGAGAGAAAGAGTGAGGGAGAAAGAGGAGACAAAGAGAGAGGGGAGAGAAAGAGAGGAGAGAGAGGAAGAGGGGGGAGGGAAGAGGGAGAGAGAGAAAGAAAGGGGGGATCAAGGGAGAGAGAGAAAGAGTGAGGGAGAAAGAGGAGACGGGAGAGAAAGAGAGAAGAGAGAGGAAGAGAGGGGAGAGGAAGGGAGGGAGAGAGAGAGAGAGAGAGAGAGAGAGAGAGAGAGAGAGAGAGAGAGCTATTAAGGAAGCAATGTGTGGAAAGGCCTTGTCCTTTTCATCAGGCCCTGACCTCAGCTGACCCTAACAGATGTTCCGCAGGCTTCCTAGATGTGCGTTTATTTGTGTATAATAAAGCGCACAAATGGTTTGGACACCGTTGCTTTCATTTTACAATATTTCAAACATATCTTTGTGTTTGAGATAGTCTACTGAAATATTATCTTAGCATATGTAAATGCGCCATAATTCCACAACTGGTGCGCATTCAGGTGTATTTTAAACGTTCACAAGTTGAGTTGTTTGAATAAAGTCCACACATAAGTGCATGTGTCCATCCTTGCTTCCTTAATATAAATTCCTAGAAGAGGGGTTTGTAGCAAACATTATGATTATTTTTAATAATCCCCCCCACTAGAAAAATCTATTCCCCAATCCACTGTCAGATTCCCTACATTCCTCTATGTGAAATTACCAGCCTTGTTTTGTTGCTTTTGGATTTTGGGGTCTCACTAATGTAGCCCAGGTTTGAATCAAACTTTAAATATTCCTTCTTCAACCTTATCAATACTGGGATTGCGAAAAATTAATTTTTTATTATATTTGCCATTATTATGAATGAAACCTTGTATTTTATTATTTTTATTTGTAGTCCCTGTTGTTAAACAAATGTGATTTTTGACCTGCAATTCCCAAGTGTAACAGTCTCATTTCTCCCTTCCTGGTGGTTTCAAGGACATATCACCTTTTTAAAAATTTTTAAAAATTTAAAAAGAAATTTTTTTAAAGGAAGGTGATTGGAGACTTTTCAGTCCTTTGGTCACCTGTACTGTCAAGACAAATAAGACCCTGTGGTTGGGCCCAGTCTACGCTGGCCCTTCAGGAAGGCATAACCATTGTCCATACACCTCCCTGTCCCCCAGCTGTAACCACACCCCTAAAAGCATCCCGACGACCAGCAGGAGCAGGTACTGGATCCTTCTGCCTGCACAGCACCTGTCCATGCACTGTCCCCTTGGTCAAGAGGAAGCTCCGTTTCCAAGGAAGCACGGTCTTTTGGGCTCTTTCCAACCCTTGACAGGGTAAAACAGAAGCAGAACATAAATCAGGGCCCTAAAACATCACCTTGCTGCGTGAGCCTGGGTCTCCTGGTCTGGCAGGTTCTAATCTGGATATCTTATTTTTTTTCAGAATAGAATTGGATATTTATTAGTTGGGTTTTGGAGGGGAAGGAAAAAAGGGAGAAAGTGGCTGAGAGAGAAGAGAGGGAGAGACATGGGAGAGAGAAAGAGAGGGAGAGAGAGAACAGGAAGAACAGGAGAGGGTCCAATCTGGATATCTTTATGGCACATGACGGCTTAAATTCTCAGTCATCTTCACCCTCCACATACTGAAGTCGAAGAGAGGCCAGGACCCTGGTCCTGTGGCCATCGTGTGTGTGTGACATTGTCGCCTTCATTTCCCTTTGGACTTACTCTTGGCGCTTGGCTCACTCGGCCTGGCTGACTAGTTTTGCAGTGAATCCTTCTTCTTTGTTTTAAACTCAGGGGCACCGCACTTCTATGACCAGAAGGTCGCCCTCTCCATTTAGCTTCCCCTTCCATGGTTTACCTGTGGACACGGAACTCCGATTGCTTCGAAACACACGTGGCTGTGTGTATCTTAGGTGGAACACTCCCTCTTCCCCCCATCAGCTAGGGGATACACCAAGGCCCACTTATGAAATTTCCCCTCCCAGCTAGCATTTGCTGCTTCCTTTGTGTGGGAGACTCTGGGCCTCCAGGGAAGCAGAACAGAAAGACAAAGACGTTTGTCCTTGGGCCTCTGCATGGCACCCAGGATGACATCACCCTGCCGTGACCCTGCATATACCTACACCTTTCCTGGTGAAAGAAAAGGTGGTGTTGGGGACTGCAGAGGGACCCTTTCCTCTACATGTAGGTGAGGTAAGGCCCTGGGGCTGATCTCCTTTCTCCCGAACCTGGCAGCATCTAGACATTTTACTACAAAGAAACTGGCTCTATAGCAGCCGGGGCTGGATCGCAGGTCCCTTGGCTTCTGTCTGTCAGGTGCTAGGACCCCAGACAGGAAGCTGGCCTCGGTTAGTCCTCAGTCTTTCATCAGAATTGTGCTAGAATTGGGGCAGAGTGGGGGTGGCAGGGGATGTGGAACAGGCACAGAATGGCCCTGGAGGGCGAGGTGATGGGGAGCAGGCGGATGTGATCCTTCTTAAGATGTCATCGAAAGCTCCTAAAGTAAATTAGGAAGAGCTCTCCGTCATAATTAAGGGGGACACGATTAGGCAGACAAGGAGCCCTTAGCCCTGTGGAGTTAGCCAATGACACCCACTTTGACCGCAGGTTACCTCCCCCAGTCACTACTGTGACAGAGCTTGCCCTGTTGGCGGCTTCTGCCCAGAGCGCTCCTGCTGTGGTCCCAGCCCCTCAGCAAGAGGCCTCTTTAGGGCAGGGTGGGGGCTGGGCACCCAAAGCACCAGCAAAGAAGAGGCAGCTATCTTGTGTCTGGCATCTGAGCGAGATGGAGAGATCCATCAAGTACAATTAGGCGAACAGCTCCTTCCTGTTCTGTTTAGCTGACTAATTCAATAGGAGCTGAAGCAGAGGCCTGGGCAGGGCGAGGCACTCTCAAATCAAATGAAGGCCCGGCTTCTGCAGCCTGCACGCCGGCATTAACATGCTGGTTTCCGCTCAGCCCCAGACTAGGAAGTCAAGCTAGGGCCACTCCCTGCCCCCATCCTCCTTCCTCTGCCATCCTCCCGCTAGAGCTACCAGGGCCATGCTGTACCATCCCCTGCCTCCTCTCCACAAACCCTGCCAGACTTCAGGGACGCTTTCTCCGGGTGGATGGAGACTAATGTAATTGACTGGGCACAGAAAGCACCCTCGTCTCCATCCAGGCCGGCTTTAATACGAGACCACCCACAGCCGAGTTCCCTGTCTCATAGCTGGTCCGTCCTCATATAAGCGCCCTTGCTCTGAGTGAACCGCACTGGTGGGGCATACCGGAGGGGCTCTGGGCATATCTGCCCAGTGCATGGGGCTGGAAGAAGGAAGAATCAGTGGTCTCTCTCGCAGGAAGTTGGGCTCTATGAGTTTCTCAGTAACCTGGAAATTTTCTGTTGTTGTTTGTTTTCTTTTTAAATGTGGCCGTATGTATACATGTGTGTGTGCGCGGGTGGCCCCGGAAGCCGGAGAGGACATCAGATCCCCTGGAGCTAGATCACAGGTAGCTGTGACAGGCTTTGTGTGAGGGCTGGGAACCGAACTCTGACTCTCTGGAAGACCACTAAGCTATCTCTCCAGCCCCTTTTATTGTTAGAGAGTATTTTGTCTCCTTGTGACCTCTTTACCCACGTTTATAACCATTGTGTCTGTGTTCACCCCTTACTCTCGTTTGTCTCCTCCCTTCAACTAGTCCCCTTCCACTTCCGACTTCCACATCTTGTAAAAATGTAGACTTTGTATATGAAAGAAAAGATGACTGAGCCAAACCTTTACCAACCAAAGCTGTGATGACCTTCAGAACCAAGTCCGGAGTAGGAACTCAAATCTTAGACCAGGAGCATGAAGACAGGAGCCGTTAGGAGTTAGTAAGGCTAAGACCCTGCAAAGCTTCTAAACTGACCGATAGATGTGTAGATATTTGAATCAGTGTTTGCCCGGTCCCTTTCCCTCTCCCACGGCTGTCAGAGGCACTTTCTGGAGAGTGTTCTGTGAAGATTCACTACACACACAAGCAGGACCTTACTACCCACAGCCCTTGACCACGCTGCAGATTCGCCTCTTTGCAGGTGTCGGGGTAGTCAGATGCCCTTCTGAGTAGTAGTGGCCTAGTTTCTATACAGCATCATCTATCAGTAGTGGCCTAGTTTCCCCTTGAACACTGAGGCTGTGGCTAACATTGGCCTTGGTAGGCAACACTCTATGACATTTTGCGTGAAAAAAAATGTATAATTATGCCCAATTTTTTTTTTGAGACAAGGTTTTTCTGTGTAACAGTCTGGCGGTCCTGGAAGTCACAGAGATCCATCTACCTCTGCTTCCCAAATACTGGGATTAAAGGCGTGTGCCACCAGCACCGGGCTCAAATACATTTTTGAAATAGCACCTAAAAGTCAGCAAAACAAATTGTGCCAAAGGAACACGAGTAAATTCTGAAAGGGATCTTGTCAACTTGCTATAGAAAATACTTCCACATTTTCCAACAGAGTACACTATTATCAACAAGTTCAGATTTAAAAAAAAAATCTTACCCTATTTTGAATTTAGTCTATTTAGCTCTGAGCATAGTAGAGCACTTTTTGTTTATGTTTTACCCATACTTCTAAGGTGTCTCTTCTTGCAGGTGCAATGGACTCTGGGTCATTTAAGAGACAGGACCCTTGGCTTTATTTGTGTGACAAATGCTTCCCCCAGCGGGCTGTTTGTTTTTACTGTACCTAAGCTTTTAAATGTTTATTTAAACAAATAAGAAAGGTCTCCCCTTTTTTAAAAAATTGTGCTTACTTCTAGTAATTTTATGGTTTTATATTGTATGCTTAAATTGCCTCTATGTCTGGTATTGATTGAGAACAAAAAAGCTTTATTCTATCAAAAGGAACCTTGCTTTTTCATATGTCTGGTCTTTTAATACCACTATTTATTGAATTGTCTATTACTGCCCGGTTGCCACAATGCCGCTGTGTGTATTTCATTCTGAAGCTCCATTTGCAACCTGGTGGTAGACCCTGCCACACCAGTTATTATGCAATATCCAACTACTGTAATCATAGCGACAATATATCTTCTATTATTGTGGCACAAGCCCTTTATTGGCCTTCAATAGCAGCATCCAGCTTTCTTCGTGTCAGCCCTGCGCATCTATTGTCGTTGCTGCTCTGAATGGGAATCTTCATTCCATCATATCTTTATGGAGTCACCGTTTGTGCATTGAAAAGTCCTTTGTCTTGGTGTGTTATTTGTGTTGGTGGCCACTCCATAGAATTTTCCTACTTTTAGCTGATTCTGTTGGACTTACTTGGCAGCCAATCTCACAGCGGCATATGAGGATCCCTGTCTTCCCCTCTTCTCTGCTCCACTCCTTGATCTTAATTAGTTATCTCCAAGACGATATCAGATCACAGTGAGAGTCCTGCTTAGTCTTCCGCCTCTGTGTTCACACAGACCTGTGATCCCGTTGCCTTAGGGTCTGTACTCGCTTACATGTGTCACCCCCCATTCTTCTCACGAAGGTTGCAGGCTATCGAATTATGTCAGGGGTTTTTTGTAGAATTTAAATCTATTAAGATTGTGTCTTCTACTCAGAAATTAGTTTTGATCATCTCTATATTTCTAGGAAGCCACTTTTTTTTAAATCTAACTGCAGCAATGTTTGTGTAATGATGGGGGCACATCCTCAGAAAGGCATCCTTAAGTGGATTTATTATGTGGTCCCCATAAAGTGTGTTTATGTAAGACTAGATGGGTGGGTTAATTATTCAAGGTGGCAATTTGACTACATCAAGAGATGTAGGAAGCATGACGTATAGAAGTCTGCTCCTGGTATCTTTCTGTTTCATAATAAACATTTTGATATATGAGAGTATGCTATAAGTGGCATGCTTTTATAATGTAGATCGTATATATTGCAATAAACCATAGCAGCAGGAAATAGCCTTTAGGAGAGCATGAGACTCTTAATCTCAGGGTCGTGGGTTTGTGTCCCATGTTGGGTGCCAATTTTTAGTAAGAGGCTGCTTGTTTGTAGTAGGAGGCTGCTTGTTTGTTCCTGGCTGCTCAGCCCTGAAATAACCACATAGAAACTGTTTAGTTAAATCATTGCTTGGCCTATTAGCTCTAGTTTCTTATTGGCTAGCTCTCATATCTTAATTTAACACATTTCTATTAATCTGTGTATTGCCACATGGCTATGGCTTACAGGCAAGTTTCCATCCAGTGTCTGTCTCTGGTGGGGCTACATGGCTTCTCCCTGACTCTGCCTACTCTCTCTATCTATCTTTCTGACCTGGCTATTCTCTGTTAAGCTATTGGCCAAAATCAGCTTCTTTATTCATTAACCAATAAAAGCAACACATATATAGAAGGACTTCCCACACCAATAGCCCACACTTCTTTGGAAATAGCATCCAGTGGGAGGACACAGGACCAAGCTTGGCCTGTTCTGGCTCAGACCGTGGGAATGAATCCTTGAACACTGCTCATCTCTCACAAGGATCTGATGCTCACCTACCAGGAAGGATTCCCACAAGACATGGCTTCTTCCTCTGGACACAGTTCCAGAAGCAATTTTGGCCTGGACAAAGGGTTTTCTTGAGTGTATCTGCAATGGTGGCAGGCAGATATTGATATGGCTTTTGGGGGTTTCTGAGACGATGCAAGCAGGGAGGCTGAAAAGGCTCTGATAGTCCTTCCACAGTGTTCTGAAGCTGATTCCCAAGCAATTTAAGATAAACACATCACCTCATCTCAGTGGAGACAGTGCGACTTGGGGTGGCAGGGACGCTTGGTCTCTACTGCTTGTTATGCAGTTTCCTCAAGGGGATAGACATGGGGTATACAGTCATATGGCTGCCCTCACTGATCAAATGGCCTTGTTGGAGATAATAAAACATGGGTAAAGAAGTGGGACTGTAGAGTGCAGGCTGCTCAGGGACTCGTGTGCTTGCATGGGAGGATCCAACCCTCCGAGAAGACCAGCTGGATCAATCCACTTTAACCAACAGCATGCCAGCCACAGGAGTCATCCTGTTCTTCCTGTCCTTCCTAGTGCCACTTCTTAAAAATAAACACTAGAGCAGGTGCCACTGACTTTAATGATACATTTTGTTTAACCTACTATGCCAAATTATCATTTAGATATCACTAAATCAACATAAATCTAGTTGAGGTGTTTGTGTCCTTTCTTAGAAAGCCTTTGTCGTATTGCTATGAAAAGACAATAAGAACATGGCAACTCTTACAAAGGAAAACATTTAATTGGGGCTGGCTTACAGTTCAGAGGTTTAGTCCATTATTGTCACAGTGGGAAGCATGGCACTGTATAGACAGACATGGTGCTGGAGAAGTTGCTGAGATCTGGGTCCATAAGCAGCAGGGGGTGACAGTGGCACACTGGGCAGGCTCGAGCTCCAGAGACCTCAAAGCCACACCATTTCTAGTGACACACTTCCTTCTTCAACAAGGCCACATCTCCTAATAGTGCCGATCCCTATGGACCTGTGGGGCCATTTTTATTCAAACCACCACCGCCTTCAAACCCCTAAATTAGACATAATTTGCACTGCCTGTGTCTGTCCTATTTGGGACCAGCACATCTCAAAAGCATCAACTGAAAGACCCCCAAGGTGGGCTGCCTTTCAGTCTGGGGAGACCCTCCCAAGGAACAGCGAGACCACTCGTGCGGATGCAAACAGCAAGAGGTTTATTCAGATACACAGGTACCTGGGGCGTCTTAGTCGCTTGGAGGACTAGCGCGCCCTCAGGTTGGAGCAGTGGGTTTTTTATAGGGTAGGGAAGCAGAAACGCGGTTACAGAAGCGAGAAGCATAGTTACAGGGTTCTGATTGGGCAATTTAAATAAGGCTCGGGTTCAAACTGAGTACAGTTCTGTGGTTTCCAAGAAATCAGATATGCATGCTGACTCGGCCCATCTAGGGTACAAACTGTTCTTCTGGACCCCAAGTTCCCTGCTGGCAGTCCAGATGGTCGACCATAGATATCTTGTCTGGCTCAACATCCTTGCCCCTAAGTTGACCAACGCCCTTACCTCTAAATTGAACTCCCCTGTCCTAGCTTTCAGTTATGTTGCTCAAAAATTCAAGCCTTGTAATATAGCGTTATTGCTGCTGCTAACTTAATGCTGCTAGGTGGGGGTCTTTCACAACTATAGGTGACCTGTGGTGGCTGTGTTGGACAACATGGCCCTAGAGGTGTGTAATCATGAATACAAGGCCAAGAGGAGAGGCTAAGCAAGAGTGTGGAAATGGGTGTTGACAAGGACAGTCCACTAGTCACAGATATTCAGTACAGGGCTATGTGTACACACACACACACACACACACACACATTACATATAAACTAACACATGTCACATCATATATATGTATATCATGTAAGATTTGTATATACAGAGCAGGCCTGAGGCAACAAACTCCACAAGAGCAGGGCTGAGTCAGTGACCTGGACTGAAGCAGGCCTGGGATGGTGAACTCCATGGGAGCAGGAATGGATCCAGACCAGGGACATTTGCGGAAGCAGGACTGGGCCAGCTACCTATACCAGAGTGGGCCTGAGATGGTGAGCCCCACGGGAATGGGAGCAGATCCAGAACAGGGACATTTGCAGAGGCAAGACAGAGCCAGCAACCTGAGCCAGAGCAGACCTGAGACAGCAAACTCTACAGGAGCAGGTACAGGGGTGCAACCACTGAGAGAGTGGGCCAGAGCCAGAGACCTCTGCAGGTCTGGGCATGAATCTAGGACCTTCAAGGGAGTAGACCTGAGCCAGGACCCCTGCCTGAGTCTGGGACATCCAAGGAACTAGGACTGAGCCTGAGAACTCTGAGAGAGTAGGCAGGAACCAGAGATCTCTGCAGGTCCAGGCATGAGTCTGGGATCTCTGAGGGAGTAGGCCTGAGCCAGGGCCTCTGTGGGTCTGGGAATTGGTCTGGGACCTCCAACGGAGTAGGCAGAAACCAGAAACCTCTGCAGGTCCAAAAGTGAGTCTGAGATCTCTCTGAGGGAGTAGGTCTGAGCCAGGTCCTCTGCCGATCCAGGCGCACCTGAGTCTGGGACCTCCGAACCAAAGCAAGCCCAGGACCAGATGGTTTCAGCTCAGAATTCTACAAGATTTTCAAAGAAGGACTAATACCAATACTCCTCAAATTGTTCCAAATAATAGAAACAGAAGGAACATTGCCAAACTCTTTTTAAGAGGCTACAATTACCCTGATACCCAGACCATATAAGGATATTACTAAGAAAGAGAATTACAGACCATTCTCACTCATGAACATTGATGCAAAAATACTAAATAAAATACTGGCAAATCAAATCCAAGAACACATCAGAAACATCATCCTCCATGATCAAGTTGGCTTCATCCCAGAGATCAGGGATGGTTCAACATACAAAAATCTGTCAACATAATCTACCGTATAAACAAAGTGAAAAATAAAAACCACATGATCATCTCATTAAATGCCAAAAAAGCTTTCAGCAAAATACAACATCCCTTCATGATAAAGGTCTTGGAGAGGGATACAAGGAACATACCTAAACATAATAAAGACAATGTACATCAAGCCAGTAGCCAACATCAAACTAAATGGAGAGAAACTCACAGCAATCCCACTGAAATCAGGAACAAGACAAGGGTGTCCACCCTCTTCCTATATATTCAATATAGTTCACTCTCTCCATATCTACTCAAAAGGAGATCAAGGGGATACAAATCAGAAAAGAAAAAGTCAAACTCTTACTATTTGCTGACAATATAATAGTTTACAAAAGCAACCCCAAAAATTCTACCAAGGAACTCCTATAACTCATAAACCCTTTCAGTAATGTAGCAGGATACAAGATTAACTCAAAAAAAATTAGTAGCCCTCCTTTACACAGATAATAAATGGGCTGAAAAAGAAATTAGAGAAACATCACCCTTCACAATAGCCACAAATAGCGTAAAATATCTTGGAGTAACTCTAACCAAACAAATGGAAAACTTGTATGACAAGAAGTTTAAATCTTTGAAGAAAGAAATTGAAGAAGATGCCAGGTAGATAGACACTTGGGTAGGTAGAATTAACATAGTAAGAATGACAATATTACCAAAAGCAATCAACAGATTCAATGCAATGCCCATCCAATTCCAACAAAATTCTTCACAGACCTCAAAAGAATGGTACTCAACTTTGTATGGAAAAGCAAAACATCCAGGATAGCCAAAATAATTCTGTACGATAAAAAGAACCTCTGGAGGCATCACAATCCCTGACTTCGAACTCTACTACATAGCTACAGTACTGAAAACAGCCTGGTATTGGCATAAAAACAGACAGGAGGACCAATGGAACCCAATTGAAGACCTGGATATTAATCCACACACCTTCGAACACCTGATTTTTGACATAGAAGCAGAAATATCAAATAGAAAAAAGAAAGCATATTTAACAAATGGTGCTGACATAACATATCATGAATATCAGCATGTAGAAAAATGAAAATAGAACCATATCTATCACCATGCACAAAACTCAAGTCCAAATGTATCAAAGACCTCAACATAAAGCCAGCCACACTGAACCTCATACAAGAGAAAGTGGGAAGTACACTTGAATGCATTGGGACAGGAGACCACTTCCTAAATATAACCCCAGTAGCACAGACACTGAGAGAAACAATTAATGAATGTGACCTCTTGAAACTGAAAAGCTTCTGTAAAGCAAAGGACACGGTCAACAAGACAAAACAACAGCCTAGAGAATGGGAAAGATCTTCACTGACCCCACATCCGACAGAGGTCTAATCTCCAAAATATACAAAGAACTCAAGAAATTGGTCATCAAAAGAACTTCAATAAAAAATAAAATTGAAGTACAGACCTAAACAGAGAACTCTCAACAGAGGAATCTAAGACGGCTGAAAGACAATTAAGGAAATATTCGACATCCTTAGCCATCAGAGAAATGCAAATCAAAACAACTCTGAGATTTCATCTTATACCTATAAGAATGGCCAAGATCAAAAACACTGATGACATCTTATGCTGGAGAGGTTGTGGGATAAAGGGAACACTCCTGCATTGCTGGTGGGAGTGCAAGCTGGTACTGCCCCTTTGGATATCAGTATGGCAATTTCTCAGAAAATTAGGAAACAACCTTCTTCAAGACCCAGCAATACCACTTTTGGGTATATATCCAAAGAATGCTCAATTGTGCCATAAGGACATGTGCTCGACTATGTTCATAGCAGCATTGTTTGTCATAGCCCAAACCTAGAAACAACCTAAATGCCCCTTGACTGAAGAATGGATAATGAAAATGTGGTACATTTACACAATGGAGTACTACACAGAAAAAAAAATGACATCTTGAAATTTGCAAACAAATGGATGGAGCTAGAAAACATCATACTGAGTGAGGTAACCCAGATCCAGAAAGACAATTATCATATGTACTCACTCATAAGTGGTTTTTAAACATAAAACAAAGAGAAACATCCTACAAATCAGAATCCCAGAGAACCTAGAAACAACGAGACTAAGAGTGGTGTGGGAGAATTGTCTATATTCTGTCAATCATGTTTTAAATAAACACTGATTGGCCAGGCAGGAAGTATAGGTGGGACAACCAGACAGGAAGTAAAGGTGGTGCAATGAGAACAGGAGAATGCTGGGAAAGAGGAAGCCCATTCCTCCCCATGTCCTGCCCAGATCACCAAAGAAGCAGGATGTGACCTGTCCTGCTGAAAAAGGTATTGAGCCATGTGGCTAACATAGATAAGAACAATGGGTTACTATAAGCTACAAGAGTGAATAAGAAGCCTGAGCTAATGGGCCAATAAGTTTACAACCTAATGTAGACTCTCTGTGTGATTTTCTTTGGGGGCTTACCGGCTGTGGGAACTGGGCAGGACATAAACCCCCAAAAGCTGTCCCTCATGTTACATAAGAGATATTTACTTAGAACTAAGCTACATGGGAAGTAGTAAAAGACAAGATCTCCTGAGTAAATTGGGAGCATGGGGACCATGGGAGAGAGTTGGAGGGGAGGGGAGAGGCAGGAAGGGAAGCAGAGAAAAATGTAGAGTTCAATAAAAATCAATTTAAAAAGATTTGCATATAGAAACCAAATATATATATTTTCCATAAACACACCAAATATCTATATAATGCAATACATGGACATACATCACATACATATACACAATTTATGCACACTGTATAACCTAAGATACGACAGCAAGACTTGCATACAATAACTCAAAGCACACACACACACAGGTGGGAGAGCACCAGTCAACACTGGGCCAGGACTCGGGGCCTCAGGATTCTTCTGGAATATGTGCAAGGCCAGAGAGAATGAACACTGAGCTTAGAAAAATCACACAAACACCACGATGACACCCTATAGGCAGACCTGGGCTTTAGTTTCTTCTGTAAACTTGGCTGGGTCTGCCCTTTCCCTTCAAGGAACCTCAGGCTGAATGGTTTGGAGAGGTGGGTGATATTTCTTGACTTCCCTTTCCAGGGTAAGCAGAGAAGAGACCACCTCCTCATAGTCGTAGCCCACATAGCTCTGCTCCAGTGTCCCTGCCCTTTTGGAGGAGGAATGTGCATTTCCAGAAAGCATGGGTTCTGTAGGTGGCACCTGTATATGCTTGAGCCTTGAGCCATTTCCGCTCAATCAGGGCCTGGCTGTAAACCTCAGTTCCATATCTGATCCAGGTCATTGCTTGGCAGAGCTCCTGCCCTCTGTAGTGACCAGAACCAGTGACAAAAGATACTGTGTCCTGAGAACAGGGCTGGCCTCTCAAGTGCCCCATGCTGCTCTGGAAGGGACTTCCATGTAGGGATTGTCACATGGAATCGCCACACACACATTCACATCTATGACCCCTTCCACATGTACAAACCACACATATTCATGGCCATCTTTCACATACACCACGCACAAATATTAACCAACCTACACATACACGTACAACTCATGGCCCATCCCAAAACATATTACAATCACTACACACATATGTCTCCAATGTACACACACACATACACACAGCACCTCCTATATGCACATATACCATAGATTCATAGACAAACACACAAACAACTCACCACACACATCACACATGTACATCATTAATGCCTGCATATACCATACAGAAATATGCACACACTGCACAAATATATACATCCACTTCACACTCTATAACATACTCACACACATATACATACTTTACATACTACACACACAACATACATACACAACCCACTTTTCACAGTACATACTCATAGCTACAGAGCACACATATTGCACATAAACATGTACTCTAACCTTCACATGCATATATAAGCACACAAATGCATACACCATATTAATACACTGACATACACAGCACACATAACCCATACCGAATGCATATGGAAACATATATTCTATTCCAAACTACACATGCAGCATATCAAACCCTACATACACACACACTATATCACATACACACATACAATAAACATATACACACCACAAATGTATAATATATCACACCACAAACTTATGCATGCTAATGTACTGTATGCAACATGGTCATAGTCTACATCCACAAAGATTTTGTTACTGGCTAAGGAAGGAGGAAGGTCTTAGCTGGGGAAGGGCAGGGCCAGATGGGGGCAGGGGAGGAGAGCTGCTCTCCCCTGGGTGCTCGGGTGAGAGGCTGCAGGCAGCAGCAGGCAAATTATTCAAGGAATTAGATAGATGTGGGTCCAATGGAGGCACTTCGGTGCCTGTTATGGTTTAGATATGAAGTGTCCCCCAAAGACTCATGTTGAAAGCTTGGCTCCCAATGCAGCAGTGTTCAGAAGTGATTAGACCATAAGGGCTGTGATCTCATCAGTCTATTGATGGCTTCATAATTGAGTGAACTATTAGGAAGTGGGAGAGCTCACAGAAGGCGGGGCCAAGTTGGAGGAAGTAGGTCACGGGGACATGCCCCTGTGGTATGTGTTTTGTCCCTAGCCTGTCTTTCCCTCTTTCTCTCCCCCTATCTCTCTACCTTCCTCTCCTTCTTCCTCCTTTCTTCCCTCTCTATCTCTCCTTCCCTCCTCCCCTCATTTAACTTCCCTCCCCCTCCCCATCCTCTCCACCACATAATTTCATCCAGTTTGGCCTCATCTCAAGCCCAGAACGACAGGGCTAAAACTAAGCGCAAACCCAAACCTCTGTGACTGTAAGCCCAAAATAAACTTTCTTTCCTTTAAGGTGTTTTCCTCACGCATTTTATGGCAATGACCAGAGTCTTACTAGCTGAGCGCTTGTGGGTTGGCGATGTAGGTCACTGGTGGCCTTCATCCTTTCTCAGGCTGCACCAAACAGGGTCTCACTGTTATATCTAACCAGGATTGGGGTGAACAGAGGCTGCCACATGAAGCTGGCTTCCTGGGGCTCAGGATCACATGGGAGAGTCCCCAAGCCTGCCCTTGACAGCTAGAATCATTCCTGAGGACTATTCTTGTCCTGTTCCAGTCCAAACTCTGACACTGTGTCCTCCTGTGGCTCTGCCTTCTAGTTGGGCCTTCGAGCTGGATTGCATGAGAGCCCTGAGCCTGATCTTTACTCTCATGAGCTGAGGATGTGAGAATTGTGCACCCCAACAGGGGCAGCCTGCAATTGACCCTAGACCCTACCCACTGTGAGCCTGGGCTCTACAGGCTGATGGGTGGGGGAGGGCCACTTATCCACGCAGGGGTCCAACCTCCTTCCCAATTGCCCTGGGTCAACTCTAAGCAAGATGAAATGCCCCTGGGATTTCCTGACAGCATTTGCCCTAGAGCAGAGCAGAGTGAAGCCCAGTGCAATCAAACAGGCCATCCGTCATAGAGCCCTGCCCCCACCACCCTCTCCCTTCTGGCAGCGCATGCCTGTGTGAGCCCTGGTATCTCTACACCTCAGGCAGTCTCTGACACTTGTACCTCTGCCAGCTCAGGATCATACTGGAAGAACAGAGGCTTGAGAAGGGAATAGTCACTGTCCTGTGGTCACAAACGGTGTATCTGGAGCCATGAGTAGAAAAGGACCCTCCCTGATATGAGACAAAATACAGGCTTCTCCCAGGTCCTCAGAGCCTATAGTTACCGCCCGGCAAACCTTTTCTAGAAGGTGACTGGGACTCTCTGGACCAACATTTGCAACCTAAATTCAGAGAAGAGAGCACAAGCCAGGAGCTGGGGATACTTGTGCCTGGGCCAGAGGGGTTCTCAGTCATTTTCCAGACACAGGAATCAGGTTTGGTTAGCTTGCAAAACCAAGCAGAAGCTATCAGGATGCTCCTGGAGTGCAAGAGAGAAGGGTTGTGCATGGCACCCTCATTCCTGAGCCATGCGCAGATCTATCTGGCCCTGGCAGCACCTGAGGTGCCCAGTATGAGTGTAGCAGAGACCCCGGAAAGGCTAAGGCTGACTAGTCACCTGAGAGGGAGCTGAGTTGTGCAGGGGTGCACATCTGCTCAGCAGAGGTTGATGCTCTCGCTGCCCCGCAGCTCTGCAGCCCCGCAGCCCCACAGTCCCCGCTGCCCCACAGCTTTCAAGGACAACCAGTGTTAAACAACAGGACCATGAACACATTCCTGTGAGTATAATAAGGTCACTTTTACCAGGCTGCCCGTGAGGCTCAGCTGAGGATGGGGTCTACAATATTGATTAACTTTCACTTTGGAGACACAATGTGGGCAGATGAGAAATTCCCTGTGGCTTGATGGTCAGGGTCTCTGTTCCCACATACATCAAGGAAGAGAGGAGGATTCCCCCACCTCCCAGTGGTCTCCATGTTGGCAGCCCTATGAAGGGACAATTGGCAGGACTTGTGACTCACTGTGACTACTTGCTCCTGAGGCAGTGGGAAAGTAATGTAAAAAGAAATCCAGGCAAGGATGGATCAAGGTTAATGCAGTTCTCTTAGTGTCCCGCTCTGCTGGGAGCGGAACCCTACTCATGATTCAGCTGCCAGCTCTTCAGGCTCCTAGAAGGTAAGACTGATGCAGCAGAAATGTGTTCCAGAGACACAAAGCATACTGGGGGAATTCTGCAGGTGAGACACAGTGACTGCGTCAACCAGGAGAAGGGGTGATCCTGTTCCTGGGGTGTCCGAGAAAGGCCAGGTCAGCAGCTGATGATAAGACTGTGTTAAACCAGGTGGTGGTGGCACACGCCTTTAATCCCAGCATTTGGGAGGTAGAGGCAGGCGGATCTCTGTGAGTTTGAGGCCAGCCTGATTTACAAGAGCTAGTTCTAGGACAGGCTTCAAAGCCACAGAGAAAGCCAGTCTCAAAAAAAAAACAAAACCAAAGTAACAACAACAACAACACTCTGTGTCTTAGTCAGTGTCTTATTGCTGTGAAAAGATGCTATGATCATGGCAACTGTCATAAAAGAAAGCATCTAACTGGGACTTGCCTACATTCAGAGGTTTAGTCCATTATTATGGCAGGAAGTGTAGTGGCATGCAGGCAGATGTGGTGCTGGAGAAGTAGCTGGGAGTTCTACATCTGGATCAGCAGGCAGCAGGAAAAGTGAGAGACACTGGGATTGGCTTGAGCATTTTAAACACCAAAGTCCACCCCCAGTGACACACTCCCTCCAACAAAGCCACACCTCCTAATCCCTGTCAAGTAGCGCTACTCCCTAATGACCAAGCACTCAAATCTGGGAGCCGCTGGGGGCCACTCCCATTCAAACAACCACAGGCTGGGGGTCATGGTTCACTCTGTTATTCTGCTTTGCCATCTTGGACATGACATCATTCTTTCACCCCAGTGTCCAGCATCCAAGCGTATTTGTCTAAGTAACACATGTGGTGAGAAACAGTATGATTTCCACTCTTGCTCTGTGTGCTGAAGGGTTGATCATGAGCCTGTAGCACAGACGGAGGGATCAAATTCTTAAGAGGTGGGGCCTACTGGGAGGGAGTTGGGCCATTTGGGGGTCACTTCCTACCACCGTGGAATGCACAGGCTTCCTCCACTACGTTCTGCAGTGCATGCAATTCACTATAGTCAAGCAACCACGGACTAAGCCACCTGAAGCTGTGAGCCAGAGTAAACCTTTCTTCCCTAAAGAGAAGCTGTCTCCCGCAGCAATGGGAAGCTGATCAGTAGTGGTACTTCATAGATGCTCTGGTTACCAAGAAGTCCCAGGGATGTCCAGGTGCTCAGCTCTGTTCCTCAGAAGACTCCAAGAGGCATTCTGGTGACCCCTTTTAGGGTCAGATTCTTTGGAGGAAAATTCTACTTCCTGAACATGGAACCAGGGAACCAGATTGGTTCATAGTTGGGAAAGAATGAAAGGTGGTTTGGAAGCCACTTGAGCAGCGGGTCTGTAGGATGTGGCCTTGTTCCCTGTTCTCACAGAGCCTTTGCTGTGTGGGACAGAGCACTGCCAGGGGGAGGGGAGGGCAAAATCTAGTCTCTAGGACCATCTTTCACCTGGCACCCATGTGGTGGGTGCTCACCTGGGATTATATCATAGACTGAGTGCAAAATGCCCCCACAGGCTCATGTTTAAGCACTTGGCCCCCAATAGCGAAGCAGTTTGGGGCAATACTGGGACCTTTAGGGAGTAGGGCTTAGCTAGAGGAAGTAAGTCACTAGGGGACACATAGGCTAGTCCAGCTTCTGGGACCAATCTCTCCACGTTTTGATCTCCCAAGATCAGTGCCGCGAGCTCCTGCCATGAATGGAGCTCCAGCCTCTGTGCCTCCCCGGCCACGAAACTGCAAGCCAAAGAGAGTCCTTCCTCCCTCGAGATGCTCCGTATTGGGTATCTTGTCACAGTTACAAAACATTAACTACTGCAGAAAATTGGTACTAAGATGTGGAGTCATTTTATTCCCATCAGAAACCCGACCGTATGCTTTTAAACTGTTGGATATCATTTTCAGAAGAGTCTGGGAGGATGGTGTAGCCAAAGCTTGATGGGCCATTCTAGCAGAAGTAAACAAGACCAGAATACAAACAAAACTGCAGACAGTGAAGGCAGCTTTCAGAGAGGGGACAAGGGCACCAGAGAAATTAGGATAGATTCTATTAATACTATACGCTTGTGTCTGTCATGTCCTGAAATTTTGAGCAAGGCTTAAACTAAACAAAATAATACAGATTTGCCCCGCAGAAGAAATTTCAAGAGATCATACCATTCAGGGAGTGGTATGGTTATTGCTCACTGCTTTTTACTAAGAGGTGGAGTAAGGTGGAACAAAACACAGAATGAGAAAACTATGAAATGTACAGTTTGGTGGGGAAAGAGGCATGGCTGCCGTGAAGGCTGCGGACAGAGTGGGTGTAGCTAATGTGATTATCATCTCTAAAGAGAAACCCACACTTAGCAGTATGACTTGAGGACAAGACTCACCTGTCAAAGGCTACAAGGTGTAAAACTGAGAATCCACTCAAAAACATCCATTTGTCAGAAATTCCTGAAAAGATAAAGCTTCCTCAGTGCCCTCCGGGAAAATAGGCGCCTACGAAGGTGTTTTTCCAGGTTAGTCTGGAAGGTGGATAGAGGCTGCTACGGCCGTGGCCCAGGGGATCCAGGCTATATCTTGAGCTGGCAGCAGGATGTGTAGCCATAATCCACGCAGTGCTGATTTTACATACGTGAGTTACAGGGCCACACAGGCTTATACCAGGATTTCAAGATAGGTTCAAGGTTTCTCTAAGGCCAGATAATGTGTGACGGTATTGGGTTTCCTTCAAGTAAATTCTGAAAGGCCGTAGCATGAAACCAAAGTTAAAGGTGAGATTCCAGGATATTGGCACTACCAGGAAGATGCCAAGGGAGACTGCATGCACCAAGAGGAGCCAAAACAAGAGCGAGGCCATGTACAAGCAGGTTCCAGTATGGAAGGGACATGACTAGCCACACCCACCGGAACCCAGATGATGTTACCAACAAGCCCCTGATGCTGGACATAGAGCAACAGGGTTTGGGTGTTTGCTCTGCTGGGTCTCGGTCTTTATTGGATGCAGTCTTTCCTTGCTACTTCACCATTCCTTTCTTTGGGTGGTGTAGGAGGTTCTTCTGTTCATGTGTTGCTTTCATTGGCTAATGAATAAAGAAACTGCTTTGGACCTGATAGGACAGAACTTAGGTAGGTGGAGAAGACAGAACTGTGTTGTTATTTTAGATGTAAGCTAGCTGGGTGGGCTGGACAAACAAAGGGCCATCCTCCTCATGCAACATTTGGGGACAGGAGAATGTTTATTCTGTGCTACTGTACATTGAAAGCACATAGTTGGTTTTTTATGAGTGTTTATAAGTTAAGTGTCTGAGTCTTGGAAGAGACTTGGAACTTTGGACTTTTTAGCATTATTGAGACTAAGGGGACTTTTGAAGTTGAATTGAGTGGGTTTTGCATTATGAAAATAGCCATAAGCATGTGGGACCAATGGCTGGCTGAGGGTTACTATTTGGATATTAGTCCCCATAGGATTATGTGTTTACACACCTGGTCTCCAGCTGGTGAAGCTGTTTGGGGGTAGCTATATAACTTACAGAATGGTAAGGCCTACCTAGAGGAGACAAGTCCTTGTTAGTGGTGGGTTCTTGGAGCTTTATACCCCAGTCCCACTTCCAGACCCAATGCCTTTGCTTTAAAACAAGTTGTTTGGTCAAAAGTCACACCTCTATATCCAAAGAGTCTGGAATGTAATATTAAGCTGGGGGCATCACCCCAGTCCTCCAACACCCCTATATCCAAGAAGCCTGGGATGATTGGAAGCCCCTGGCTTGGCAGTTGCCCTGGCTTGGACTCCAACTCCCAGCCTGCTAAGTGGTAACCCCTCCCCCGGGGAGGGTCAGGACCACTCCCTCAGGCTATTTAGACTTGCACTGGAAAAAAGAACACATGGTTTTGGGGTTTGTGTGGATTCCCCCTTTGTCTCTCTCTCCCTTGCCATGTTCTCCCTGCCACCCTAAAGTGCAACATTTATTAAACACGGGCATTTTAATTTGGCTTTATCTGGTCTGATTGGATTTCTTTGTGCTGGCAGAGCAGCTCATCTTAGGGAATATTCCTAACACACGTCGTTCTCCCTTAAGTCGCTTCTTGTCAGTTATTTGGTCACAGTGCTGAGATAAGTAATTAACAACCAAGCACGTCTCATGGGTAAGGAGCAACAGTAACGATCATCTGCTCTGAACTTCTAACATGCCGCTCCAAACTGAACCTCACATTTCAAGAGTTCTGTGGTTGACCTTGAGCATGGCCATCCTTAACTTTTATTTTCTTGCTCTGTCTGTTCTCTCATGAGGAGTCCGGGACACAGGCAAGTGGAGTTAATGTCACTGTTTTACAAAGCCCAGGCTGTGTGTAAGCTACAAGGCCTTAGGGAGCAGTCACAATCCCTATGCAGTGTGGAGAAATAACCGGCTCTGGGTCAGCAATCAGGGGTGATGGGCACAGAAAGAAGAGCACCAGGGCACCTGAGGTTTCAGGACAGAGTTCCCACCTGTTTCAGTATCATTTTAAAAATCCAGAATGGCATTGGACTCCACTTCCGCTTTTATTTCTTTTAAGATTATTCATTAATTTAAATATTTAAACATATTTTTTTTGTTCACATAATGAACACTTGTCTCCAAATACAACTTTTTACTAAATCTTTTATACAAGTTTGGCTGTATTTTCCTGTATTTCAGAGAACATTTATAAATTTCCAAGAATACTTTTATGTAAGTAATTCTTTACATTTTTTAAAAACATTTTATTTTATGAGAGTTCGCCTGCATGTAAGTCTGTGCGCTGTGTGTGTCTGGAACCCAAAGAGACCAGAAGAGGGCACTGGATCCCCTGGAACTTGAACTACTGATGTGTGGGAACAGCCACGCGAGTGCTGGGAACTGAATGCAGGTCCCCTTCAGGAGCCACCAATGCTCTCAATTGTCCTCCCAGCCCTGTTAGTCCCTCTCTACAGTTGATTCCCGGCTACTGCTCTGTGGATGGAGAAGACACTTGCCATGAGACTTCCGAAATTTCCTTTCCCCCCCCCGTCCTTGTTTGCTGTTATCTGAGTGACAAATGTACACAAACACAGCCAGTGAGTTTAATTGGCGAATATAGCTACCGCATCCCCTTCTATCTCCCCTTAGCTCTGTCTGCCCTGTATTCTGCTGTAGCCCTGTGCCAGCTTTCTTACGGCTTTGCTCTAAGATTTTTCTGGGTGGATTTTTTTTTTATCCTATGATCTGGGTCTGTGTGCTTCATTTTTTTCCGGAGGACTCAAATTTTGTTCTGTGACAGGAACACTGACTGAGCAAAGAGCTGAAGCGTGATCACTCATGTTCACCTGACATGCACATTTGTGTGCACACCCATACGTATTAACCTATACATACTCACACAAACGTGCATTTGTCCACACAGCGCACAAACTTAGCCATACATTTGCTTGTGCACGCACTCACATAGACTCGAAACAGTTTTACTTAGTAGGTTTCCTGTGATAACAGATCCAGCTCCTAATTTAAGCATTAGGTGTCCGGGAGGAGATGATACACAGGACCTTGGCTAGCGGCTGCGTTCCAGCCCCTTCTTTGAGGGCCTTGGCTTTCCCTCACTAAAGCAGGCCTACCTGAGGGCATTTCCTGCTGAGTAGCTTCTTCTGGCAGCCCTGAGGGAAGCGCTCCCAGGGCTTTGTTGGCGGATGTTAACTGCCTGGGGGAGGGCGGTAAGAACAATAGTCCTTGCTTGTGCTCTCTCTCCTTCTGCTCCTGATTTGGACCTTGAGATTTCAGTCCTGTGCTCCAATTTGGGTCTCTGTCTCTGTCTCCTTTCATCACTTGCTGAAGGTTAATATTCAGGAGGATGCCTATATGTTTTTCTTTGGGTTCTCCTTATTTAGCTTCTCTAGGATCACTAATTATAAGCTCAATGTCCTTGGTTTATGGCTAGAAACCAAAGCATGGAACTCAGGACCGCGAGGGGTGCACCCACACACTGAGACAATGGGGATGTTCTATCGGGAACTCACCAAGGCCAGCTGGCCTGGGTCTGGAAAAGCCTGGGATAAAACCGGACTCTCTGAACATAGCGGACAATGAGGACTACTGAGAACTCAAGAACAATGGCAATGGGTTTCTGATCCTACTGCACGCACTGGCTTTGTAGGAGCCTAGGCAGTTTGGATGCTCAACTTACTAGACCTGGATGGAGGTGGGGGTTCCTTGGACTTCCCACAGGACAGGGAACCCTGATTGCTTTTCGGGCTGGGGGGAGACTTAATTGGGGGAGGGGGAGGGAAATGGGAGGCGGTGGCGGGGAAGAGACAGAAATCTTTAATAAATAAATAAATTAAAAACAAAACAAAACAAAAAAAAAGAACAATAGTCCTTGGGTTCCACAGAGAAGAGGTCAGACCTTTGGGGCAAATGAAAGTCTAGGGCTCCTAGCTCAGCCACACAGCCAGGACACCAGGTCCTGTCTCCCAGGTGTCAAATGGGCAGTTTCATTCGATAAAAACGGAATAGTCAGCACTATGACATCATAGTTCCTGGAAACTCAATTGTGGCCATAACTCTAGATGCTCATTATGTCCAGGGGTTTAATTTTTAAAAATACATGTTCTTTCTGTGCCCTGTGCTTCATTTGGTTACCTCTAGGGGGTGGCCGTCCTGGGTCAGCCCTACCTGAGTCTCAGCAGCCCCTCCCCCACATCACTGTGGTCCCACAAGTAATTAAGCGTGTTAAGGGGGAGGGGGGGAGCTTCAGTATCAGTAATTCAATCTCCCTGTTTACTGATCTCTGCCATTAGCAGAGTTGAAAGCAAAATGTTTTAATTAAAAAGATTGGCAATAAGTTGGTGTAATGCCATAATTTGCACAGGACCCCTTCTAGAAAATGACTGCGCCCTGTCTTGGTTGCTATGACAACTAATGGAGGGTGATTGTTCTTGCGTGAGAAGCAGCGCAGAGAGAGGACAGGGAGTAAGAAGAGGGGCTCTACAGGGGACAAAACCAAGAAGTGGGGAGGCCAGGTCTCTGGTAAGCTCCAGAAGGGTCTTTTCCTGCAAAGGAGAGAGAAAAAGCATTTCAGGGTCATTCTGTGGCTTGAAGAGTCCACCCCCCAGTCACAGCCCCCCTGCCAGGTGACCATTGTCTTGCTAAGGCTGCTTTAGGTAGTCCGTTCAGTCAGCCTGCAGAGGGTTGAAAGCCAGCAGCCAGCACATCTGAATGTTCACGGGAGGAAAGCTATGCAGGTCTCAGGTAAGCCTTGCCTGCACAGAGATGGCCTGTTTTGCAGGCAAAAGGCCATGGGATCCGTTACTTTACTCAGTGGTTGGCGAAAGACTGGCGAGGAGCAGATGGGGAGCCATACATACCCATAGTCTCTTTCAAACGGCCCAAAGACTGGACGGTGAAGACCATGCTGGCTGTAAGGACCCTCAGGACCAGTGTTGACTCTGCTCTGGCCACATGGTCGGGGCACTGTAGAAGTATGCCTTTTATGGTAGAAGAAAGAAGCAGTCTGGTATAAATGGGCCAGGAGCTCCTGGGTCTTTGTGTCCTTATCTGTGAAATGGGATTATAAATGTCGTTCTCTAGAAGTTACCCAAAGAAGTAATAGAGATCCCTGGCTAGGCTACCTGTTCTGCAGCTCTGTCACTGGCAGATACTGAGGAAATATAGGGAGCACTGCCAGCTCCCAGCCAGCCAGCCTAGCACACTGCTTGCCACAGGGTAAGCACAGTGGCCCCACAAGAATAAGAGGCTTGTCAGAAGAAAATGCAGCGGTCACACCAGGAAGAGAGCGGGACTGCAAGCACTCAACAGGGCAAAACCAGACCACCAGAATGACACAGGGTGTGGCCATGAATTTTAACACAGCAATCCAGTGCCCACCGTCGTCATGGCTACCAGACCAGGCAGACCTTCTGAGACACAGTTCCACCTGCCGTAGGGACTTGGGAAGCTCACTACACCTCTGCTCACCCCAGCAGAGCAAAGCCCACCACTCTTGCCTTGGTCCAGGCCAGACCATCTCCTCCAACTGCAGCAAAGACGAAGAGGCCATGATACAAGTACCACTCCCTGGCACCCCTTCATACTTAGAGAGACTCATTAGCTGGAAGATTCCGGATGAGGTGACCAAGTGTGGGGTCTGACAATAAGAGGAGACACATGATAGCAGGGGTACTGGGGGGCATTCACTCTGGTCTACTAGGGAAGTCCCCAGCGGTGGCATCCACCATCCTACCAGCTCCACTATATCAGTACCAGACAGCAGGGACCCACCAAGTGCTGCTCAAAAGCATCCCTTCCCTTTCTGGATACACCGGGCAGAGTGGGGGCAGGGCATGCTGGCTGGTGAGAGAATGGCTCTCTGGAGCTGGTAGGTCATGAAGCCCTGCTTGGCGCCTGAGGGCTTGTCTGACCGAGCTGAGCCTGCTCCTTATCAGCAGCTGGGAGGGTGATCGATCATGCTCTGCCATGCTGGTGTGGAAGGACAATAAAACAGATATTGACCACGATCCTAATCTCGTGTGCATGCGCCTCTGAGGCCCACAGAGTGCAGCGGCCTGAATTATGGGACCAGATACACGTGGAGGCAAGCCCCCCTCTGAACAGGAGTAAGATAAGAAAATGCCAAATGCGTGGTGGATTTGATTTAGTGTAACCGGCATTCTGAACAGCCCCCATTTACAAGTGCAGTGGGGTACAGAGATGGAGGGGATAGAGCTGAGCAGCATCTGGTCTGATGGACATGCACAGACTCCACTCGGTAGCAGTCAGACTGAGCAGGGGGACGTGTGTGTGTCCTTGGTTCCTCTGGCAGAGGACAGGAAGGGCAGTATGCATAGCTGTCTACAGAAAGCATGGGGCCAGGGCAGCAAGTAGCTGATCCAGGTCTGTAATCCAGTGCTACAGCAGATGGGTCCTTGGGGAGGAGAATTCCTTACCCGCCCCTCTGTATTTCATCCCCGCCCCACCCCACCCATCACCTTGATTAGGAGTCAGTGAGTCCTGACCCTGTCCCCAGCTCACTCCTCTGCTCTGATGGTCCCTGCATCGGTCAGTGCTACATTTGATTGGTGACCCTGCCTCCCTCCCCGGCTCCATCCTCCACTGGGCTGTCTCACGTGACACCTGCACCCTACATAGCGGCAGAACTTCTACAGCTCTTGACGCTCATAAGCCAGAGCTCCTCCACGCATGTGTTGCACTTGTGGCTCAGACACAAACCTCTCTCAGGGCCTCCTATCCGTGTGTCCTCGCCCTCACAAGCGCTCTAAGGGTGCCCTGTCGCTCACCCTCTGCATTCTTTCCCCGGTACCTCCCTCAGCTGGACACCTTCTTCCTTGGGTTTCTCAGCACCGTTCCTTAGCTGCCACCCTTGTGGGCCCTCTTTCGCCATTGAGTCTGAGAGCCTCTTCCCCTCCTGCAGCTGCTGAATCTTTTGGAAAAGGTGTCTGGCCCATTTGCTACCATCAGGCCAACTCCAGTCCCCTCACTCCAGCCCCCGCCAGTCCCTGCTCACTGACCCCTGCCTGTGCTCACTCCCATCTCCTGCAACAGGTGCCCTTGGTGCTCTCCGTGTCTGGTTTACCACAGCCATGGAGTCCAAGCTGGGCTTTGGCAAACTGTGTCTGCTGGGTCCTTCATCCCACATCCCTGCACCACCTCTCCCTCTCAGATGTTTTTTGTTTTGTTTTGTTTTTATTTATTATGTATACAGTGCTCTGCCTGCCTGCATGCCTGCATTCCAGAAGCGTGCACCAAGATCTCATTACAGATGGGTCTGAACTATCATGTGATTGCTGGGAATTGAATTCAGGACCTCTGGAAGAGCAGTCAGTGCTCTTAACCTCTGAACCACCTCTCCAGCTCCTCAGATGTTTCTTTAGGGGCCTTTTCTTCTGAGGTCAGAGCCCCTCTTACGGAGAGGATCCTTTTCTGTGAGAGCCCTACCATCGTAAAGTCTCCTACCTAGATAACCCTGTTTATCCTCTCTCTACTCCAGCAGGCCAGCACCCTGCTCAGTCACTATTATACAGCCATTGCCCAGAGCAGGGCCTCAAGGGTATTCAATGTGCAGATGTCTCTACTAAATGACTAACTTTCTCTGCCTTAGTTGTTCTCATCTGTGAAATGGAGGTAGGTGGCTAATCACGGTTGTCAACTTGACACACCTGGGAAGAGGGAGGAGCTTCAGTTGAGAAACTTTCTCCATCGGATTGGCTGATGGCCCATATGTGGGGCATTTTCTTGTTGCTTACTGATGTAGCAGGGGCTAGCCCACTGTGGGTGGTACCAGCCCTAAGCAGGTAGGTGTTAGCTGTTCAAGGAATTCGCTGAGCAAGCTAAGGGAGGCAAGCCAGTAAGCAGTGTTCCTCTAGGGTTTCTCAAGCTATAATCTTGAGTTCCTGCCTTGGCCTCCTTTGATGACTAGAGCTTATGAGGCAGATAAACCCCTTCCTCCTGCAAGTAACCTTTTGTCGGTGTTTGGCCATAGCAATAGAAGTCTGACTTGAACGGTGCTCACTTACACGGTTGCTGTAAAGACTGAGCGAAGCAATGAATGTGTGTCTTTAAGAGAGTATTCGTTTGACACGAGTCTTATTGCTATCATTAGCACTGAGCCACTTTATCTGTATAGGGCGATGTGGTCAGAGAGGGAAGGTGGTATAGGATCCAACACCATGAAGACTCAACCCCACTTGGACCAGAACGTGACTTGATCAGGGTCCCCTTTCCCTGTGTTTCTCAAAAACCTTCCAGCCATTCCTACCCAAGCAGTGCCTATGCTCACCCGGTATCATCACTCTTGGCTGAGGCTTAGTCTAGCAAAGGACTAGGTGAGGCAACGGGGTAGCCCGGTCTAGGCCTTGGGGATTCCCATTTACCCGCAAGTCACACATACCAGCCTGGCTTCTCATAAGCCAGGTCCTGATTTAATTTGGCTCTGGCCTCCCGGCACTGATCTCCCAAATCCTAGGGCCTGTCTCTGTGGAGGGTAATTGGAGGAAGTAATTCTATTTAAGGAGCGATTGCTCCAAGAGCATGATGGTGTGCTGGAGGCTAATGCATCCAGCGCGCTTGCATACCAAGGACACATTACAGCCAAACACAGGGTGTTCTTCAGAAAGGTCTCATTACCCATCAAGACTCTGCCCTCCTGGAGCTATTAGCAGTCAGACTGAGAATATGAGCCGTGGGGGGTGGGGTGCAGGATGGCTCTCTGTCCACTTGGTTCCTTCCAGGCCATGGGCATGCTGGAGCCTGGGGAAGCATTTTCCACACTACGCCATCTTGGCCTGATTTTAGTGTGCTCCGATGGACACTGAGAACAGCACAAGTTATTCCAGGGGCCTGGGCCAAGGAAACGTACACCTTATTCACAGTCGGAAACTTCAGGGTCTCACCCTTAGCGCCCGCTACTCTGTGGGATCCCTTCCCTAGGTCTGGAATAGGCAATAGCCACTTGGGCTCTAGAGAGGCTCCCCCGGCATGCTAACACCTTAAGCCTGGGCCATAGAAGGTTCTGCTCCTTTTGACTGCTCCACATCTAGCATGGGAGTTTCTCCGGGGCTGAAGAATAAAAAATAAGAAGGATAAAGAACAAGTCAGACTGTGGCCCCTGCCACCCACGGCTCACACCCGAGACTGCACCTGTGCCACCGGCTCCACATTCTCCTCTACCCATCTGTCTGGTGACTGTCGAGGGCACTACTCTGGGCTCTCTGCATCTGTTGAGCTGCCATAACGAGCTACCACAGCTGGGGGGGTCAACAGCAAGTTCATCTCACTGGTCTCAGACTGGAAGTCGGAACTGTGATGTTCCGGTGAGGGTACTTTCTGATTGTTAGAGAAGTTGTCTTCTGTGGTATCCTCACACGGTAGGCGAACAGTCTGCCTTATGTCTCTTCTTATAGGGGCACTGACCCCACTCTGGAGACCTCCACACTCACGAGGTAGTCACATCCCGAGTGTCTCATCTCCCAATGTTACCCACTCGGTAGATAAGAGCAATACTACCCTAACAGGTAGTATTGGGAGCTAAGAACTGAAGGAGTCGCAAATATTCAGCTCATAGCACTGGCTCTGAACACAGTCCCAAGGGCTGCCCTATGGAGGAACAGCTCATCAGTGGAGACTGAGGAGAAGCATGCAGGGAGGGGGAGCCATGGAGCCGTGAACAATCCTCACTAGGGTCAAGTAGTAGAGATTTGAGTGAGGCCTATGGAGTAGGGACCCCAGAAGTGTGGGGACACCAAAGGAGAGCATGATTTGGCTGGAGAGGAGGCCAAGAAGAAGAAATGGTGGGCACTGGGGCTCTAACAGAAAGACCCTCATGGCCCTTCAGAGAAGACAGATGGTCTTAGGGCAGGTAGATGGGTAAGAACAGCATAGGCCCCTTGCATGGGTTAGGACAGAGATTTCAGAGAAGTGTGTAACAGTCAGGTTCTGGGGATGTTTGCAGGTATAAGCCACCGGAATGCCAGTGCATGGGCTATGGAAGACAGGAAAACCTGTGCCAGATCAAGACTTGTAGGTAAGAAACTGGAAAGACAGCTGGGCAGTGGTGGTGTATCCAGAACTCAGGGAGGCAGAACTCTGTGAGTTCGAGGCCAGCCTGGTCTACAGAGTAAGTTCCAGGACAGCCAGAGATGCATAGAGAAGCCCTGTCTCTAAAAACAAAAATACAAAAAGAAAGGAAGGGAGGGAGGGGGGGGAGGAAGGGAGGGAGGGAGGGAGGGAGGGAGGGAGGGAGGGAAGGAGGGAGGGAGGGAGGAAGGAAGGAAGGAAGGAAAAAGAAAATAAACTGGAAAGACAGTTACTATTGGTGGGGTGTGTGGTACACGCTGGGAGGGAGACAGACAAGTGCCTTTTGCACACCTACTAGATGTCTAAGGCAAAAATGCCCATGCCTTGACAGCAAATCTGAGACCCTAGCATCAATGCATCTAACCTAGGCCTTGTTCCTGACCATTTTACAAGGTCAGCATGGCGCAGTCACCGGGGTCATCCTAGGGTCTCACACACCACACTTGGGAGGCACCTGGTGAATGCATCAAGTCTTACTCTTGAGGACATTATTCAAGAATGGCCATTTGCTATCTCCTGTCCAAGAGGCAAAGGCCATGCTTCTGTTTGGCCCTGTGCCTCGTGGTACCTTGCTTGTAGCTGAGGCAGTGAGGCAGCCGTCTGGAGGCCACTGCCCCCAGATACCTGCTCCTGCCTCCCATCTGGGACGGCAAAGCTTTCTGGTCCAGAGGAGCTGCCGCATCCCTTCCCTAGGCCCAGTCTCACGAGGGAGGGGAGCTCTGCCTCTCACTGTGCTTGCAGGACAACCCCCTCCCCCAAGCCCGTACATTAAGTTATCACATCTACTTTCCACCTTTGGATCAAGATTTGTCAAATTCCGTTGTCCTCTTAATGATCTATAATATACCTTTTCATTTCCTCATCAGGGATGATACGGTAATAGCCTCCTAGCGGTGTGTGGGCAGGATTGGAGGGATGGCTCAGAAGCCACTCGGCCAGAAGACACCATTCTTCAATGAGAGTTCATAAACTAGTTCTCAAGCAGGGCAGTACTCACCGTGACAGATTCTATGGTCCACGTGAAGCTGAAGATGTATGACTTAGTGCCGCCACATCGTGGTACCGTGTCCACTGCAGAGAATATTAATCGAACATTCACTTTTTACCACTGAGTTCCCATGCGGCTGCCCCACACAAGCCATCCGCAGCTACAAGCCTGAACAGGAAAATACCATCTTCACAAGAGAAATTAATATGACTTGCTACCCTTTCTCTTTCTGCTTTTTTAAATGGGTCCTGTGAGTTCTCTGAGTATGGATGAAATGAGGTAACCAGAGTCCTCCAGTTGAGCCTTTTACAAGCTGACCAAGTGGGCATAGCTCAGGATCCAGGTTAGGGACGAGAAGCCCCAGGCTTGGGGCCTCCCACCTCACAGGCCCACCAAGAAGACCACCTGGGTTCCTAGACACGAAAGCACCTTACTAGAAAGTCAGAGAGTATTGGGATCAGCAGCACACAAGGCCCCACTAGAAGCCCTGGAGTCTCCCAAATCCACGCCATGTGCTCACACGCCTGTTTCCTGGCATCTAAGAACACCTATCAAGGCTAACAGTCAAAGCTAAGAAAAGCTTGCAGCATAGTGCCCTGTCTTCTTCCCTGCCCGTGTGACACCTGCTTCGGGTACAAATTCCTGTGTCCCTGACTGCTCCTGTTGTAAAGGCAGCACTGGCACCCACCCAGCCCATAGAGGCCTTGTGCTCTCCTGAGTTCCTGTGCAGCCCTCTCCTGGCTTCTCTGACCTGGCGCTTGGGGCAGACTGTAGAGAAGGATGGAGCTGGAAGGACATGCCACCTTGAGAAGCTGTCACCCTACTGTTCTGTACCAAGAGCAGAGCCCCGGGGGGAATGGCGCTGAATCCATCAGGAAGCCTGGGGGCTGAAGGGAACTCCAAACAAGGAGGGTCCCCCAAGGGGTACCCGTCACTCCCTTGTCACCATCGAACACAACACGATGCAGTCTGGACCTTTAGCCATGCTCCCCTGAGCTCTCTTCCCTCACCCCTGCCTCGACCTGAGCCTTTTAAGCAAATAAGCAATGTAATTATTGATCTGTAAAAGAAAAAGGAATTAATACGGCCGCCCACATCCTTTGAACATAAGAGTATTTAACAATGAACTCTGCTTAAACTTCATAAAAGCCTCTTCAGCAAATCAGCACACGAGTATCGATCTGGAAGTCCGCCTGTGATTCCCAGCTGTCTGCCTCGCCCACCGAAGACCATTAGTTTGCCTTGCTCGATGCTCCCCTTGGCATTTATAGCCAGCGCTTGCCCCCCACCCCCGGGATGCTTTCTGCCTCTCAGTGGGGGCTGAACTGCCCATTTTGCTGAGCCTCCCTTTTCCTGGAGTCCAAGGTATTGACTGCACTCAGTGGCATCAGGCAGGTGCTCTGAGTCTCGGTTCATCAGCTCGCATTGGCCAGCACGCAGGTCACCTAGGTCATCCAGCTGCCATGCTTTCCACAGCGATCCACCTTTAATGATCTAAGGGGATGGGCATCCCATGCCCTACCTTACAGTGGGCCAAACCATCTGCCCTCCTGGGTTTCACACAGTGGGGGCTAGGTGCCAGAATCCAAGCTGAAGGGTGAGCAACTTTTTCTTCAGAAAGAATGAGGCGGGCTAGGCCCTGTCCACAGGGTTTGAGTTGAACCAGCTGTCTATAGTGATTGTAGGCTTAAGGCTGGATGAGTCCCGAAAAAGCTTCACCAGGAACCTGAGGAGACCAAGGTGCTGATGGGGGTTTTACTATGTTATATTTCAGTTTTTTAGCACACCCATCCCACAGGTCCACTAGTCTCTGTGAACACATGCTCATGGTTAGTAGCCTTGTCTAACTGGAGGGTGACACGGGCCACTCGTATAACGAGCCAATCCTTCCAAAGCGGAGCTATGAGATCACGGCCAGCAGCCTCCTCATGGTCACATTCCCAGTGTTAGCTTTGGAACTCTGTTCCCTCTAGCCACAGTGCTGTCCCAAAGAGACTCAAATTTGACCTCTAAGACCCCTCCATCCCTGAAACGAAATAAGTGACTAAGAGGCTCCCAAACCATAATCCAAGTCACCAGTACATGCTCTCTAACTTTTCAGTGACTGACAGTGATGCATCCCAAATGTCCTAGAAAGTAGACCCAATGCCATCTACCCCCAGCCCACCACATCTACCCCTTCTCCCCATACCCTGACTCTGCGATGGACCCCAGCTCACTCATGTCTGCCATGTCTCTGCCACCGCCCCTTTCTCTTCTCTGCTCTCTTTCATTCCACTCCCTTAGCCTCCACACTCATCTTGGTTTCCAGGTTTCTGTTTTCTGCTCCACCATTTCCTTCTTCTGCTCATACTGATTGTCTTTTTGTCTATCTGACCTATTCTCATAGAGACCCATGTCCGGCATCGCCTGGACCAGGATGAGTAATGTTCACATACAGGTCCAGGAGATGCTGGGCACACATTTGAGGCAGGTTGTGAACACTTCAGGCATGTCCTGGGGCCACTCCTGAGTCTGGCCTCATTACTTCAGGGATCTGGAGGCTCTCGGCAGGGTGGGCCTGGAGCATCTTGTGAGTGACCTTGCACTGAATCATGACTTAAAATCCACACTGTTGGGAAAGAGGGAGAGGCCACTGTCCAGACCATTTAGGAATCAGAGGATCATTTGGAGGCCAAGTCTCTCTTCCCTCACTGGTCTACTGGTTGCTGCTTGTGAGAGTAGCAGGCCATACACAAGGGATGCTATGGTCCACAAAGAGGCTCCAGTTGTACCTCCTCTTGTTCAATTACTAGCCCCCAAAGACGCTATTGATGTGGGAGGTCCTTCTGTATATGTGTTGCTCTTATTGGTTAATGAATGAAGCTGCTTTGGCCTATGGCAGGGCAGAATATAACCAGGCTGGAAGAGATAGAGAGAGATAGAGTAGGCAGAGTCAAGGAGAAGCCATGTAGCAGCCAAAGGAGAAAGATGCCAAGAACCTTTACCACAACCTCATGGCAATACACAGATTAATAGAAATGGGTTAATTTAAGATATAAGAGTTAACCAGGAATAGGCCTAAGCTATTATTGGCCAAACAGTGTTGTAATAATATAGTTTCTGTGTGATCTTTTGGGTCTGGGCAGCCGGGAATGAAAGAGCAGTCTCTGCTTACCCATTATCCTTGGTGAGACAGAAGTTAAGGATACTTTAAGATAATGTCCCTCCGCCCACTGGGTGGGGACAGCAGCTCAGATTCAGAGCCAAAGCACTGTCTGATCTGCATCCACAGGAAAGTCCCAGGTAAGCCCGACAGAGGCAGCCTGGACACTGAACTGCTCAGGGGCACCTGCCCTGGAAAGAGAGCAGATGCTATGGCCTGGTGTATCCTGGGGCTCATAGTCTGGACCCTTCAGGCCAGCTCAGCTGCCTAGAGTTCTTCAGATGCAGGCTGTGTTTGAAGAGGCAAGACCTTAGATTTCCCCGGAAAGATTCTGTGGCGGGACTTCTGAAGAACTCTCTGGCAAGAATGACCAGAGGCAACCCTTAATAGTAGAAAGAGAGGTGTCCAAGGACACGTTAGTGCAGGGTGTTCACCTCTGGCCACTCCTGAAGAGAGGCATCCCTCTTAGGGAGGACGGAGTTTCAGGGAAGTTTTGAAAACAAATAATTCCCACCCTCCTTGGGATTGACTTAGTTGTATTGGGGTAGAGTGGACCCTCAGGATGATGACTCCCTGAGCCTTCTTTTTCTCCGAGGAATGTCTTGTAGGTACAAGCCCCTCCCTATCCCTGGGAGGCTTGATTCTCCTGCTCCTTGCTGGCAACACCCTGGTCTATGGACTCAGAGCCAGTCAACACTGGCTGTCAGGAAAGGTCACCTCCTCTTCCTGACCTTTCTTTTTCCTGCTGCGGAGAGATCAAAGGACATCTCATTGGTGGCAGTTCCTGTCACCAGCCCTAATGGATGTGGCCCATTAGCACAGGGGCTAGGAGGAAAGGCAGCAGAGGGACAGGGGACCTCAGATCTGAGCCTCAGACAGACAGGAGGCAAGAGAGACAGGAAAGTCCAATCAATCCCACCCCAGGGATAAAGGAAGATTAAGAGTGCTCACGTCTAGTATTGGGGAGCAGGGATGTCTGCCCCATTGGGGGAGCGGCAGAGCCATCCTCCATGGAGGAGCTGTGAGGGACAACTCTGGGATGGGTAAGGTCCTCTCTGAACTTCCATTCCCCGATGTCTGTTGTCCTGTGCTTTGAGATTCCTGTATCCATCCTGGAGACAGGTCCACAGGCTTGGGGATCAGCGGTTCTGAAGCCCAGCACTAGGCTCAAGGGGGTGGGTAGAAGAAGTCTGCCCTATGTTCCAGCCCTGGGCTGCGCTGCTCCCAGTCATTACTTCCCTTGAACCTATTAACTGGTCCTTGGCAGGATGCTGTCATTACACTACGGAAGTTCCAGCTAACGATGCAGCGTGTGGAGTAGAATAGGTCACCTCCTGGAAGCCAGCCAGGCCCTAGGACACCGATTGTGCCCAGCACCCCACTGTCTCCATGCCTGGGACACTGGAGAAATGACATTCCCACCCACGGGTGCTCACTCATAGCCCTGTGAGACCTACAGCTGGCACCAGACTGTCATCTGATCAGCAAGTGGAACCAGACAGGGCTAACTTATGATTTGGTGAGCTATCCTGGAACAGCTAGGAACAAGCCATTCCCTATGACTGGGCTCCTTCCAAGGTGTGGGGATCCTGGAATCTCCAGCGCCAGCTCCCAGCCTGGTGTCTGGCTGTTCCCCTGAGGCCTAGAGCTGGCTGTGCACTCCTGAGAAGCTTCTGCCTGTCGGCTTCCAGCACTTTGCCACCCCCAGACAAACCATCGGTAATTCACTTTAATAAAATATGGAGACACTTTTATTGATGATGATCCTATCTGGAGACAGGAGAGCAATAGAGAGACTGCACCTTCCATGGGCTGGGCCAGGGGCCAGTCTGTCCCCACAGACCCCTGGGGACCCTCTGAGAGACAGTGCTGATGGAAATCAGACAGTGATCTGGTGTGTCCTCTTGTCACAAATGAGAGCAGGGCAGGAGCTAGCCCTGATTCTCGAGTCCAGTGAGTTAGAGTTCCCCGGGGATCTTGCCTGACAGGCAGGTGGATGTGAGGCAGCCTGCCCCTAAATTAGGGCCAGATCAAGCTGAGAAGCTCCACAGCAGGGTGGGAGTTAGGAGAAGAACAGGGCTTTGCCAGGCTCTAAGACAGAAAATACTCAGGGCAGTTGCAGGAGACAGGGGACCAGTCTCCCTTGTGGGATGACTGGCGGGCCCCAGCAGAACACTGCTGAGATGCAGGCCCCCTTCCATGTCCTGACTTCATTTCATTGCCTACCAGGGATACAAACGCCAACACCCTTCCTCTGAATGAGAAGTTCAGAGAGCATCTCCCAAAATAGCCAACTCAGAGGATTTGGGAGGGCAGACACAAGTCCATGAAGAAGAAGGAACCTCCATTCCTGTTAATGCCCTCTGCCAGGCTTGAGCCACCACTGTCCTTCTTGGCCAGCCAAGCCCTGGCAAGAGCTGTTTGGAGCTTCTGCAAGTAGAAATTGGTATTCTGGGAGGCCCTAGCTGCCTTGATCAACATCCACACCTTATTTCATCCAAACAGGCCACAGTGAAGGCGAATGCAACCTTGGGGGATGTGATCAGGCAAGACATAGAGAAGAATTGTCTCCATGAGCCTGCAGGCCAGGATGCCCATGAGAACTTAGGCAGTGCCTGTTTGCCGAATGAGGATGGTCATGACAGGTGTTCATCGGGGGTTACCCAAGCAAAGCTGGTACCACAGGGAAACAGAGGATGCAGAGCTGACAGGGTCGAGGTTGCAGGCAGGGGTGGTGTCACGAGGCAAGGCAGGCCTTGTGGACTAACTATGAAGCAGAAGGAAAGGGGCGTAGCCACCAGGAGAAGGAATGATGGGACATCACCACATTTGCCTGACTGGCCTTGCCGTGACACGACACACAACTGTCCTTCACCACCCTGAGCGCTTGGCTGCGGTAACTTCTGATGTGAGTGCCCATGAGCTATTCTTCCTGGTCTCACGTCAGCCACGGACCTGAATGGATCCCTCCAGGCCTCCCCGAGGTGCCTATCGATCCGCTAAGTCAAGTTAGGAGATTGCCTGAGCATGGAGCTCAGAGGTGGGGCTGCCTGTAAGCAAGAATCGCTGATGCGCTTCAGCAGCGGGCTGCCTCATGCAATATGTAACACTACATTATCCCGCGCTCCCGGCGTGGACAGAGCCATAGCTGTGGAGCCGGACAGTCCCTGGAAGAGGCCTGGGGTGCTCCAAAGTGCTGGGCTGGGGGGCAGGAGGTCTGGGCTCTGTGATGGAGCTTGCGGGTCCTGTCCTCACTGCAGCCCCATTTCCTCTCTCTGTGGACCTGAGGTGGGTGCCATGGTCACTCTCCCGCAAACAGTCTCTGGGATGGGCACTAAAATCTTCATGTAGCCCACATACTCAGTGTGTCAGATGAATCCGCAGGATCTTTCTCAACACGTTTCCAAACAGCTACACCCATGCTCCCTGGACAGGTGAGCAAAGTCAATGTGATTTGCCATTCTCCATGGCCTCTTTCAGGCATCCCCACACACCAGGATAATTATGGGGGACCCTAATGATCACAGTACCATGATCTCCTCCTGATGTTCCCAGACTCTGTATTAACGTGTTTCTGGTGCATGATACAACAGGGCCAGAGATACAGTGACGGGGGGTCCAGGACAAGCCCCACGGTTCTGTTCATACCCAGCACACAGAGAGGGACCCAGCACTGTATGCTCTGCCCAGATCCTTGTGCAGGAAGGTGAGGGCTACAAAAATATTTCTTGTTTCAGGTTTTCTAAGGAAATCATGCAGGGTCCATAGCTCCTGCCTGTGGGAGGCTCCTCATTGCTTATGTCCTGAAGGATGAATAAAGATAGCCCAGCCTATAGCCAATACTGAGACGCCACTGCTGCTCCTCCCCCCAAAGCTCCTCCTCTCGGATTTCCACTGTGACCTGCTGAGCCAACCCAGACTGGATACCACATGCTTTGCCAAACAGGCTTCTCTTCCCAGTGTTAGAGGCAGGGATGCTGTCATCACTACCAGGCTAGGAAGTGGAAGAGATTTGTGTTCAAGTCCTCCTGTTTGCCAAGGAGGTAAGGTGTGCGTGCGTGCGTGTGTGTTGTCTGTCTGTGTGTGTATGTGTGTCTGTCTCTGTGTACGTGTGTCTATGCGTGTCTCTGTATGTGTCTGTCTGTCTGTCTGTCTGTCTGTCTGTCTGTCTGTCTCTCTCTCTCTCTGTCTCTCTGTCTCTCTCTCTCTGTGTTCACTTTGCCTCTTTGAGCTTCAATGATATAATCTGTAAATGGCATTGGTGGTACAGATGTGACCGTAGCTGGGAGAACTCACTAAACATGTATGTGTCAGGGATACCCAAGATCCTGGCATTGGAATAACCAGCAAGAGAGCCTGTGATGGAGGCTCAGATCCATTTCTCAAGATGACTTCCTAGAAGCTAGGAAGACAGTTCAGTGGGTGACGTGTTCTCTGCACGGGGGGGAAAGACTAGGGTTCAGATCCTCAGCACCCACACAGATGCCTGCTTAGGCCTGGTAATCTGTCTGCAATTTCTGGATTCTGAAAATAAAAAGAGGGAATCACTGGGGTAGGATGGCACCAGCAAGCTCTGGGTTCAACCAAGAGAACCTACCTTAATGAAGAAGACAGTGAGTGATTGAGGAAGACTCTTTCGTCAGCTGTAGGCCTCTACACACATGACCCCACATAGGCTGGTGCTCACACACATGCCCATACAC